>NC_057733.1:54760967-54796679 GCF_004010195.1 Chiloscyllium plagiosum | reverse complement strand
TTCGTTTGGAGGAAGTGGGAGGATTGGAAAGAGAAGTTGTTCAGGGTGAGGACCAGTTCAGTCAGTCGAAGGAGGGTGTCAGTGGAAGGGTACTGGTCGGTACGGCGGGAAAGGAAGAAGCGGAGGGCTTTGAGTCCTTCGTGATGGGGGATGGAGGTGTACAGGGACTGGATGTCCATGGTGAAAATAAGGCGTTGGGGATCCAGGTTCGAATCCCGCCATGGCATATGGTAGAATTTTAATTCAATAAAAGTCTGAAATTAAGAGTCTAATGATGACTGTGAATCCATTATTTGAGGTGGCACAGTGGTTAGCACTGCTGCCTCACAACACCAAGGGCCTGGGTTCAATTTCCGCCTAGGGCAACTGTGCAAACGCCACACTGATATTCTCCCCGTGTCTGCGTGGGTTTCCTCCAGGTGCTCTGGTTTCCTCCCATAATCTTAAGATGTGCAGGCCAGGTGAATTGGCCATGCAAAATTGCCCATAGTGTTAGGCCCATTAGTCAGGGTAAATATAGGGTAGGGGAATGGGTCTGGGTGGGTTACTCTTTGGAGGATTGTTGTGGACATGTTGGTCTGCAGAGCCTGTTTCCATACTGTAGAGAATCTAATCTAATGTAATAACCACCCTATTATTCTTAGAGATAACACAAATCTCCTTACAAATCTGTTTCTCAATTTCCTGCTGACTATTAGGGGGTCTATAATACAATCCCAATAAGGTGATCATCCCTTTCTTATTTCTCAGTTCCATCCAAATAACTTCCCTGGATGTATTTACAAGAATATTCTCCCTCAGTTCAGCTGTAATGCGATCCCTTCTCAAGATCCCTCATCCTCATCCTCCTTTTTTTTTGTCCTTCCTGTAGCATTTGTATCCTGGAACATTAAGCTGCCGGTCCTGTTGATTCCTGAGCCACGTTTCTGTAATTACTATGATATCCCAGTCCCATGTTCCTAACCATGCCCTTAGTTCATCTGCCTTCCCTGTTAGGCCTCTTGCATTGAAATAAATGCAGTTTACTTTATCAGTCCTACCTTGTCCCTGACTGCTAAACTTGCTTCTTTTCTCAACTGTACCAGTCTCAGATTGATCTCTTTCCTCACTATCCCTACCATCTCACACAGACACACACACACAGACACACACACACAGACACACACAGACAGACAGACACACACACATTCACTAGTCTAAATCCTCCCGAGCAGCTCAAGGACCTCCTTTTTAAGTTTGTGCCTAACTTTCTATATTCTTCCTTCAGAATGTCATCCTTTTCCCTTCCTATGTCTGTTCCAATGTGTACAATGACCTCCTGCTGGTCCCTCTCCCCTTTGAGAACTATCTACACCCTGTCTGAAACATCCTTGATCCTGGCCCCAGGGAGGCAACACACCATTCTGATATTTCGCTGCTGGCCACAGAAATGTCTGTCTGTGCCTCTGACTAGAGAGTCCCCTAACACAATTGATCGCTTGGAACCCGACGTACCCCTCATTATATTAGAGCCCGTCTTGGCTGTTCGTGTTACATTCCCCTAAGAATCTCCTGCACTACCTGTTTACCCCTTTTACCTTTCCTGGAGTTAACCCATCTATTTGACTGTATCTGTGGCTTTTCTCCCTTCCTATAACTGCCATCCATCACACCCCCTTGCTGTTGTAAACTCCTCATTGCCTCTAACTGTCACTCCAAGATCAGTTGTGAATTTCGCTGTTTGTTAATTTTCCCAGATGCACTCCGATGTCCAGCGATAAGTGAATTCAACAGCAAAGGCAGTAACTATGCAGGTTCACTGCTGTGTCAGTTAGTAGTGTGGGTCTCTCCCTCTCTCCCTCCTTCACTGACTATGTGCTGCCTTTGTCAGTGCCTCCCCCTTTTAAAACTGCTGTTGTTTTTACTTTTTTTTTACTCCCAAGTTCTAAATCAATGCAACAGCAGATAAAACAGTAATTGCTGCTCCTGGAATTCGAGGAAATGATCTCCAACACCTAAACTCCCTCAAAAAGGAGTGGCCAGTTACAGCCAGAATTTTTTCCTGTCATCCATCTTGGATTACCCAGAATCTTCTGTGTTCAAAACATTTCTTGTTACACTTGACCCCAGGTAGAATATCCAACCACATATCCTGTTTCCACCTCCTAACATATGACTCCATTCCTCACATCAACTCATCTGCTGGTGAAACCCTTACCCATGCTTTTGTTCTCACCAGACTTGATTATTCCAATGCATTTCTCCATCCACTTACATCCTATCCTCTACAAAGTCTAAGCTTATGCAAAGTTTTGCTCCCCATGTTCTACCTCACACCAAATTCCTGTTCGCCCATTATCCCTCCTCCCAGTTGGTTAATTCCTTGATTATAAAATTCTCTTGTTTATTTTCAAATCCTTCCAGGTCCTTGCCATTCCAATTTCTGCAAACTTCCACACCTCTCACCATTTTGCTACCTACCTCAATCTCCAGCAGTCTGGCTCCTTGCACATTGCTAATTTTAAATGCTGCACTGCTGGGGGTTGAGCTTTAGTTATGTAAGCTGCAAGCTCTGGAATTTCCAATCGGAACCTCCATTTCTCTTATTTACATTCCTCCTTTAAGAGGCACCCTAAAACCCTACCTTTCATTCAACTTTTGGTCATCTGACCTTTCATCTCTTTGTGATACTTGGTCCACATTTATTTGATATTATTGTGCAATATCTTGGGACAATCAATGATGGGAAAGATTCTTTACAAGTATAAGTTGTCAATACAAGCTGGCACCTGTTTTATTGATCTGCAGACCACATTGGCCATTGCTTGCAATTTCCTGTCAGGCCTATCCGAGTGGTATCTGTGGATAAATTCCACTAATCAGCATTAGGGGGAAATGTAAAGGTTAGTGTTTATCTGATTCCAATCAGTCTTGATAGGAATTAATTGGTTCAGGTAATGGTTTGGTGCTGGTCTGAGTCTTTATATTTCAGCAGAGTGCCCCTTTTTCTGTTTTTGTCTGTCTTTTTCTCTCTCGTTTGTGCACGCTCTGGCTCTGACACTCACTTGTGATTGCTCACTCGTTTATGCTCTCTCACACTCATGCTCGAGTTCTGCCTGTTGCTTACTCATGTACTCTCTTGTCACCCGCGCCCTTGCACTGTCTCTGTTTTTTTTCCCTTCCTCTCTCACACGCTCTTAATATCCACAGAATGGCCATACAGGGTTACAAGCACCCCCTGGAGGACAAAGATCTCTGGTCACTGAACAAAGAGGATAGGTCGGATGTTGTTGTGCCAAAACTACTGAATGAGTGGGAGAAGCAGAAGCTGAAAGTGAAAAGGTAATTATCTTCCATCTGATACCTAGGAGCGTGTTACAGGCTGGAATTTAATCGAGAGGTTCTAGCTGGTTTATATATACAGTAACAGTTACATGGGAGTGCATTACAGACTGGAATTGAATCAAAGGGTTGGGTATTGTTGATGCTTTGCGAATAGTTGCTGGTCAGCAGACAGTAATCGCCTGTTTTATGTCCTTTCTTTGCCAGGAATCAGGAGGCTGTCTACTCCAAATGCCCACCTCCATATAACGTTACAGACCAGGAGCCTCATGAAGCTGAGGTCCTTTTTCCCAGCAAGGGGGACCAGAAGAAACCTTCATTCCTCATAGCCCTGTGCAGAACCTTTGCTCCTTACTTCCTTTTGGGATCGGCACTGAAGCTGTGCCAGGATCTGTTGTCTTTCGTCAATCCCCAACTTCTCAAGTATGATGTCTGTATACCAAAGGGAATTTATTAAATGTTCTTTGGACTGTAAATTCCCTCTAGATCCTGTCTGAAATACAGGGTTCAGTTTTAATCTGCTCCACCCAGTAGTAAACTATGGGTTCAAATCAAGTCCATTTACACCCCAGTCTAATATTTGTCTCCCTTAGGAGATTTGTCTCCCTTTTATGGGTTGCACCTGAACTGGAAGGGCACCAATATCCTGAGTGGGAAGTTTGCCTTTGGGACGGTTTAAATTAGTTTGGCGGGGATGGGAACCAGAGCTATCTGATGAAGGAGCAGGTAGTGAACAGCCAGACAGAAGTGAGTACTGCAGATGCTGGAGATTGGAGTCTAGGTTAGAGTGGTGCTGGAAAAGCACAGCAGGTCAGGCAGCATCCGAGGAGCAGGAAAATCGACATTTCGGGCAAAAGCCCTTCATCAGGAACAACCAGATACACCGTGCAGAGAGTCTGTGAGGATGGATAGACAGTATATAGAGCAAAGGTGCAGTCAGTGTGATGGGTTGAAATGTGTCTATTTTAATGCAAAAATTATCAGGAATAAGGATGACTAACTCCGAACAGGATAGGTCAGAGTCAGCATGGATTTGTGAAGGGGAAATCATGCTTGACTAATCTTCTGGAATTTTTTGAAGATGTTACTCTGAAGATGGACAAGGGAGATCCAGTGGATGTAGTGTACCTGAACTTTTAGAAAGCCTTTGATAAAGTCCCACATAGGAGGTTAGTGAGCAAAATTAGGGTGCATGGTATTGGGGACAAAGTACTGACTTGGATTGAAAATTGGTTGGCTGACAGGAAACAGTAGTGATAAACGGCTCCCTTTCGGAATGGCAGGCGGTGACCAGTGGAGTACCGCAGGGATCAATGCTGGGACCGCAGCTTTTTACAATATATATTAATGATATAGAAGATAATATTAGCAAATTTGCTGATGATACAAAGCTGGATGGCAGGGTGAAATGTGAGGAGGATGTTAGGAGATTACAGGGTGACCTGGACAGGTTAGGTGAGTGGACAGATGCATGGCAGATGCAGTTTAATGTGGATAAATGTATGGTTATCCACTTTGGTGGCAAGAACAGGAAGGCAGATTACTACCTAACTGGAATCAATTTAGGTAAAGGGACAGTACAAAGAGATCTGGGTGTTCTTGTACACCAGTCAATGAAAGTAGGCATGCAGGTACAGCAGGTAGTGAAGAAAGCTAATAGCATGCTGGCCTTCATAACAAGAGGGATTGAGTATAGAAGCAAAGAGGTTCTTCTGCAGCTGTACAGGCTCTGGTGAGACCACACCTTGAGTACTGTGTGCAGTTCTGGTCTCCAAATTTGAGGAAAGACATTCTGGCTATTGAGAAAGTGCAGCATAGGTTCACGAGGTCAATCCCTGGAATGGTGGGACTACCTTACGCTGAAAGACTGGAGCGACTGGGCTTGTATACCCTTGAGTTTAGAAGACGGAGAGGGGATCTGATTGAGACGTATAAGATTATGAAAGGATTGGACACTCTGGCAGCAGGAAACATGTTTCCGCTAATGGGTGAGTGCCGAACCAGAGGACACAGCTTAAAAATACAGGGTAGACCATTTAGGACAGAGATGAGGAGAAACTTCTTCACCCAGAGAGTGGTGGGTGTGTGGAATGCTCTGCCCCAGAAGGCAGTGGAGGCCCAGTCTCTGAATTCGTTTAAGAAAGAGTTGGATAGAGCTCTCAAGGATAGTGGAATCAGGGGTTATGGAAATAAGGCAGGAACAGGATACTGATTGAGGATGATCAGCCATGATTATAATGAATGGTGGTGCAGGCTCGAAGGGCAGAATGGCCTACTCCTGCACCTATTGTCTATTGTCTATCTATTGTCTATTGAACATAGATCAGTACGAGGAACTATGATGTTTTGGCCTTTTCGGAGGCTTGGATATCACAGGGGCAGGAATAGCTGTTGGAAGTTCCAGGGTTTAGATGTTTCAAAAGGAATAGGGAGGGAGGTAAAAGAGGTGGGGGATTGAAAATCAGGGATAGCATTACAGCTGCAGAAAGGGAAGTCATAGAGGAGGGTTTGTCTACAGAGTTGGTATGTGTAGAAATCAGAAACTGGAAAGGAGCAGTCACTTTATTGGAAGTTTTCTACAGGCCCGCCCAATAGCAACAGAGACACGGAGAAGCAGATTGGGAGGCAGATTTTGAAAGGGTGCAAAGGTAATATGGTTGTTGTCATGGGTGACTTTAACTTCCCTGATATTAATTCGAACTTCCTAATTCAAATAGTTTGGATGGAGCAATTTTTGTCAGGTGTACCCAGGAAGGATTCCTGACTCAATATGTAGATTGACTGACTAGAGGGAGGCCATATTGGATTTGATGCTTGGCAACAAACCAGGCTAGGCATCAGATCTCTTGGGGGAGTGCATGTTGGTGATAGTGATCACAACTCCCTGACCTCTGCTGTAGTCATGGAGAGGGATAGGAGCAGATGTTATGGGAAAGTATTTATTTGGGGGAGGGGGAATTATAGTGCTGTTCTTGGCAGTGTGGAGAGACAGAGGGATCTTGGGGACAAGGTCCATAGATTCCCTCAAAGTTGCCACCCAAGTTTGTTAAGAAGGCATATGCTGTTGACTTTCGTTGGTAGGGGGATTGAGTTTAAGAGCGTGAGGTTATGCTGCAGTTCTCCAGAACCGTGGTTAGGCCACACTGGAATATTGTGTTCAGTTCTGGTTGCTTCATTATAGGAAGGATGTGGAAGCTTTAGAGAGGGCGCAGAGGAGATTTACTAGGATGCTGCCTGGACTGGAGGGCATGTCTTATGAAGAAAGGTTGAGGGAGCTAAGGCTTTTCTCATTAGAGCGAAGAAGGATGAGAGGTGACTTGATAGAGGTGTACAAGATGAGACACAGAGTGGATAGCCAGAGACTTTATCTCAGGGCAGAAATGGCTATCACAAGGGAGCATAATGTTAAGTTGATTGGAGAAAGGTTTAGGGGAGATGTCAGAGGTAGGTTCTTTACACAGATTGGTGGGTGGATGGAATGCACTGCCAGTGGTAGTGGTAGAGTCAGAGACATTAGGAACATTTAAGCAACTCCTGGATAGGCACATGGATGGTAATAAAATGAAGAGTCTGTAGGTTAGTCTGATCTTAGAGTAGGATAAAAGGTTGGCACAACATCAAGGGCCAAAGGGGCTGTACTGTGCTATGTTCTTAAAATGGGTGCTTCAACCCAACCCCTCAGTTTTTCACTGGTTGCGGTAACTTAGTTATCCCTCTCCAGGTAAAATGTTTCCAGACTCTGTGCTGTCTTAAGTGCCTGTGAAAGTGATGAGCAGGAATTCTCATCTGAGGACTGCACTCAGTGTTTGATCGCACTGGAAAGTTCCTGGGTACAGGGTAACGAGAGACACAGTGGAATTCAGCCACTTTGTATTTAAAGGAAGTCTTGGACAGAGAGAAGTTTATTCCTCTTGTTCTGCAGTTACTGGTTCTCCTTCAGTTTCTGACACACTTTGGTTTTTTGTTTGCATCCAGCATGTTGATTTCCTTCATCAAAAGCCGGGAGTCCAGGATCTGGTGGGGATACAGCATCTCATTCTTGATGTTCTTCTCCGCTGCCCTGCAAACCATCATTCTCCACCAGCACTTCCAGTATTGTTTTGTAACAGGCATGCGGCTACGGACCGCCATTGTCGGAGCGATATACCGCAAGGTGAGACAGCTGCTGATCTTCCACATTGCAGGGCTGATAATCCAGCGTACATCATTCAATCCCCATACTGGCCAGTTGGAGCATTTAAATTCAGACAAGTAAATAAGCTTATAAAAAAGCATGGAGTGTATAAAAATGACCACTTTCTGTGGGAATGAGAGACTCACGGTTGGTGTGATGCCTCCCAGGTGCCAGGGTTCATGATGTCTGTGTTTTTGGGATCCTTGAAGGGGAGGGGTAGCAGCCCTAAGTTGTGGTCTACATAGGCACCAATGATATCGGAAGAGCGATGGGGAAATAAGGCAGAAATTCAGGGAACAATGGTGGAAGCTTAGAGCTAGAACAAACTATTTTTGTTTGTTTTTTTGCCTGTGCCAAATGCTAGCGAGGTGAGGAAAGTGGAGAGGAGTTGAACACGTGGGTTCAGGCATGGTGCAGGAGGGAGGGTTTTGGGTTCCTGGATAATTGGGGCTCTTTCTGGAGTATTTGGGACCTCTACAAATAGGATTGTCTATACCTGAGCCAGAGGGGTACCAATATCCAGGAGTTGGGAGGGGGAGGGGGGGGGGGGGGCGTGGAAAATGCTCTAATGGAGGGTTTAAACTAATTCAGCAGGGGGAATGGGAACCTGAATTGTAGTTAGAGTATACAGGAGGTTGGGAGTAGGTTGAGATCCGAAGTAAGGTTTCAACATCACATGAGGGCAACAGACAAGAAGTTGGTTTGAAATGTGTCTATTTCAACACCAGGTGCATCTGGAATAAGGTGGGTGAACTTGCAGCATGAGTTGGTACCTGGGATTTCGACATTGGCCATTTCTGAGACATGGATAGAGCAGGGACAGGAATGGTTGTTGCAGGTTTGGGATTTAGATGTTTCAGTAAGATCAGAGAAGATTGGAAAAGGAGGGGTGTGTAGCATTGTTAGTCAAGGACAGTATTACGGTGGCAGAAAGGACGTTTGAGGACTCGTCCACTGAGGTAGTATGGGCTGATGTTAGAAACCGGAAAGGAGAGGTCACCCTGTTGTGAGTTTTCTACAGGCCTCCGAATAGTTCCAGGGATGTAGAGGAAAGGATAGCAAAGATGATTCTGGATTGGAGAGAGAGTAACAGGGTAGTTGTTATGGGGGACTTCAACTTTCCAAATATTAACTAGGAATACTATAGTTCAAGTATTTTTAAATGGGTCAGTTTTTGTCAAATGTGTGCAGGAGGGTTTCCTGACACAGTATATAGATAGGTCAACAAAAGGCCACATTAGATTTGTTGCTGGGTAATGAACCCAGCCAGGTGTTAGATTTGGAGGTAGGTGAGCACTTTGCTGATAGTGACCACAATTCAGTTATGTTTACTTTAGTGATGGAAAGGGATAGGTATATATTGCAGGGCAAGAGTTATAGCTGGGGGAAAGGCAATTATAGTGCGATTAGGCAAACGTTAGGATGCATACGATGGGGGAAGGAAACTGTAGGGGACGGGCACAATTGAAATGAGCTTATTCAAGGAACAACTATTGCAGATCCTTGGCAAGTGTGCACCTGTCAGGCAGGGCAGAAGTTGTCGAGTGCAGGAGCCATGGTTGAATCCATTGTCATGAGGGAGAAGGAGGCTTATGTTTGGATGAGAAATGAAGGCTCAGTTAGGGCACTTGGGAGTTACAGGTTAGCCAGGAAAGAACTAAAGAAAGGGTTAAGAGGAGCCAGGAGGGGACATGAGAAGTCGTTGGCAGATAGGATCAAGGAAAACCCTAAGGCTTTCTATAGGTATGTCAGGAATAAAAGAATGACTAGAGTAAGATTAGGGCCAATCAAGGGCAGTAGTGGGAAGTTGTGCGTGGACTCTGAGGAGATAGGAGAAGCACTAAATGAATATTTTTTCAGTATTTACACCAGAAAAAGACAATGTTGGCAAGGAGAATACAGAGATACAGGCTACTAGACTAGATGGGATATTCTAAAAGGCATTAAGGTAGATAAGTCCCCAGGTCCAGATGGGATCTATCCCAAGTTACTGAGGGAAGCAAGAGAGGAAATAGTTGGAGCTTTAACAGATATCTTTGCAGCATCCTTGAACACAGATGAGTTCCTGGAGGACTGGAGAATTACTAATGTTGTCCCCTTGTTTAAAAAAGGTAGCAGAGATCATCCATGTAACTATAGACCGGTGAGCCTGACATCAGTGGTAGAGAAAGTGCTGGAGAATGTACTGAGGAATAGGATCTATTCCCATTTGGAAGAAAATGGGATTATCAGTAATGGGCAGCATAGTTTTGTGCGGGGAAGATCATGTCTTATAAACCTAATAGACTTCTTTGAGAAGGTGACAAAGTTGATTGAGGGAAGGGATGTAGATGTCATATATATGGACTTTAGTAAGGCGTTTGATAACGTAAGCTGATGGAGAGAGTGAAGTTGCATCGGATAAAGGGTGTTCTAGCTAGATGGGTAGAGAACTGGCTGAGTGACTGGAGACAGAGAGTAGTAGTGGAAGGGAGCTTCTCAAAATGGAGACCTGTGACCAGTGATGCTCCACAGGGATCCATGCTGGGACCACTGTTGTTTGTGATCTATATAAATGATTTGGACAAAGGTATCTATTGCCTGATTAGTAAGTTTACAGATGACACAAAGATTGGTGGAGTAGCAGATAGTGAAGAGGACTGTCGGAGAATGCAGGAGAATATAGATAGATTGGAGAGATGGGCAGAGAAATGGCAGATAGAGTTCAATCTGGACAAATGCAAAGTAATGTATTTTGGAAGATCCAATTCCAGAGCGAACTGTACAGTAAATGGAAAAGCCCTGGGGAAAGCTGATGTACAGAGAGATCTGGGTGTTCAGGTCCATTGTTCCCTGATGGTGGCAACGCAGGTCAGTAGAGTGGTCAAGAAGGCATAAAGCATGCTTTCCTTCATCGGAAGGGGTATTGAGTACAAGAGTTGGCTGGCTATGTTACAATTGTATAAGAGGAGAAAGTGAGGACTGCAGATGCTGGAGATCAGAGCTGAAAATGTGTTGCTGGAAAAGCGCAGCAGGTCAGGCAGCATCCAAGGAACAGGAGAATCGACGTTTCAGGAATAAGCCCTCTTGAAGAAGGGCTTATGCCCGAAACATCGATTCTCCTGTTCCTTGGATGCTGCCTGACCTGCTGCGCTTTTCCAGCAACACATTTTCAGCTACAATTGTATAAGACTTTGGTTCGGCCACATTTGGGATGCTGCATACAGTTCTGGTCACCACATTACCAAAAGGATGTGGATGTTTTGGAGAGGGTGCAGGGGAGGTTCACCAGGATGTTGCCTGGTATGGAGGGTGCTAGCTATGAGGAGAGGTTGAGTAGATTAGGATTATTTTCATTAGAAAGTTGGAGGTTGAAGGAGGACCTGATTGAGAGCTAGAAAATCAGACGTGTGTAGACAGGATGGATAGCAAGAAGCTTTTTTCCGGAATGGGGGACTCAATTACTAGGGGTCACAAGTTCAAAGTGAGAGGGATAAAGTTTGGGAGAGGTATGGGTGGAAAGTTCTTTACGCAGAGGGTGGTGGGTGCCTGGAACGTGTTGCCAACAAAGGTGATAGAGGTGGGCATAATAGTGTCATTTAAGATACATGCATGGGCCGGGAGCAGAGGGATACAGATCCTTAGGAAACAGGCAACAGGTTTAGATCGAGGATCTGGATCGGCACAGGCTTGGAGGGCAGAAGGGCCTGTTCCTGTGCTGTAATTTTATTTGTTCTTTGTTCAGTTACTAGTGGGGTACCGCAAGGATCTGTTTTGGAGCCACTGCTGTTGGTCATTTTTATAAATGACTTGGATAAGGGCATAGAAGGATGGATTAGTAAATTTGCGGTGCAGTTGAGATAGTGCTGAAGGATGTTGCAGCTTACAGAGGGACATAGATAAGCTACAGAGCTGGGCTGAGAGGTGGCAAATGGAGTTTAATGCGGAAAAGTGAGGTTTGGAAGGAGCAACAGGAATGCAGAGTACTGGGCTAATTGTAAGATTCTTGGTACTGGAGATGAACAGAGAGATCTCGGTGTCCATGTACATAGATCCCTGAAAGTTGCCACCAGCTTGATAGGGTTGTTAAGAAGGTGTACGGTGTGTTAGCTTTTATTGGTAGAGGGAATGCGTTTTGGAGGCAGGAGGTCATATTGCAGTTGTACAAAACTCTGGTGCGGCCACATTTGGAGTATTGCGTACAGTTCTAGTCAATGCATTATAGGAAGGATGTGGAAGCTTTGGAAAGGGTTCAGAAGAGATGTACGAGAATGTTGCCTGGTATGGAGGGAAGGTCTAACGAGGAAAGTCTGAGGGACTTGAGGCTGTTTTCATTAGAGAGAAGAAGGTTGAGAGATGACTTAATTGAGACATATAAGATAATCAGAGGGTTAGATAAGGTAGACAGTGAGAGCCTCTTTACTCAGATGGAGATGGCTAGAATGAGAGGACATAGCTTTAAATTGAGGGGTGATAGGTATAGGACAGATGTCAGCAGTAGTTTCTTTATTCAGTAGCAGGGGCATGAAATGCCCTGCCTGCAACAGTAGTAATCTCGCCAACTTTAAGGGCATTTAAATGGTCATTGGATAGACATATGGACAAGAATGGAACAGTCTAGGTTAGATGGGCTTCAGATTAACTTCAAGGTTGGAGCAACATCGAATTCCGAAGGGCCTGCACTGCGTTGTAATGTTTTATGTTCTATGACCAGAAAACAATAGAACCATCAGAAATATCCTACTTTTTAATTAATTCAATTCAGCGCAGTAGATACTACATTAGTTGTGGACAGGACTGGGATAAGCTCCCGTTCTTGATATCCTGTTGGTATTATTGTATTCAGTTGTTATTGTACTGCTGTTCACAGGAACTTGCTGTGCACAATTTGTTGCTATGTTTCTTCCACCCCAGCAATAGCTACACTACAAAATACGTAACATTGTGGTTGACAGGTGCTAGATAAATGTGAGTTCTTTTTCTTTTTGCTTGCGCTTCAGTCTTTGGAGTCAGTACCAGCAGAAACTTCAGGAGAGGCATGCTGTGATTAGGGTATACTTCTACATATGAAGAATTCTTCTGAAGTGTGAGATTAAAGTGCCTTTATGAGCCAAGGCATTGAATATAAGAACAAGGAGGTTATGCTGAACTGTATAAACCATTGGTTAGGCCGCAACTGGGGGACTGTGTGCCATTCCGGTCATCACATCATAGGAAGGGTCTCAGGAAGTCACGGGACCCGAAACGTTAACTTTGATTTCTCTTCACAGATGCTGTCAGACCTGCTGAGCTTTTCCAGTAACTTCAGTTTCTGTATAAGGAAGGATGTGACTGCCTGAGGGTGCAGAGAAGATTTATCAGGATTTTGCTGGGCTGGAGAGCCTGGGATAGGAGTGGTTGGGTAGGACTGCTTTCCTTGGAGCAGTGAGGGTTAAGAGGGGATCTGACAGATGTGTTTACGATTTTGAGGAGCATAAATATGGAGGAGAGGATGGCACTTTTCCGTTAGTAGAGGTATCAATAGCTAAGGAGTATAAGTTAAAGGTAGAAGGCTAAGTGGGGAATGGAGAGAGATTTTTTACTGAGGTTGGTGGGAATCTGAAACTCTGCCTGAAAGGGTGGTTCAGTCAGAAATTCTTGTGACATTTAAGCAGAATTTGAATATTCATTTTGTTGCCATAGCCTCCAGGAGCAGGAAAATGAGATGTCGTCAGATCTTTGTTAACTGCTGCTGACATGATGTACCCAATGGCCATCTCTTGTATTGGAAATGATGATTAAGTCTATGCTTATTTGACTTTTTTTCAGTCTCTGGTCATCACTAACTCAGCTAAACGTTCATCCACCGTTGGGGAGATTGTGAACTTGATGTCAGTGGATGCTCAGAGATTCATGGATCTCACCGGCTTCCTCAACATGCTATGGTCAGCTCCACTCCAGATCTGCCTGGCTCTTTACTTCCTGTGGCAGGTACCCCCCTTTCCCTGATCTCCTTCTGAAGTAGTGAAAAGTTGTGGTTTTGAGGTGCACAGGACCACAGCGAAGACTTGAAGTTTTGGGTTTGACCATTGAAGAGACATCAAGACTAATGTGGCCTCTGTCTCCTTTCCCAGTACCTGGGTCCTTCAGTTCTGGCTGGTGTTGCCGTGATGATTCTTCTAATCCCATTCAATGCAGTGATTGCCATGAAAAGTCGAAGCTTTCAGGTATGTCACAAAAACTCTCTTTACTCCTTAATTCTTTTCCACAGTATCTTCCTCTTTTCCATCCCTTTACTCAGGATACTTCTCCCACCTGTTGTTTAATAACCTTTCATTCACACACGTACTCTCTCACAGTGTCACTCAGTACTTTAGTTTCAGCTTCAATCCTTCTCATTCTCCCTTCAGCTTTCTTTACTCTGTCAGCCTCAGATGGATAGGAAACTGGCTGGCAGACTGGAAACGGAAGGAGTAAACAAGTTGTTTTATGACTGGCACACAGAGACTAGTGGGGTACTACAGGGGGCAGTGCTGGACCCCAGCTATTCACACTATAGATTAGTGTTAAGGGAATTCAGTGTAGGATCTCCAAATTTACAGCCGACACAAAGCTGGCTGGGAGGATGAGCTGTGAGGATGATGCGCAGATGCTTTGGTGTGATTTGGACAGGCTTAGTGAATAGGCAGATGCATGGCAGACGCAGCATAATGTGGATAAATGTGAGCATATCTACTTTGGTCGCAACAACACAAAGGCCGGTTCCTAACTGGCAACAAACTAAGAGAGGGAAATGTGCAACAAGACGTGGGTGTCCTCGTACACCAGTCACTGAAGGTCAGCATGCAGGTACAGCAGGCAGTGAAGAAAATGTTGACCCTCGTAGTGAGAGAATTAGAGTACAGAAACGGGGACATCTTGCTGCAATTGTGGAAGGTCTCGGTGAAACCCAACTTGAAATATTGTGTGCAGTTTGGTCTTCTTAGCTGAGGAAGGATGTTCTTGCGATAGAGGGAGTGCACTGAAGGTTTACCAATCTGATTCCTGGGATTGTGTGACCATGTGGTATGAGGAGAGATTGAATCAATTAGGATTATATTCCCTTGGGTTCAGAAGAATGAAGGAGAGATTTCATAAACATCTATAGAATTCTAATAGAACTAGACAGTCTATGTAAGAAGGATTTTCCTGATTACAGGGATGTCCAGACCCAGAAATCACAGTTTAAGGATACCAGGTAAACCATTTAAGACTGAGATAAGATATTTTGTCATCCAGAGTGGTGAGCCTATGGAATTCACTACCACATGACGTAGTCAAGGCCAAAATGTTGTATGATTTCAAGAAGGCTTTGGATATGGCACTTGAGGTTAAAAGGATCAAAGGATACAGGGGGAAAGCAGGAACAGGCCGTTTGAGTTGGGTAATTAGCCATGATTACATTAAAGAACTGACCCTCCTTTGCCATGTGTGACCTATCTTTTCTCCTCACCTTCCCCCCCCCCCCCCCACCCCCAGCCCTGCTTTGCGACGTGTACAGCCTGTGATACAGCTGCCATCTTTTGCAAAGCACATGATGTGATTGTGATCTCTTTCACCCTGTAGGTGCAACAGATGCAACACAAAGACGCTCGGATTAAGCTGATGAATGAGATCCTGAATGGTATTAAGGTGCTGAAGTTGTATGCCTGGGAAGCGTCTTTCGAGCAGAAGGTCCTGGCCATTCGGCAGAAGGAGCTCAGTATTCTGAAAAAAGCTGCCTACCTCAATGCCCTCTCCACCTTCACTTGGACAACTGCCCCCTTTATTGTGAGTATCTGCTCCTTTAACAACTTTCTAATGTTTAGGTTTCTCCCTGGCAGTAAGTTGTATTTCTGTAATGCCTTGATATCATAAAACATCCTGTTCTGCTTCTTGGGAGTGTTACTAAACTGACTCTGTCACTGAGCCACACACAGTGATATTAGGGCAGGGGAGCAAAGGCTTGTCCAAAGAGGTAATTTTTATGGAGCCTTTTGAAGGAGAGAGAGAGAGATGGGCAAGGGGCGAAGAGATTTAGGGAGAGCATTACAGAGCTCAGGACTCGGATAGCTGAAGGTATGGCCATCAGTGTCGGTGTGATGGAAATCAAGAATGCCTGAAAGGCCAGCAAGAGGCGATCTGAGATCGGAGTATGGCTGAATGAGGTTACCAAGGTAAGGGAGAGTTTTGAAAACCATGTGATCCATTTAAATGGAGGCATTGTCCCTCTATAAAGGACGAGCTATCAATGGAAAACTGGTTTCATTGATATATCTCATCCTTCTAATGTCAGTGATTATTCAAACATGTGGCGAGATGGTAGACAATTCCATTCCTATCAACACTTTGTCAGATGACTTCCTTTTTTGCTGAAGGTTACCTGATGAACATGATCCTGAGCTCATTTCCCCTGACATCCCTCCTGCCTGTATAAAAACATCCATGGCACTGAGTCCACATGGTGTACACAGTGACGCCTGTAGCACACTCAGTCCCAGGTGCAGGTCAATAGGAGGACCCACACCTTCCTGAGTGAGGAATTCACTGGGACAAGTTGGCGTGTATGTTATTTGTGAAGGCTAGAAAAGCATTTTGCAGTGAAGAGAATCGTGGGTGACACTGACAGTTGAAGGATGGAAGGAGGTTTGTGTGAAATGTGAGCAGATTGGGACTGTACACAGTGGTAACACGCCTACCTCTGGGCCAGATCGTCCTGGTTCGAGTCATTGGTCAGGATTTTTGGGCCATGTGTTTGTAATGTAGCCAAACAAATTGAGCAACTTATAAATCCTTTGCATATGCTCCTGATGGCAGGCAGGAAGAATGGAAGAGTTTCCTGGTCTACTCTCCCTCAGAAAGCAACGGCAAAACACTGCTACAAAAACTGAAATTGCTGGAAAAGCTCAATAGGCCTGGCAGCATCTGTGGAGAGAAAATAGAGTTAATGTTTCAGATCAAGTGGCCCTTCCTCAGAACTGCAACACTTTGCTAAATATAACATTGATCAGTCCAGTGGGGAGAGAATTGTGTAGTTGTATTGTCATTCAGCCCCTTGAGCCTCATGCAGTAAGGTCATGGCTGATCTGTGGTCTAACTCTATATGCTGCCTTGGGCCCATATCCATTGATACGCTTGTCTATCTTAGATTTAAATTTAACAATTGTATTAGCATTGACTGCCTTTGGAGGAAGAGAGTTCCAAACCTCCAATATTCTTTGTTGCAGGAAGTGCTTTTTAATATCTCTCCTGAATGGCCTGACCCTAATTCTTAATCCAAGCTCCCTCGTTCTAGAATCTTTAATCAATGGAAATATTTTGTCTTTATCTACCTTATCTTGTCCTGTTAATATCTTGAAGACCTTGAGTAGGTCCCTCAACCTTCTAAATTCTAGAGAATATCTAGAGTTGAATGTCCAATGAAGACCACAAAAACTGATCAGATTCATTATTGCCCTTTAGTGAAGAGAAATTGCTACCCTGATCTGTTCTGGCTGACATGTGCTTCCAGACTCTCAGCAATGTTTGACTCTTTAAATGTCCTCTGAAATGGCCAAGCAAGCTCTTTAGTTGTGCCAACTACTACAAAGTCTCAAAGAAAAGCACACCCTGTTGGCTCTGCAAAGTCGTCCTCATTAATACCTGGGGATAGTGAACAAAACTGGAGGCGTTCTGTCTCAAACAAATCAAGCGACAGCCCGCTGTAGTCATACTCACAGAAGAACACCTTAGAGACAATACTGCACACACCACCACCCCCATCATCACTGGATATGTCCTGTCTAACCGGCGCAACGGAACCTCCTGCTGATTACCAACCCCTTGGCTGAAGAATCTGTACCCTTCCATGTTGGACAACAGTGTCTTTTAAATTTATTCACAAGGTGAGGGTGTCACTGGCTAGGCCAGCATTTATTGCCCAGAGGGTAGATAAGACTCAACCATGTTGCTGAGTCTGGAGGCAAATGTTGGCCAGACCAGGTAAGGATGGCAGTTTCCTTCCCTCAAGGACATTAATGAATCAGATCGGTTTTTCTAACAATTGACAATGAATTTGTGATCATAATTAGACTCTTAATTCCAAATTTTTATTGAATTCAAATTCCATCAACTGCCACGGCAAGATTTGAACCCAGCTGCCCAGATCATGCCCTGATTGGACTGTTAATCCAGACAATGACAAAATCATGAGGCCATCACTTGGAGGAAACAGAGGGTGAGAATATGTTCTGGGTGGGAGACTTCAGTCACCAAGAATGGCTCAGAAGCACCAAGGATGTATCTGCTAGACTGGGCAGGTGGTGAGGGAACCAACAAGAGGGAAAACATACGTGACCTTAACCTCACCAATCTGCTCCTGTAGATGCATCTGTCTATTAAAGAATTAGTAAGAGTATTCACTGCACAGTCCTTTTGGAGATGAAGTCTCCCCTTCATGTTGAACTTACCCTTCGGTGTGTTGCGTTACATTACCATCATGGTAAATAGGATTGACTTCGAACTGATCTAGCAACTCAAGAGTGGGCATCCATGAGGTGCTGTGGGACGACGACAGCTGCAGAATTGTACTTCGAACATAATCTGCAACCTCATGGCCTGGGCTGTATTGTCAGACAGAGACTTAGGAGTGCAGGTATATTGTTCCTTGAAAGTTGCATCAAAGGTACTCAGGGTGGTGAAGAAGGTGTTTGGCATGATTGTCTTCAGTGGTCAGAGTATTGAGTGCGGTTGTACAAGACATTGGTAAAGCCACTTTTGGAGCACTGTGTACAATTCTGATTGCCATACTATAGGAAAGATGTTATTAAACTGGAAAGAATGCAGAAACAATTTACAAGGATCTCAATGAGACTGGAAGATTTCAGTTATAGGAGAGGTTGGATAGACTGGGACGTCTTTCCCTGGATCATAGGAGGCTGAGGGGTGACTTTGTAGAAGTTTATAAAATCATAAAGAGCTTAGATAAAGTGAATAGCCAAGGTCTTTTCCCCATGGTAGAGGAGTCCAAAACTAGAGGGTATAGATTTAAGGTGAGAGGGAAAGATTTAAAAGGGACCCGAGAGGTAACTTTTTCACAGAGAAGGTGGTGTCTAAATAGAATGAGTTGCCAGAGGTAGTGGTAGAGGTGGGTACAATTACAACATTTAAGAGGCATTTGGGCAGATACATGGATAGGAAGGGATTTGAGGAATATAGGCCAAATGCAAGCAAATGGGACTTGTCCAGTTTAGGAAACCTGGTTGGCCTGGATGGGTTGGGCTGATAGGCCTGTTTCCGTGCTGTGACTCTAACCACTCAAATCCTGTCTATCATCTATAAGGCACAGGTTAGGTGTGTGCTGGAATGCTCCCCACTTGCCTGGATGGACGCAGCTGTAACAACACACTCAACTTGACAGCATCCAGGACAAAACAGCCCACTTGATTGGCACCTCATCCACAAGCATCTGCTCCCTCCACCACCAATGCTCAGTAGCAGCTGGGTGTACTATCTACAAGATGCACTGCAGAAATCCATGAAGACTCCTTAGACAGCCTCTTCCAAACTCATGAACACTTCCATCTAGAAGGACAAGGGCAGCAGATACATGGGAATACCACCCCCTGCAAGTTCCCCTTTAAGCCATTCACTTCGTGATTTGCAAATATTTCACCGTTCTTCAGTGTTGCTAGGTGAAAGTCCTGGGGCTCCTTTCCTTAGAGCATTGTGGGTATACCTACAGCACATGGACTGCAGCGCTTCTGTAAGGCAGCTCTCTGCCACTTTATCAAGAGTAACTAGGAATGGGTGATAAATGAATAAAGAGAGAAAAAGATTGGATCAGGTTAGACTAGCCCAGGAACCTCCCTAGTACAGCTAGAAAAGGTCCTAGCTAATGCCAGTATCTGAGTTAGTTCATCTCTTTAAACAGAATTACTAAGTGTACATTATCTTACCATGGGAGTGTTTGGTGGGGACAGTGTAGAGGAGCTCAGTTTCAGTTTGAGTTAGAAGGAACTTTGCTGTATATCTAATCCCATGCTGTACCTGCATGGGGAGTGACGAGTAGTCACATGTGGGAAAGTATTCACTTCCACTAAGCTGAGAGTGTGGTGCTGGAAAAGCACAGCAGGTCAGGCAGCATCCGATGAACATGAGAATCAATGTTTTGGGCATAAGCCATTCATCAGGCTTATGCCCGAAACATCAATTCTCCTGCACTTCAGATGCTGCCTGGCCTGCTGTGCCTTTCCAGCACTGCACTCTGGACTCTGATTTCCAGCATCTGCAGTCCTCACTTTTTCCTAGGGTGACTTCCACTAAGCCTTCAACATAATGGTTGTCATTTCTCTCCTGTTCTAATTTAGGTTGCCTTGACAACCTTTGCGGTGTATGTGACTGTTGACGAGAATAATGTATTGGATGCACAGAAAGCTTTTGTCTCCTTGTCTTTGTTCAACATCCTCCGGTTTCCACTCAACATGCTGCCTCAAGTCATCAGTGGTGTGGTTCAGGTGAGAACTTCCTGGGATCATGTCCTCTTGTACTGTTGAGAGAGAGAAAGTCCATTGGAGATGGCAAGTGAGGGGAACAAATCCCTTTTAGCCTGTAGAGTCAAAACTGAGGGCCGAGAGGTGACCAGCGTGTCTTGCTTTTCTTCCAGGAAGGTGCGGCTTTGGGTCAGGCTGAAGAGTATTATATGAGAGTGTTTGCATTTCTGTAATGCAAATTCATCTCCTTAGAACATCTGAAAATGCCTTCAAGCCAATTTTTAAACAGTGTTCAGTATTAAAATGTGTCAAATACAGCAGTCTTGAGGCACACGGCTACTTTCCTCAAAACAGCAATGAGAAAATGGCCAGTCAAGTATCTTAATAAAAAGACAGAAAGAGCTGGCGAAACTCAGCTCTGACAGCAGCTGCAGAGAGAAACAGTTAACATTTCAAATCTAATGCTACACTTCTTCAGAGCTCTATATATGGTGAAACAAAAGCAGAAATGGCTGGCGAAGTAGGTCTGGCAGCATCTGTGCGAAGAAAGCAGAGTTAACTTTTCAAGTCAAGTGACTGTTCTTCAGAACTGTATTTAGTGAACTTATTTGAGAGAGAAAAAATGGTCAGGGCACTCGGGAGAATATGCCTGCTGCTCTTCAACATGCCATGGGGTCTTTTTCACCTCCAAAATCAGACAGGAACTCTGTTTTAATATCACACCCAAATGATGATCACTCAACCAGTACAGAACTCCCTCAGTATGGATTATCTTGTGTGGAGTTTGCTCAGCACTGACCCTTAGACACTGCAGTGTTTGCTCAGACCAGGTGACAGAGTTACCAGCTGAGTGATCACAACTTGTCTTATAGCAGTTGAAAAATGATGTGTTGCAGAAAATTATTTGTTTCATTTTATCTGGCCTCTTCCCAGGGACTCTTCAGGAAGCCAGGGCTCATAAGGTTCGGATGCAGCAACTTTTTTTTCGGGTCTCCGCCTAATTGAGCTGAACTGAGCTAGCATCAATTTAGAATGGCAAAGGCATAAACTGGCAATGGTGTAGTCGCGTTTGATATCTTGTGAGGGGGAATTGTGACAAACAATAAGTGATCAGTCCTGGCGAGAGGCAGGGTTGATGGACATAGACATCCTACTCATATCGTCTGCTAATCAACCTGCCAAATTCAGTCCATTTCAGATGCTGAGTTTTAGTTTATAAGAATTTTAATATAAATTTGACATAAAATGATAAAGTAAAATTATAGTAATTCAACTAGGGAAGTAGCAAACAAAATAACTATCTGGCCAGTCCATCTTTACATTCAATCACATCCTCCGTCCTCTGACTGAATTCCCCAAGGTAAGAGAGAACTGGGGGGCGGGGGGGGAGCTTTGTTTTCTGAAAGCAGTTGACAAAGCCTCAGGACATTGAGTAACTTACATAACCGATAAAATATCCACGAAAACCACAAACCACCTCCCTCTTCACAAACATCAAATCCCCTCAAAGGACTGTGGGTGACTGTGTTGATTTGGTGTTTTGTTCAAAGGCTGATGTTTCTCCAGAAATATAGAAAATTTCCTTATATTTAAATTATCTAATTGTGAATTTCCTTTTTTTCTGCCTCTGCATTTAGCGCTTTTTGTGGTTTGCATCCATTGTATTCTCTTTCTTTCTCAGGCCACCGTTTCACTGAAGCGATTGCAGAACTTCCTGAGTCATGATGAATTGGATCCCACAAATGTTGAGAGACAAAAAATTGCAACAGGTAATCGTCCTCCGTCTGAACCTGTTTTGCATTAATCTCAATATTTTGAAATATTGCAGTGTTTTGCATAATCACACCCCTTTTCTCTTGTGATTTCTCTTCTCTTTTAGTCATTTTCTTCCTTCATTACTCTCTTTTAATATATTTACTTCCAAAACCCTTTTCCTCTATTTTTATCATCCATTTCTCTTTCTCTTGAGCACTCTCGCTCTCTGTCCCTCCCCCATCTCACGCGCTCTCGCTCTGTTCCCCCTCCCTGCCGTTTGTGTCTCTTGATTACATCCTTTCCTCCTGCGTCTTCCTTTCTGACACTGTCTCTATCTCTAACGTTTCTCTTTTGTGTTGTAGGCCATGCTATCACCATGCTGAATGGAACCTTCAGCTGGGGAAAGACTGATCCTGTTGTTCTCAATGGGTAAGCATGTTTCAAGTTGTGATCTTGAACTTCAAAGGTTTAACAGTAAAACTTTAAAGTACTTCCACTGGGATAAGGTGGAACCCAGATTCTGGATGGATTGGTGAGGGAGACACTGGGGCCAAGCACATTGCCAAGGGCTCTGAGCACTGTATGGAGTTCCAGGCATTGACTGGGAGTTGGGATGGGGATGAGGATGCTGAGCGTGAGGCTTCCTCCCTATGGTTCCTGTTTCCGAGTGCTGCAGGCTTACTGGGCCACAATTTCACCCACTCAGTTATGGCTTCATGTACTGTCCAAGACAACTTCAATCCAACATTTTTGAAGAGTGATATTTTGCTGAAACTTCTCATCTTGCACTCATCTGGCTAAATGCAAGGATGCTAAATTTCAAACTATCACGTTAGCTTATATTACAAAGGTAAAGAGGGCTGATTGATTGACAAGTTGACTCTGATTGGCTAGTCATCGCCTTGGACACAGCAGTGAGGAACAAAAGGTTCCCCAAGCTCCCAGGTAATTCAAAAATGGCTTAAGGTTAGACACCGTAAACAAGAGGCAAGGGATGGATTGTGTTTGATTGGTGAAGGTCCGTCTCACATCTGGACTTATTCTCACCAATTTCTCCCTCCTCTTGAGTGTACTCCTCTGCTTCAAATATCCAATCATTCGTACTCCTTCCCTCCTCCCTGCATTAAGCTTCATTACAACTTTCCCGATTGAGAAGAACCAAACCAAGAAATTGCCAAACAATGAAAAGCAAAAATCTGTTGAATTCATTTCCCTCCTTCTGTTGAGTGTGTGCAATGTTAATGTCATTGCTGTGGGTAATGGGCAACAAGAGAGAGTCATAAAACTCATGAGCAGGATCAAACCATTCAGGCCTTCTGCTTGTTGTTTCAATTGCTCTTCCCTGTCTGCCCATGACTGTAATTCCCATTTCTATTAAACTCAATCTGACTCGGCCTTGGACAGATTCAATGCACAGTGAACTGAGGAAACAAATTCCACAAACTAATTACTCTGTGAGGAAAGAAAAAATTTTCCATATCTATCTTGAAAAGGAAGACCTTTTATTTAACAGTGTTCCCCAGTTCTGCTGTACCTCAGGATGAGGAAACATCCTTTGACTATCCACCTTATCATTGCTCCAAGATCTTGTATGTTTCAATAAAGTCACATCTCAGTTTTCTGGGCTCCACTGAATACAGGTCAAGTGTGTTCAGTCTCTTCTCAAATGCTTCAGTCCAGGAACAAGCCAAGTTAGCCTTCTCTGACTGCTTCTAATGCAATTATAGATTTGTTTTCAAAGAAAGAACAGCTGAATTTGAGCACATTTTAGCCTGCAGCGGTGCAGTGATCCATAAACACTGACATTTTGGCACACTTCAATAGGAATGTCTGATAGGAACATGCTCCAAATTCTGCAATTGGACTTGAAGCTCTGACCCTGAGGTGCAAGTAAAAGACAGAGTTAACCTAACTCATCCTTGCTCAAAGTTCCCTGAGAGATTCCTTTCCTCCTTTCATAGCTTTAAATTAAGGGGTGGTAGGTATAGGACAGATGTTAGGGGTAGATTCTTTACTCAGCGAGTCGTGAGTTCATGGAAAGCCCTGCCAGTAGCAGTGGTGGACTCTCCCTCTTTATGGGCATTTAAACGGGCATTGGATAGGCATATGGAGGATAGTGGGCTAGTGTAGGTTAGGCGGGCTTGGATCAGCGCAACATCGAAGGCCAAAGGGCCTGTACTGCGCTGTATTTTTCTATGTTCTATGTTCTATGTCTGTCCCTTAATTGAAACCTTGAGTTTAAATCCTGTTGTGTTGCTTTCTGACTGACCAATAGATCTAGGTAAAAACAATGACTGCAGATGCTGGTAACCAGATTCTGGATCAGTGGTGCTGGAAGAGCACAGGCAGGTAGGACAAGTCATGGGGACAGTGCTGAGCTGGAGGTTTGGAACTGGAGTGAGGTTGGGGAAGGGGAAATGAGGAAACTGTTGAAGTCCACATTGATGCCCTGGGGTTGAAGTCTCTCTCGCTGTGGTGATCCAGCTACCTGGGTCTCTGTGCTGCCTTGGAACCTCTGATTCTGAAAGGTGAAACCTGCAAATTGTCCTTTTCTTGTTTGTTTAATCCAGGATCAGTCTGATGGTGCCACAAGGCTCCCTGGTGGCAGTGGTTGGTCATGTTGGATGTGGCAAATCCTCACTCATCTCCGCTCTTCTGGGAGAAATGGAGAAGCTGGAGGGCAGCGTGGCAATCCATGTGAGTACCCCCACTCTCTGACCCATTCCTCGGGGCGGATGGACGTCTATGGTTAAAATCGCAGTCAGGCACTCATGGGCACAGCTCTGTGTAATGTTGATGGATCAACTCCAGTAAGAAGTGATGGATTAAATATCTGAAGAAGTGGTAATGCAATTACTAATGGGGCAAATAAAGGGAATGAGGAAGGCTAATGATATGTTAGTCTTTACCACAAGAGGATTTGAGGACAGGAGTAACAAAGTCCTGCTTTAGTTGATTAGACCACACGTTGAGTACACACGTTTAAACCCCTGACCTCAGGAAGGATATTATTGCTGTAGAGTGAGTGCAAAGAAAGTTCATCAGATTTGTCCTGGGGCTGCTAAGACTGTTTTATGAGGAGAGACTGGGGAAACTGTATTCTCTACACTTTCAAGAAATGGGAGATGATCTCAATGAAACTTACAAAGTAGTTAATTGCAGAGACAGGGTGGATCCAGTGAAGCTGATTGCCCTTGTTGAGGCGTTTAAAACCAGGGGCTCAACTTAAAGGTGAGAGTGGTGCCACTTGGGATCAAAATGAGAAGAATATATTTTCAGTTTGAGGATTATGAATATTTGGAAGGTCCCCGAAAGTGTGGAAGCTGAGCCTTTGGGTCTGTTTAAGGTAGAGATTGGTATTCAGAAATCTGTCAAAGGAATATGGAAAGTGTGGAGTAAATGCATTAAAGTAAATGATCAGCCATGGCTGGATTGCATGGTGAAACAGATTTGATGGACTGAATGGCCTACTGCTCCTCTATTCTTGATTAATGAGTCTAGAGCAGATTTCAGTGACAATGATGGGTTAACAGCAGCAAAAATGGGGGCAGCGATTCTGATCAGAAATCAGTGAGTCACATATGTTTGGAGCTGATGCACTGAGCTTTTCGGCATGTTCTTATTTATTTATGATTTGCATTTATTACAGCGTAAGGGTGGTATGAAATAGTGAGTGCATCTAGCTCTTTCTGCTTAAATTCTGAATACTTCAGATGTAAGTGGCAACCATCAAATAGACAATGGTTTTGGGTGATAATGTGAGTGCTAATTTTAAAAATGAAAGGTTCATTTGTGAAGACTGCAGTTATTCATACATAAGTATTTTCCTTTTAACTGGCAGGGATCTGTTGCCTACGTTCCTCAGCAGGCCTGGATTCGGAATGCCTCCTTGAAAGACAACATTATCTTTGGAGAGCTCCTTAGTGAACAGAAGTACCAACAGGTTCTGGAAGCCTGTGCGCTCATCACTGACCTGAGTGTACTTCCTGGTGGAGACCAGACTGAGATTGGTGAAAAAGTAAGTGTCTTCACTCACATCTACCTTCTCCATCAGTCTCTGAACTAGGGCTTTACACTGACTATCCAATGCTCCTTTTACAGGGAATAAATCTGTCCGGAGGGCAGAAACAGCGGGTGAGTCTGGCACGAGCTGTGTACAGCGACATGGATGTGTACCTCCTGGATGACCCCCTTTCAGCTGTGGATGCACATGTGGCTAAACACATTTTCGATAAAGTCATTGGCCCAGAAGGAGTGTTGAAGGGAAAGGTAAAATATCTATCACCAACCCTGTGTAGTCACATGGTGAATGACTCTTCTCTTGAATAAACAGAGTCTATACAGTTAGGAAGGAAGTACAGGAGTCCCCTGTGGCCATTCTCCTGCAAAACAGCTTTTGATGCTGCTGTGCAGGGAGATGGCCTCCCAGGAAAGCAGCAAAGCCAAATTCATTGCACCTCTGCAACAGAAGAGAGAAGGGATAGGTGTTAGGAAAGCTATAGTAATAGTGGAAGGACTAGATAAGCACTTCCATTGCCGCAAAGGAGACTCCAGGATGATCTGTTGCCTCCTGGATGCCAAGGCCAAGGATGTCTTGGAGCAGCTGTAGGACATTCTGGAGTCCCAACTCTCTCAGAACCAGTCCCAAAGGCCCAGCATTCTGAAATCCTCCCCCCTCGCACCATCCCCCCCCAGCCACATATTCATCTGATACATCTGTGGCACTGGTAGCAATCCTGAGATTGCTTTTAAGGCCCTACTTTTCAAACTTGGTCCCTAGCTTCTTATATTATATTTAGGGCAAGACCAGTACTGATGACCCCAGGGGAATATTTGCTGGAATAGTTAGGAGCCTTTAAACTAAAATAGCAGGGGGAATGGGATCCTATGCAGAGAGATGGAAACAAGGGCAAAAGACAATTTGAAATGTAAGAAAAGTGATAGAGAATTGAAGGGCAATTATCAAACAGAACTGCAGTCCAAAATAATGTGAACGGGTCTCGAATGTTAAAGAGACACTTATTATGACCTTGTGTCTCAATGCACAGAGCATTCATGAAGTGGATGAATTAATTATGCAGATTTAAATAGATACGATATAATTAGGGTCACGGGAATGTGCCTAGGAAAAGGGAACTGAATATCCAGTTTCATTCAGAATTTTGGAAGGACAGACAAAAAAGAGATAGGGCATCTTCCTAGCCAAAGAAGAATTTAACATAGTGAGGAAGACTCATTCAGGAAACTGGTGGGATTGAAGGCAGAGAAATCCCCAGGCCTGACCATTTATGAGCTCTGAGAAAGAGTCATCTGGACTCAAAACGTTAGCTTGCTTAGTGTCCAAATGCTGGAAATCTCAGCAGGTCAGGCAGCATCCATGTTGTTTTCAGTACAGATTCCAGCATCTGCAGTCATTTGCTCCTGATCATTTCTATCCCAGAGTACTTAAGTAGCCCTAGAAGAGTGTGCATTTTGGTGGTCATCTACCATGATTCTGTAGCCTCTGGTACAGTTCCTATGGATTGGAGAGTAGCTAATGTAACCTCTCTAATTTAAGAACTCTGGTGAATGAAATCTGGACAGGTAAAGTTTAGAAACCCCAAGTGACAGAAAACAATAGTGGAGTCGTATACAGAGCCTCAACCTTTAGTGCTAATGCTGAGGAAGGCATTAAACAGGAAATTAGAATACAAACACTACAGGAATATCTATAATATTATGGGTCACTTTAATCTGCATGTAGATTGGGCAAATCAAATTAGTAACAAAGCTGTAGAAGAGGATTTCAGGAGTGTATATAGGATGGATTTCTGGATCAATGCAATGAGAAACCAACTTTGGAACAGGCCATCTTAGTGCTGTGTAATGAGAGAAATAATTGGCAAACTAGCTATGCAAGGCCCCTTGGGAATAGCAACTAAAAGACAGTGAGGACTGCAGATGCTGGAGAGTCAGTCAAAGTGTGGTGCTGGAAAAGCACAGCAGGTCAAGCAGCATCCGAGGGGCAGGAGAATCAATGTTTCGGGCATAAGCACTTCATCAGGAAAGGCTGTTTCCTTGTGAACAGTGACCATAATATGATAAAATTCTTCAGTTAGCTGGAAAGTGATACCGTTGATTCGGAGACTGAACCGAATAAAGGAACTGGTGGTATGAGGTGTGAGTTGATTCTGATTGGGGATGTAGCTTAAATGGATAACTGTTGAAAGATAATAGCGAACATTTAAAGAGAGCGTGGATGAACTGCAACAGTTGTTCCTTCCTGCCTGGTGCATAAGTAAAACAGAAAAGGGTGGCTGGCTATGGCTAACAAGGAACATTAGAAATAGTATTAGATTGAAGGAAGGGGCATACAAATTGTCCAAAGCAAGCAGCAGATCTGAGGAGTGGGAGAAGTTTGGATTTCAGCAAAGGAAGACGGAGGGATTAAAGAGTGCAAAATAGTGTGAAAGTGTGCAGGGAACATGCAAGCTGATTGTAAAAACAAACCTGTATAGATATGTGAAGAGCAAAAGATGAATGAAGACAAATGTAGGTCCTTTCACAGTCAGAAACGGAACAAGTGATGGCAGACCAATTAAATACATACTATGGTTCTGCCTTCACAAAGGAAGACATAAATAACATCCCAAAAATGTTAGGGAGCACAGGATCTCATGAAAGGTAGGAACTGAAGGAAATCAATACCATTCAGGAGATTGGTGGGATTGAAGGCAGATAAATCCCTAGGGCCTGATCGTTTGAGCTCTGATAAAGAGTCTTTTAGACTCAAATATTTAGCTTGCTTTCTCTCCGTAGATGCTGTCTGACCCACTGTGATTTCCAGCATTTGCTGTTTTCAGTACAGATTCCAGCCTCTGCAGTAATGTGCTCCTGGTCATTTCTGTCCCATAGTACTTGAGGAAGTGGCCCTAGAAAGAGTTTATGTTTTGGTGGTCATCTACTAAGATTCTGTAGCCTCTGTTACAGTTCCTATGGATTGGAGGGTAGCTAATGTAACCTCTGTACTTTCACAGGGAGGTAGAGAGAAAAAGGGAATTCTAACTGGTCAGTCTGATATCAGAAGTTGGGGAAATGCGAGAGTCCATTATAAAAGACTTAATAACCGAGCACTTGGAAAACAGTGACAAGATCAGACAGTCGGCATGGATATACAAAAGGGAAAGTACACTTGAGAAATCTATTGGAATTTTTCAAGGATGTGAAACTAGTAGCGTTGATAAGGGAGAGCCAGTGGATGTGGTTTAGTTGAACTTTCAGAAGGTTTTCAATAGGGTCTCACAGAAGAGATTGCTATTTAAAATGTAAGCACGTGGCATTGGGGTGGAGTAGTGACATGGATAGAAACTGGTTGGCAGACAGAAAGCAAAGAGCAAGGGTCGCTGGCTGTTTTTCTGAGTAACAGGTAGTAAGTGACTTGTGGGGTACCGCAGGGATGAGTGCCAGGACCCCAGCTTTTCACAATAATTAATCATTTCGATGGTGGAACAAAATGTAATATCTCCAAGTTTGCAGATGACACAAAGCTGGGTGGGAGGGTGAGCTGTGAGGAGGATACAGAGATGTTACAGTGGGATTTGGACAAACTAAGTGGGCAGATGATGCATAATGTGGATAAATCTGAGGTTACCCATTTTGGAAGCCAAAGCAGGAAGGCAGATTATGATCTGAATGGTGATAAATTGGGAAAAGAGGAGGTTAACAGGACCTGGGTGTTCTCGTATACCGGTCACTGAGGTAAGCAATGCAGGTACAGCAGGTGGTGAAGGCAGCAAACTGCATGTGGACCACCCTAGTGAGGATTCACGTACAGGAGAGGGATTTCTTAATGCAGCTGTACAGGGCTCGGGGAGTAGTCCGTGCAGTTTTGGCCTCTTTATTTGAGGAAGGATATTCCGGTTATGGAGGGAAAAGAACAAAGCTTTCCCAAACTACTTCATGGGATGGCAGTCTGGATCAGTTGGGACGAGGGAAGGGAAACTCCCATCCTTACCTGGTCTACCTACATGTGATTCCAAACCCACAGCAATGTGATTTTACTCTTAACTGTCTCTGGGTAGTTATGGATGGGCAATAAAATGGTGGCCTAACCAGCAATACCCACATCTTCAAATAAATAAAAACTTCACTGGAGTTTGGAAGAATGAGGAGGCATGTCTTACAAACTTATAAAGTTCGAACAGGAGTAGACAGGATATGCACAGGATGGATGTTCCCAATGACCAGGGAGTCCAGAAGTAGGTGTTAAGATGTGAGAATACGGACTGAGATCTGAAATGGCTGCACCCAGAGAGTGGTGAGCCTGTGGAATTCACTCCCACCAAAAGAGGCTGCGATCAAAGCATAGAATGTTTGAAACTAAGATGTAGTTTTTAGGGCTAAAGGGATCAAATGGTATGATCCCCTTTGAGAAAGCAGGAACAGCAGGATGAGTTGGATGATCAGCCATGATTACATTGAATGGTGGAGCAGGCTCAAAGAGCCCAATGGCCGCCTCCTGCTCCTGTCTTCCATGTTTCTGTAATTTACACTGTGAGTGACCTTTACCCTGAATAAACAATGATCAAATCTAACTGAATGGTGCAGTCAGCCACGCAGCTGAATGTATTACTGTGTTAGGTTATATAACTTGATATGGAAATACAGAATATCTCTGTGGTGACATATTTGAGTTAATATTTGTTTTTTTCCAAAACTGGTTCTTGATGAAACCAGTGAATAAATGAATTTGAAGAAGGGTGGGGGGGAGGAGCTGGTGATCGTGTTGAATATTCGTCTGCTTAGGCCATCATGATTCCCTCCTGTTCCCGCTGTTGTGAGAGTGAGGACTGGGTACTGAATAGTTTTATCTGCTCTCTTCACAGTGTGATTTGTGCTGCAGCCTTTGATCTCTTGTCGGTTTTATTTTGCCTTTGCAGACTCGAGTACTTGTGACACATGGAATCAGCTTCCTGCCTCAAGTGGATCAGATTGTGGTGTTGGTGAACGGCAGAATCTCCGAGATGGGATCATATCAGGAGCTGCAGAACCAGAACGGAGCCTTTGCAGAATTCCTACGAAACTATGCCCAGCGAGATGACTTGGAGGAGGATGAGCCAACAGGTAGGAGGAGTTTTGGGCTGGGGGCAGAGGCCCAAGGTAATTGGAAAACTGTCACATGACTGTTAGGCGCTAACACCTGCAGTATTTTAACAAAGCGTTAACTGGTGGGTCATTTTTGAAGGTGATGGAATGAGTCCAGGAAGCTGTTAATCCAATTAAAACCAAAATTCTGGGTTTCTTCGAGAGAATAGATTACCCAACACAAGGAAATTGTGCTGAAACTTCATAAAATATTTGGTTAGATCTCATTCTGCTTTTAGGGTGCAGGGAATAACAGAACAACTGCGATTATTCTCTGGAGTAGAGAAGATTAAAGGAGATTTGATAGAGATATTCAAAATTGTATAGTGCTTTTGATAAAGTAAATAAAACTAAACTGTTCTCGGTGATTTGAAATGTTGGTAACCAAGGCCACAGAAAATCTAGGGGAAAGTTGAGAATATTTATTACACACGAACCTTGAGTACAGTGCCTCAGAGCAATAGACGCATATTCAACAGGAACTATCAAAAGTGGAACTTGATGAATGCTTAAAAAGGAAGATACTGTCAGGCTATGGGAAAAATTCAGATGGGGCTAATTAGATCTTGCAAAGCTGGAGGAGAAGATTTATGTACTGAACGGTCTCCTGCACTGTAATATTCAAGCATTAAAAGGGGAAGAGAAAGAAAGAGGAGAGGAGGGGGAAGCACAATTGATCAAAAGGATGTTAACCCAGAGTTTGTGAAGCACAGAGGGTGGGGCTGGTGTATGCCAGTTCCATCTTACCATGCAATGTTATTGAGAGCAGAAAGACAGACAGCAAGCATGCTGAATTCCAGCTCTTGCAGGTTATAACATGTTCACTTTTGTACCTTTTTCTTTTTTCCCTCTAATCTCTCCAAAACCCACACTCATGCTGCAGACAATCTTCCAGATGGTAAGTTTGTGACTATGCAACTCATAGAACATAGAACATTACAGCACAGTACAGGCCCTTCAACCCTCAATGTTGCGCCTACCTGTGGAACCAATCTGAAGCCTACGCTATTCCATTCTCATCCATTTGCCTACCCAATGAACATTTAAATACCCTTAAAGTTGGCGAGTTTCTATATTGCAGGCAGTGCGATCTACGCCTCTTCTACTCTGAGTAAAGAAACTACCTCTAACATCTGTCCTATATCTATCACCCCTCAATTTAAAGCTATGTCCCCTCATGCTAGCCATCACCATTTGAGGAAAAAGGCCCTCACTGTCCACCCTATCTAACCCTCTGATTTATCTTATATGTCTCAATTAAGTCACCTCTCAACCTCCTCCTCTGATGAAAACAGCCTCAAGTCCTTGGCCTTTCCTCATAAGACTTTCCCTCCATACCAAGCAATATCCTGGTAAATCTACTCTGAACTCTTTCCAAAGCTTCCACATTCTTTCTATAATGCGGTGATCGGATATGCAGTACTCCAAGCGCGGCCACACCAGAGTTTTGTACAGCTGCAATTTGACCTCACCGATTCAAAAACTCAATCCCTCTACCAATAAAAGCTAACATGCCATATGCCTTCTTAATAACCCTATCAACCTGGGTGACCATTTCCAGCGATCTATGTACATAGACACAGAGATCTCTTCGTTCATATACAGTACCAAGAATCTTACCATTAGCCCAGAACTCTTTATTTCTGTTGCTCTTCCAAAGTGAATCACCTCACACTTTTTCGCACTAAACTCCATTTGCTACCTCTCAGCTCAGCCCAGCTCTGCAGCTTATCTATGTCCTCTGTAACCTGCAACATCCTTTGTCACTATTCTCAATTTTATTAACCTTAGTGTCATCTGCAAATTTACTAACCCATACTTCTATGCCCTCACTAGGTCATTTATAAAAATGACAAACAGTGGCCCCAAAACACATCCTTGCGGTACATCACTAGTAACTGAACTCCAGGATGAACATTTCCCATCAACCACCACCCTCTGTCTTCTTCCAGCTAGCCAATCTCTGATCCAAATGCTAAATCCCCCTCAATCCCATGCCTCCATATTTTGTGCAATAGCCTACTGTAGGGAACCTTGTCAAATGCCTTACTGAAATCCACATACACTACATCAACTACTTTACCCTCATCCACCATCTCCCAGAACTCCAGGTTTGTGAGGTATGACCTACCCTTCACAAAACCATGTTGACTATCCCTAATCAACATAATCCTTTCTAAATGACTATAAGTTCTGTCTCTTACAATCCTTTCCAACGCTTTACCCACAACCGAAGTAAGGCTCACTGGTCTGTATTTATCAGGGTTGTCCCTACTCCCCTCCTTGAACAAGGGAACAACATTTGCTATCCCCCAGTCTTCTGGCACTGTTCCTGTAGATAATGACAACATGAAGATCCGAGCCAAAGGCTTCCCAGAGAATCCTGGGATAAATCCCATCCGGCCCAGGGGACTTATCTATTTTCACACTTTCCAGAATTGCTAGCACCCCCTTGTAGTCTAGTTGCCTGTATCGTAGTATCCTCCTCAACAACATTGTCTTTGTCTTTTTCCAGTGTGAACACTGATGAAAAATACTCATTTCGCACTTCTCCTATCTCCTCAGACTCCACGCACAGCTTCCCACTGCTATCTCCTACTTAAGTTATTAGGCCCAGGCCAGCATTCCCCCTCAATTACACAGGTGGACATATGCATGCAATCTTACAGAAACAAGGCAATATAACAGACCAGTCACATATAGCACATGCAAGTTCAAGCAAGGAACTGAACTAGGTTTCTGTGTAGACTAGGTGAACTTGGTGCTGATCGCTAAGCTGGATTGATCTTTGCATTGATGAACATTTCCACAGCATTAGTTCAGAGAGAGCTTTTGGGCTCTGGGGCCCTTTGGTAAACAAGATCACTGTACCAAATGGTAGGTCTTGAACCCTGGCAAGTGCTGGAGTTGGAGTTAGATTCCTGATACTTGCTTTGTGTAGGTGAGACTTCCCACCAGGATTGCAAAATTAAAAAGTAAACTGTTAATCCAGAGGATAAAGAGCCAATTGTGATTAAAGAGAAACCATTCATGAAATCTTGACTGCTGATGATGATGAGCATTCTGTAAGCAGGTCACTTAACACCAAGGCATGAATCAGGGAGTTAGCTCTATCCATCTGTCTCTCACTTCTTCTCTATTTCTTGCTATCTGAGCTGAGTGAATGCTAGTGAAGAAGCAGGTGTTGCCAGCTGGTTCTGCAGGGAATGTTCTATGATCTGGGACTTTTCCTGGGAATCATTGTCTCTGCCACTATCCTGCCCCATACAGTCTAAGTTTAGCTCCCAATAAAATTGTTTATGAAATCAGTTCTGTCATTCATTTGGAATCAGCTGGCCAGCCAACAGCAAAGTGGTCTGCAGCAGGATTTTCCATGGCCATTGTTCCAGGCTTCTGGGTGGGTTCTGTTTTGAGTGTAGCCCTCGCACAGACCAGCATGGTCTAACTCTGGATTGTTATGAACTCCTTTCTTGTTGTTTCTCAGTACTCGATGAAGAGGAGGAATTTCTTGGGGAGGATACCCTCAGTAACCACATTGACTTGGGTGACAATGAGCCCCCAGCAGCAGAGGCACGGAAACAGTTCATGAGGTATGTGCAGAGTTCTGTTATCATTTTATCCATTAACCCAGAGCTGTACAGATCAGTGATGTCTGGAGGTTCTTAAAGCTTGTTCCAGAGCTCCCACAGGTGGCTTACTTGCTGCAAGATCTGTCGGTATGGTGCTCAGACACACGCAGGCAGGGTGATCCCATGTCTGATGTGTTCTGTGTTAAATGAGTTAACCTCAGCCAGAGGGAGCTCCAACAAGAAAAGCAATGTCCAGTTATTGGGATGTGCAGCAGTAAGTCTGCTATTCCTGATCTCTTCACTAACTCTGATCAGCAGTGTATGATAGTGTAATGACAGAGTTGGATCAGTAACTCAGCTATAAGTTCAGATCTATATATTGTAAGCTTTGAAGTTGACTTCAGTGAGTCTGGTCATTTTACTATATGGTATTCTCTCCACTTCTCCAGGTCACTTTCCTCATTTAAAACACTCATTAATATTTACCTCTTTGACAAGCTTTTGGTCACCTGACCAAATGTCTCCTCCTGTAGCTTGGGGACATACTTGGTTTTGTATTGCTCTTGGGAATATGTCTTACACAATAATATTTATAAATTGTAATCTCTGCAAATGATGTGGGGATCATTGAGAAGGTGGGAATTTGCTGTCTGTGCTGATAAAGATAGTGGTGAGCTGTTTTATTTATTTTATTCCCTTATGGGATGGGAGCATCACTGATAGCATTTATTGTCCATCCCTATCTTTCCTTGACAACTGCCTGATGAAGAAACAGCGCTTTGAAAGCTAGTGCCTCTAAATAAACCTGTTGGACTATAACCTGGTGTTGTGATTTTTAACTTTTTTTTCTTGAATGTCTCACTCAGCCAATTCAGGGGTCAGTTCAGAGTTAACTACATTGCTGTGGGTCTGGAGTCACTTGTAGGTCAGATTGGGTAAGGACGTCAGTTTCCTTCCCTCAAGGATGTTAGTGAACCCAGTGAGTTTTTATCACATTCGATGATTGTTTTGTAAACACAGAATGCTGGAGAAAGTTGATAAGTGTTGATAAGGGTTGATGGGAAGGGTGAGAGCAGTAACAAATTAAAAATACTATACATGAATGCACGAAGCATTAGACATAAGATGGATGAGCTTGAGGCTCTTTTGGAAATTGGCAGATACGATATTGTGGGGATAACTGAGACGTGGCTTCAAGTGGACAGGGCCTGGGAAATGAATATTCAAGGATACACGTGTTATCGTAAGGACAGACTGACGGGCAGAGGGGGTGGGGTGGCCTTGTTGGTAAGGGACGATATTCAGTCCTTTGCGCGGGGGGACC
>NC_057733.1:54756891-54758274 GCF_004010195.1 Chiloscyllium plagiosum | reverse complement strand
TAAGAAGGAGTTGGATAGAGCTCTCAAAGATAGTGGAATCAAGGGTTATGGAGATAAGGCAGGAACAGGATACTGATTAGGAATGATCAGCCATGATTATATTGAATGGCGGTGCAGGCTCGAAGGGCTGAATGGCCTACTCCTGCACCTATTGTCTATTGTCTAAAGTCAGCAAGTCTGGCAGCATCTGTGGAGAGAGAACAGAGTTAACATTTGAGACTGGTATGTCTCTTTTTCAGATTATAGTTTGATGGTTACTATCACCAATTTGTTTCTAATTTAAATTCAAATTCCACCTGATAAAAGTTAGTTTAAGAATCAATCATTTTGATTTGGAATTGGAATCACACAAAGCCAGACTGGGTACGGACAACTAAGGCAGTTAGTTTTAGGTCAATTAAAAATGTCCACACATTTGAATTCTATTCTCTGGGACTTGTTGACTGTTTTGTAGCCTCTGTACATGATGCACGTAACCAAAGGCCTCCAATTTTAGACCTGATATGTTCTCAGACTAACGGAGGAATCTATCTTGGATTGAGAACATATTAAAGACTGAAATACATTGGGCTGTAGTCTGACTGGCTCAGGGTTTTGGAGATTGTATTGATTTTTCACCCTGCTCAATACCAGGAGGGAACCTGGTCCATGAGATAGACAGCTGTCAAAGCCAGAAAAGGAGATGGTTTTCTAATAAACCTATTCAGAGATGTTGTTACACACCTCTGGAGCAGTCGGGCTTGAACCCGGGCCTCCTGGGTCAGATGTTGGGACACTACCACTGCACCACAAGAGGCCCCACAGCCAGGAAACGATAGGTGTTTCCCAACTCTGATCAGCTGGAGGGAATCTACAGTTAAAAGAAAGTACTTCAGTCTCTAAAACTTACAAAGTAATTTACAGCCAAATTCTGCTCATCAACCTGCTGTTAAAGGAAGTTGAAATAAGGAAACCAAGGAGTGGTATGCTGGTTAGCCAAACATCTTTTGTTAGGAAAGTACTAAAATCTAGAATTCAAGGATAGGGTGACTGTACACTGTTATTTTTAGCTAATAATAGCGATGTCATGCTTGACAAATGCAATTTAATTTTTTGAAGAGATGACTTAAGTGGTGGACGGGGGTTTCTGTGGATGTTATTTATATGGTCTTAGAGATGTACAGCACAGAAACAGACCCTTTGCCTAGTAGTTGATGGCAAAGGTTCATCTTGGAGTGCCGTCACTAGCGGTGTTCCGCAAGGATCTGTTTTGGGACCATTGCTGTTTGTCATTTTTATAAATGACCTGGAGGAGGAGTTAGAAGGTTGGGTGAGCAAGTTTGCGGATGATATGAAAGTCGGAGGAGTTGTAGACAGTGAGAAAGGATGTGGCAGGTTACAGCG
>NC_057733.1:54745550-54756379 GCF_004010195.1 Chiloscyllium plagiosum | reverse complement strand
GGCATTGAATAGGCATATGGAGGATGGTGGGCTAGTGTAAGTTAGGTGGGCTTGGATCGGCGCAACATCGAGGGCCGAAGGGCATGTACTGCGCTGTATTCTTCTATGTTCTATGTTCTATGTTCTTTCACCTCTCAGCCTGCGTGCTCCAGGGAAAACAGCCCCAGCCTATTCAACCTCTCCCTATAGTTCAAACCCTCGAATCCTGGTAACATCCTTGTAAATAGTTTCTGAACCCTTTCAAGTTTCATAACATTCTTCCAATAGGAGAGAGAGACCAGAAATGCGCACACTATTCCAAAAGTGGTCTAACCAATATCCTGTATAGCTGCATCATGACCTCCCAACTCCTGTACTCAATGCTCTGTCCAATAAAGGAAAGCATACCAAACACCACCTTCACTATCCTAACTGCCTGCGACTCCACTTTCAAGGAACTAGGAACCTGCACTCTAAGGTCTCTTTGTTCAAAAAGCTCCCTAGGACTTTATCATTAAGTGTGTAAAGTCCTGTCCTAATTTGCCTTTCCAAAATGCAACACCTTGCATTTATCTATATTAAACTCCATCGGTCACTCCTCAGCTCATTGGCCCATCTGATCCAGATCCCATTGTACTCTGAGGTAACCTCCTTCGCTGTCCACTTCACCTCCAATTTTGTTAATAAGTTTGCAAATGACACCAATGTTCACATCCAAATCATTTTTATAAATGACAAAAAGCAATCCTCTGGCACACCTCTGGTCACAGGCCTCCAGTCTGAAAGGCAACCCTCCACCACCACCCTCTGTCTTCTATCTTCAAGCTAGTTCTGTACCCAAATGGCTAGTTCTCCCTGTATTCCATGAGATCTAACCTTGAGGAACCTAGTCAAACGCCTTACTGAAGTCCAAATAGATCACGTCTACCGCTCTGCCCTCACCAATCCTCTTTGTTACTTCTCCAAAAACTCAATCACTTTCGTGAGACATGATTTCCCACACACAAATCCATGTTTTTGATTAGATTAATTACTTACAGTATGGAAACAGGCCCTTCGGCCCAACAAGTCCACACCGAAGCGCAACCCACCCAGACCCATTACCCCACATTTACCCCTTCACCTAACACTATGGGCAATTTAGCATGGCCAATTCACCTAACCAGCACATTTTTGGATTGTGGAAGAAAACCGGAGCACCCGGAGGAAACCCACGCAGACACTGGGAGAACGTGCAAATTCCACACAGACAGTCACCTGAGGCGGAAATTGAACCCAGGTCTCTGGCGCTGTGAGGCAGCAGTGCTAACCACTGTGCCACCATGCCGCCATGTTGACTATCCCAAATCAGCCCCTGCCTTTCCAAATACATATATATCTTGTCCCTCAGGATTCCCTCCAACTTGCCCACCACTGACGTCCGGTTCATCAGTCGATAGTTCCCTGGCTTTTCCTTACCCCCTTAAATAGTGGCACCACGTTAGGCAACCTCCAGTCTTCGGGCACCTCACCTGTGACTATCGATGATACAAATATCTCAGCAAGGGGCCCAACAATCACTTCTCTAGCTTCCCACAGAATTCTACAGTATACCTGATCAGGTCCTGGGGATTTATCCACCTTTGTGTTTTAAGACCTCCAGCACTTCCTCCTGTGTAATATGGACATGTTTCAAGATGTCACCATCTATTTCCCTACATTCTATATCTTCCATGTCCTTCTCCACAGTTAACATTGATGTAAAATACTCGTTTAGTATCTCCCCCATCTCCTGCTATTCTACACAAAGGCTACCTTGCTGATCTTGGAGGAGCCCTATTCTCTCCCTGGTCACCCTTTTGCCCTCAATGTATTTCTAAAAACCCTTTGGCAAATAAGGTTAAGGAGAATCCAAAGCTATCTCGTGTCCCCTTTTTGCTCTCCCAGTTTTCCTCTTAAGTATACTTCTCCTGCTTTTATAGTCTGATTCACTTGATCTCTCCTCTCTATACCTGATGTATGCTTCCTTCTTTTTCTTAACTAAATTCTCAATTTCTTTAGTCATCCAGTATTCCCTATACCTACCAGCCTTTCCTTTCACCCTAACAGGAATACACTGTCTTTGGACTCTCATTATCTCATTTCTGAAGACTTCCCATTTTCCAGCCGTCCCTTTACCTGCGAACATCTGCCCCCAATCAACTTTTGAAAGTTCTATTCCTGATGAAGGGCTTTTGCCCGAAACATCGATTTTCCTGCTCCTCGGATGCTGCCTGACCTGCTGTGCTTTTCCAGCACCACTCTAATCTAGACTTTTGAAAGTTCTTGCCGAATACCCTCAAAGTTAACCTTTCTCCAATTTAGAACTTCAACTTTAGATCTGGTCTATCCTTTTCCATCACTATGGTCACTGGCCCCAAAGTACCCCATTGACACCTCAGTCACCTGCCCTGCCTTATTTCCCAGGAGTAGGTCAAGTTTGGCACCTTTCTCTAGTTGGTACATCCACATACTGAATCAGAAAATTTTCTTGTACACACTTAACAAATTCCTCTCCATTTAAACCCTTAACACAATGGCAGTCCCAGTCTATGTTTGGAAAGTTAAAATCCTCTACCATAACAGCCCTATTATTCTCACAGATAACTGAGATCTTACTGAAGATATTTTATAAAATTCCCCAAGGCAGACTGAGCTAAAGTTGAAGGTTGTGGAATTGAAAGTGAGTTAATGACTTGGTTTGGAGCCTGTTCCTCTTTGTCATCCAGATGGGGATAATGAGCAGGTATGTTAATTAGCAGGATGTGACCAGTGCTGGCTCACAAAGGTGTGTTGAGGCCTAACCTGTGTACTGTATTCAGTAAATGATTTTGAGAAACAGTGCCACTTCTCACTGGGATCATGCACTGGAAGTCAAGTCCCACAATTGAATTTTAAAAAGTTGAGAAAATTGTATCAAATTACACAGTCCCTAATTTACCCATCTGATAGAATCAAGTTTGACAGAAAGCACAGACCAGGGAGTAGTACTTCACAAAAAATTACTCCTTTATTACAATTAAATAGATTCTAACCGCAAGTGAATAACTATGGACTGTTGGCATTTAACCACTAATTAAAACGCTAATCCCCTTCCACATTTGCCCTACGCACACAGACAAGTACAGGCAGGCATAAAACAAAAAAACTGAAAGAACTATGGATGCTGGAAATCCGAAACAAAAACAGAAATTGCTAGAAAATCTCAACAGGTCTGGTAGCATCTGCGGAGAGAAATCTGAGTTAACGCGTGGGATCCAGTGACCCTTCAGAACAGACAAAAAAAAAAACTAATGTTACAATGGAGAGAGAACTAGCAAACTGTTCAATTCACCAGTCCCCAGGATTGGATGGGACATCCCTTTTGTTTCACAAGTCCTTCAGTTATCTGATCTTTCGTCAGATTCTTTTGCTTCTTTACAGGAAGCAGTGTAGAGAGTGTGGTGCTGGAAAAGTACAGCAGGTCAGGCAGCATCCGAGGAACAGGAAAACTGACGTTTCGGCAAAAGCCCTTCATCAGGAACGAGGCTGGGAGTCTCGGGGGGTGGATTCTCCTGATGAAGGGCTTATGCCCGAAACACCGATTCTCCTGCTCCTCTAATGCTGCCTGACCGGCTGTGCTTTTCTAGCACTACACTCTGGGTCTCTGATCTCCAGCATCTGCTGTCCTCATTTTCTCCTAGGAAGCACAAAGTGACTGGTTCACAAATTATGAAGTCTCTGACTTACTGGTTAAAGAGAACAGCTTCCAGCAGCTGGGAGGAGAAAGCAAATATCTGGCTTTCTTTAGCTTCAAATATTTCACTGGAGGCAGCAAGAGGGCGACACCAGCTCCCTTCCCAGAGGTCCATAGGCTTCTCACTCAATCATCCACACCCACAAGCTATTCAGCTGCCCAGGACCAATCAGTTGTTGCTGTTAGGCTGATGACCTCCAGCATCCATGGTCATAATGCCACAAACCAATCAGCTGCTTGTTGCTGGTTGAATCTCACTGTGTATAGGTCCCAGTGCTGGGCCCAGTAAAGAAACAGTGTAAACGTGGCCCATGGTGAGTTTCAGTAACTTTCCTTTTAAAGGTACTCTAAATCCTTCCTCAGTCTTTTGTTGTAAAACAGTCCTTTTCCTAATTCTGTTCATAATCAAAACTAAAATGAAAAAGGAGTGGTCTTTACAACAGAAAGCTACTAATCCAAATTTACTGATAACCAAGATGGGTAGCATTGTAACTGGTGGTGTTGAAGCCTAAAATTACAATAGACAACCAGTGAATCAGGAGCAGGACTAGACTGTTTAGCCCCTTGCGGTCTCCTCTACATTGGGGAGACAGGACACCTACTCGCAGAGCGCTTCAGAGAACATCTCCGTGACACCCACACCAACCAACCCCACCACCCCGTGACCATACACTTCAACTCCTCCTCCCACTCTGCCGAGGTGGGTGGTCCTGGGCTTCCTCCATTGCCACTCCCTCATAACCCGACACCTGGAGGAAGCACGCTTGATCTTCCTCCTCGGAACTTTTCAACCTCAGGGCATCAATGTGGACTTCACCAGTTTCCTCATTTTCCCTACCCCCACCTTATCCCAGTTCCAACCTTCCAGCTCAGCACCATCCTCATGACCTGTCCTATCTGTCAATCTTCCTTCCTGCCTGTCACCTTTACCCCCACCTCCATCCACCTATTGCACTCTTAGCTACCTTCCCCCAGCCCCACCCACTCCCATTTATCTCTCCATTCCCGAGGCTCCCAGCCTCATTCTTTATGAAGGGCTTTTGCCCAAAACGTTGACTTTCCTGCTCCTCGGATGCTGCCTGACCTGTTGCGCTTTTCCAGCACCACTCTAATCTAGACTGTATTCAGCCCCTTGAGCCGAGTGTATCTTTCAGTAAGATCAAAGCTGATCTGTTTGTTTTAAATTCCATATTGCCATCTACTCCTGATAACCTTAGATTCTTGTCAGGCAATGAATTTCACTATACCTACGTCTTAATAGGTTAAGTGACAAATTGTGATGGAGAGAAATGAGATAATCCACTTTGAACCTGAAAAGTATAAAACGTGGGGCTTTCTAAATGGCGGACAACTAGAAACAGTGAAGGAGCAAAAAGATTGGAGGTCCAGGTAATTAGATCATCAAAACATTATGATTGGGAGCAGAAGATAATCAAAAAATCTAGTGGAATGCTGGCTTCATATCAAACAGACAAGAACACAACGATAAAGGTGACAGCTGTCCACACCTGGACACTGGGAGTACCATCTCCGGAAGAAGCATACTAGCCTTAGACAGCATGCAAGCTATGTTCACTGGGGGGAGTCCAGGATTGGGTGCAGAGTCTAAAAATTAGAGCTAGACCTTTTCAGGGGTAAATTTAAGATGTACTTCCTCAGACAAAGGGCAGTAGAAGTTTAAACTCATCCCGAAATGGCAATTCCTGCTGGATCAACTGATCATCAAAATTTGAAGTTAATACATTTCTTTTTGTTAAATATAAGGCAAAAGTAGGTCTCAGATGAGCCACGATCTCATTAAAAGTTCGGACAGGATTGAGGGACTGAAGGCCATCCTCGTGTTTCTATGTTTATGGCCAATCAAATGTAGTGTTTGTAGGGATGTCAAAGTGACCAGCTAATTTATGTTTCAATGTTGGATGAGGAATAAACTTATTCAGGACATGGGATGTCTCCCCCGCTTTTTGAAATAGTGCAGTGGAGTATTTTATTTCCATGTTTGGGAAGACAATGGTGTAGTTGTCATGTCACTGGGTTAGTAATCCAAAGGTCCGGACTAATGTTCAGCAGACAGGGGTTCAAATCCACCATAGCAGCTGATAATTTAGTTTAAAGTTTAATCTCAGTAATGGTGGCTGTGACAACTTTCACCAATATTTCTAAAGTCCTGTCTTGTTCATTAGTCATCTTTAGGGACTGAAACCCTGTAACCTTATCCAGCTGAGATCTGCATTATTCCCCCTCCCTGATGAATTGAATGGTGGTTCCTGGTGACATTTTCCTTCTGCTATTTGCTCTTCCTCTTTCAGACAAATCAGTGTCATCTCATCAGATGGTGAGGCATCCACGTGGAAATCCACAAGGAGGCGACTGAGTGAGAAGAAGAAGGTGGTAGATACTGTTCCACAGCCAAAGAATGAACCAAAGGACCTAATCCAGGCTGAGACAGCAGAAACTGGGAGGGTACGTTCACACTGCACAGTTCTTACTTCTGTCACTCTTGGCAGCTGTGTTCACATGCCACCCCCCCACAGTGGCACTGAGGTCCCAGCACTTTCCCTGAAGTTTCCCTTTGTCTGTTTACCTGTATCTTACTCTGAGACACTCACTTATTCACTGCAGGATGTAGGGATCATTGGCAAAGTCAGCATTTATTCTCAATTCTCATTATCGTTAAGAAGGTAGGGATGAACCACCCACTGTCCTAGCAACTGAAAGACTTATTGGGTCATTTCCGAGAGCAGTTAAAGTCCTTGACATTGCTGCTGGCCCAGAGTTGCACATAGGCCATACAGTGTAAGAACAGCAGATTTCCCTCCTTTTAGAGGGCGTCAGATAATCATTTGGGTTTTTATGACAATCTCCCAACTTCATGAGAAGTTTTCCTTGAACTAGTATTCTATTGCTTCCAGGTTTTTAAGAACTGAATTCAAATTCTAAAAGTTTAACAAAGGCATTTTAGCCCTAGTTGTCTCTCATGCTGTGACCCACTTGGGGAAAGTGCATTTACACTCAAGTTCCTCTACTCGTGGGTGTCACTGAAGTTGAAGATTTAATCAAAGTTCCAATTTCCATGTCTGATGAACTCCGGTTAACAAGAAACTCTGGCCAGATTTCTGTACTTCAATTCTGTCCACAGGCAAACAAAAATTGTGAATGAGTAGCATGTAATTCTACTATTGAAACTCTGACCCCTTCTTAAACACCAATAGTTACATGCAGACAGATACAGAGGCACACACACACATGTTATGAATGGAGAAAAAACATTGGGGAAACACAGTTCAATAGCACTCTCCACAGGATTCAATGAGGCATACCTTTTTTGCTTTCTGAATCCTTCTGATCTCAGTTGCTTCTTCCAAGTACCTTCAGTTTGTTATAGAGAGAGGGCAAATGGAATGCTCATTGTTCAGTCTTTCAGTCACTGGTTAGAGGCAACAGCTTATAAGAACTGGTGGGAGAGAATAGTTAACTTTCTTCCAGGCTTTCTGCTTTACTACAAAGAGATAGCAGTCTGGAGGCTTCTGCCTCTGTATTATATATACACTCTAACCACCTGCCCAGGAGCCACCTGGAGAATAGCTCATGCACTGAGGACCAGTTGTGGAGGCCACAAGTCTTCAGCATGAACCAATCAGCACTTTTTCCTGGGTGAAGCCTACTCTGTGCCCATCTGTAGTGCCATGGTGACTTAGACCCTCCCTTGGTGCCATGACATCTTAAAAAGTGGCTGTATCTTTTCCCATTTTAGGCCACAATTCAGAGTAAAGAGAAACAAAAAGTGGTGTGCTTTACAATTACAATACCAGCAACAGATTCACAATGTTTCTGACACTTGGAATAGTGAATGGTGAATATAACCCAAGTGGAAGGCTAGAACAGGAGACTGTGTCAGTAACAAGGCTGGTTCCTCCTGGGTGATATTGCAGCACATAAACAGGCCATTCAGCCCAATTGGCCCATGCTGGTATTTATTACTTCCCATCAGCTTCTCTGTGATTTCCTATTCTTCCTGGAGATTGGTGACAGAATACCATAGAGTCTGAGTTGCACAGTGCCGTCGGGATTGAGATAATGGAGTCTGGGAGTTGCTGAGCTCAGCCGTACTGCCAGGAAGTGGGTCAGGGTGAAAGTGAGGCATGTGTCTAAATAACAGCAATTGATTTGATGAGTCACTGAATCCTGTCTTTCGACGGCAGGTTAAACTGATTGTATTCTGGCAATACCTGAAGGCAGTCGGTCCCTTCATCTCTGTTGTGATTTGTTTCCTGTACTGCTGCCAAAATGCTGCAGCCATCGGTGCCAACTTCTGGCTAAGTGACTGGACCAATGACCCTGCCTTCAACAGGACCCAGCACCAAACCTATATGCGGGTAGGAGTGTACGCGGCACTTGGCTTCACACAAGGTAAGGCCCATCCTACACCTAGAAACTGAGCCAGCAGGAGGCAGCGTGTTCATCAGCAACTAATAACAATTTCTGCCATGAAGCAGATGGGGCTTGAATGGTCTGTACCAATCAGGAGTTTGCATCTGTAAAAGGAATAATTCTGTCTCTCAATTATTGAAGGGGTCCAGAGGTCCTTGTGGTAATTTGGAAAAATCTGTAGATTTCAGAGCTAAATAAATTATTTAAACATTTCTCCTAATTTCTTGGTGAAGCTTATAGTTTAAGTGTACACCTTCACAGAATAGTAATGAAGCTGAGCCCAGATTAATCCCTTCACTGCTCACCAATCTAATTGACATTGTCAGCACTTGGGAGAAGGGACTAACTGCATGCACAGTACTGGGATGGTTGGGGTTGGACTGGTGCTGGTTGGGGAGGGGGTTGGGAATACTGTACAATGTCTCATCTATGTGCTAACCTCAACTCTGGAACTGCATTATGTTTCCATCACAGGGATCCTAGTTCTGATCTCCTCCTTCACACTGGCACTCGGAGGCCTAGCTGCTGCTCGGCAGCTCCACACACGGCTCCTGGACAACAAGTTACACACACCACAGGCATTCTTTGACACCACACCCATCGGACGCATCATCAATCGCTTCGGCAAGGACATTAACGTGATTGATGAAGTCATTCCCCTGACATTCCAGATGTTCCTTGCAACATTTTTCGTCTCCCTGTCCACCATGATAGTAGTAGTCGCCAGTACCCCGTGGTTTACTCTGCTAATCGTGCCACTGGCTTTTGTGTACTTCTTCGTACAGGTACCTCCCAAAACACCTCTCCACTTTCTCCTGGACAAACTGCGGTGCAAAGGACGATGGAATGGTGCAGATGTATTCTTTCTGGAAGGGGGGAGTCTCACTGTCAGACCCTTAAAGTGTCGAGAAAATTCCAATTCGATTTGACACACCCTGTTCTTAAACGTAGGGAATGATCCAGCTGGATTAACATCAGTAGAGATACAGTCACCAAAGCAGGGCAGTGTGGGGATAGGGCTTGCTGAGTGACAGTGTGAGGGAGAGGGATTAATATCAGGAGAGATACAGTCATTAAAACAGGTTACTGTGGGGGAGAGGGGTTACTGAGTGACAGTGTGAGGGAGAGAGGGATTAATATCAGTAGAGATACTATCCTGTACTGCTGTTCTAAAATTCCGAAACTGTGGCTGACGCTGGGGCTCCCCCTTGCCTCTTTGCTTTTCCCTTTGTGGTTCTTTGTTGGATTATTTTGTGTGGTTTGATGCAGTTAGTGTTTGTGAATCAACCTGTCCATGCCAGCACTCATGCTGGTGTTAATGTTGTCATCACTTTCCAAGTGTTGAAAGTGTGAGGCTGTGGATTAGTGCGGCCGACATTTCATGTGTTGTCTGTTGGTTTGCCACATTGAGAGGCAGCTTGGTCCAAGGGTCATGTGTACTCCAGACTGGCTATTCCGCTTGACAGTAATCACCACCATATTCTCTGCCCACAAGCTATTGTCAGACAAAAGTGCTCCAGAACTTGGGCTCACCAGCAATCACCATGTGAGTGATCTTTAGCATGGCTGCACCCTGAGAGATTGTGGATTGGAGAATTTGAGAGTTTTGTGACACTGTCCCATATCCACACTCCTTTTGTCACAAATCCTATTTGGCAGGTCTATGTACCTCTGGTCTAATCCCCAATTCTAAAATGTGGACCATAACAGACACCAAAGTCTGTCACTAATAGCCACACAGCCGAAATTAGCTCCAAAAGTTACACTTTGTGCACTGTTTTATGATAGTCAATGCATTGTTTTATCCTGGTTGAAAGATACTGGCTCTGGTCTAGGGATAGGAACTTGCCAAAGCCTGGAAACATTCCCAAAATACGATGGTATCAAACAGCGTGGGTCAGGGGAGGCTGCCACTCATTTACCCAGTGGCACCGTGGCTGTTTTTGTCAGTATGGGCGAGGGAACCTAGTTGGTGCCACCAATAACTCCATGAACAACAAAATGAGGATGTATGCAGATGACATGTCTCACAGTCTGCACTCCACACTCTCTCAAACCACAAACACCACAGTCTTCTATCACTGTCAGCCCATTAGCACAGTCACTACCTGGCCAAGTCTAATGGGTACTGTAAAGGTCACTCATTGTGGTGTCTGTGGAAAGGGACTGTGTTTGGCCTGGAGGGAGCAAGATGCAGATCCCTTAGATGATGATTGCTGGGTATTATATATCTGGCCTTTGAGCAAAGAGTGTATGGTGTGTGTATTCTGCGATGTGTTGAACGCAGTCTGGGTCTCTGAGCAGGCAATGTCAGCTGAATGACAACAAGACCATTTACTGGAATAAACAGTAATAACTGAACTTTATCTTTTTATCTAAATATAAATTGGTATTTGCTCATACACCCAGTCGTGTGTGGCTTAACTTGTTGATTTTCTGTTTTATCCTTTTAGCTCAACCATTAACTATCATTCTTTCTGTCTAAGTATGTCTCTGTCTGTTCCTTACCCTCTCTGTCTCTTTGTATCTATCTCTGGCTCATTTTGTTTTTTCCTCTCATTTTGTTTTTTCCTCTCTGTTTGTCTTTTTTCTCTCTTCCTCTCTTTCTTTCTTTCTTTCTCTCTCTCTCTCTCTCTCTCTCTCTCTCTCTCTCTCTCTCTCTCTC
>NC_057733.1:54699147-54741655 GCF_004010195.1 Chiloscyllium plagiosum | reverse complement strand
TTATTTCTCTCTCTCCCTCCCCCCTCTCCCTCCCCTTTATTTCTCTCTCTCCCTCCACTCTCTTTACAACACAATTTGTGCCATTCGACATTCAGTGAACTTGGGGAAGATTCCAGAGAATCCTAGAGATTTAACATTGCTGAATGTGGAAGTGTTCAAATTGTTTGTCTGAATTTGAATGGTTTGCTGTGTCCCCCCTCTCCCTCCCCTTTATTTCTCTCTCTCCCTCCACTCTCTTTACAACACAATTTGTGCCATTCGACATTCAGTGAACTTGGGGAAGATTCCAGAGAATCCTAGAGATTTAACATTGCTGAATGTGGAAGTGTTCAAATTGTTTGTCTGAATTTGAATGGTTTGCTGTGGGGTTTATTCTGGAAGAGTACCAACCTCCTTTGCACACAAATATTGAAACAGGATTTGATCTGAAGGTGATGCTCTCAGTTTAGAAGCTGTTGGGTCTGTAATGTGTGTAACGCCATCACGGAGAGCTTTTAAATCAAGAGGAGCATGTGCCCTGTAGAAGAAGTGAAAAATCAGAGTGGAACCCCTAACCACATCCAAACCTGTCACTATGACAGATGCTCAGGTATTATGGCCCTCACATTGTTCTCTGAAAGTGAGTAGATTGGTGTGTTGGGGGATGGGTTTCAGTCCTGTTTCACATGCGAGCTGACAAGGTTACTGTCATGTGACTTCTACAGGTCGCAAACGCTGAGGGTCAGTCACTCATCAGAGGTGGAGTGAGAGGGTAAGACAGTGGCTGGCTATACCCCAGGTCAGAGAATACAAATCAATACTTCCCAAACATTTCTCCCAATGACCCCATTTGTGATTGAAAATTGGCAGCACCCTCTGCCTCAGAACTCTGCAGAAGGTTTGTTGGAGAAGGGTTCACTTGCAAGCTGATGTTGGCATCCAAACACACCCAGTCCCTTACTGACCCTCTTTCTGTCTCATGCTGACTGTCTCCATCACACCCAATCTCTCACTTTCATGCTCTCTCTCTCTTGTGCCTAAGCGTTTGCTGTCTTAAGCTCCATCACATGATCTCGCACTCTCTCTCTCTGTCTCTCTCTCTCTCTCACTCACTCATGCTCTTTCCTACCCAACCACTACAGCAGGTGTTTTGATTGGACCAAATAAACTGGGATATTAAAGAATGACACTAGTTAACTCTGTTAATTCTCATTTGATGAGGTAATTAGAAGGACCTCTGGGTGGTGTTGAGTTGTTAAACATCTTTTGAGATCAGTTTCTTCATAAACAGTTCAGTCTTTTCGTGTGTAAGTTATGATGTTCTGCAGCAAAGGAATAATAAGTAGAGAAGTGATGCTAACCTCTGTTGCATCACACACTGGCCTGGTCACTGTGCTACAGAAAGCACATTTTATAAAGTTGCCACAATCCTACTGGACCATAGGGTGGCTCTTCTATTAGGTGAGTGGTGGCTTAACGGGAGGGTCACCACCCTCAGGTGAGGGGAGAGGTTGACAGGGTGTCTCCTTCATGGCAACCTTAACCAGTGAAGAATTGAACCCATACTGTTAGCATCACTTTGAACTGCAAACCAGTAGTCCAGCCAAATAAGCTACTTTAAAAAGAAAGGACATAGTGAGCCTGGAGAGGGTGCAGTGGAGATGAACAGAAAAGCATGGCTATACATTTCAGGAATGGGGTTGACAGACTGGCTCTCTCCTGCCTTGGTGAAGAGAGGGCTCAGTGGTGACTGAATGGAGGTATTCCAAATGACAACAGGTTTCAGAGTGGGGACAGACAGAGTGTTTCCTGATGTGGGGAAGAGCAGAATTCCCAGCTGTTAATACAAGAGCAATCCTATTGGGGATTCAGGAGAAACCTTTTCCCTTCCAGAGTTGGAGTAGGTGGAACTCACTTTGTTAGGGAGTGGTGGAAGTGAATAGTACAGAAACATTTAAGGTGAGTGGCATAGGGTGGGTTAGTCATGGGAAACGTAGAGTTTTAGGGATGGACTGGGTCTGGGTAGGATGTTCTTCAGACGGTCAGTGTGGACTCGATGGGCTGAATGGCCTGGTTTCACACTGTAGGGATTCTATGATTCTGTGTGAAGCTAGATAGGTATTTGGGAGAGAAGAGAGTGGAGGAGGCTTAAATTGGGTTTAAACACTGGCATGGCCAGTTTGGGCAGAGTGACCTATTTCTGTTCCTGTATTCAGAGTACAGGTAATTATTTAGGAGAGAACTTTACAAGGATCAGGGAGGGACAAAAATGAGGGAAACAATTGGGGCAACAGGACTCAAGGAGCCAGCTCTGTTAAAGAGCTAGCACTGAGCCGAGAGGGGGAGGGTGATGATCTAGTGATCTTATCACTGGACTGTTCTAATCCAGAGACCCAAGTAACTCGACTCCTGCCCTGGCAGATGGTGGAATCTGAATTCAATAAAATTCTGTAATTAACGATATAATGATGACCATGAAACCACTGTCTATCGTCAGAAAGACCCATCTGGTTCACTGATGTCCTTTAGGGAAGGAAATTGCCATCCTGACCTGGTCTGGCCTACATGTGACTCCAGACCCACAGCAATGTGGTTGACTCTTAACTGCCCTCTGAGCAATAAGGGATGGGCAATAAATACTGGCCTGGTCAGTGACATCCTCCTCCCATGAATGAATAAAAACAAGTGCAGCAGGTTAAATAACCTTTGCTGTAGTTTCTGCATTCTATGAATTAAAAAAGTAATACACTCAAACTGTCCCTATCAAACACTCCCAGGACAGGGACAGCACAGGGTTAGACAGAGTAAAGCTCCCTCTACACCATCCCTCATCAAACACTCCCAGGTCAGGGACAGCACGGGGTTAGAGACAGATTAAAGCATCCTCTACACTGCCCACCATCAAACACTCCCAGGACAGGGATAGCATGGGGTTAGATACAGAGTAAAGCTTCCTCCATCTGATGTACTGAAATGAGGGTTGCCCCTGGGGAGAGGGGAGAAACACCGGTTTTGTTGGGTGCGTTAACACCCTGTTCTCGTCCAACAGGCTTCCTGTCTTACATGGAGTCGCAGCTGCTGTTTGCATTCTGCTGTATCCGTGCTTCCTGTTCCCTGCATGCTCGCCTGCTTAACCAAACTCTTCGCTGTCCTGCACATTACTTTGAGCTGACACCCGTTGGACGAATACTGAACCGTTTCTCACAAGACATGGAAACGATTGATGATCGGATCCCAGCGTGTGTTGAGGACCTGCTGCTGTGCTTCTTCGATGTATTGTCCACTGTGTTGGTGCTGGCTTACTCCATTCCTCTGAGTCTCCTGCCCTCTCTTCCAATCGCTTGTCTGTACTTTTCTCTACAGGTATTAGGAGTGTATCAAGAGAAACAGACCCTGCTGAGGGATTTCCGTTAGAAACACATTCTGTGAAGTGTAAATCCAGAAACTACAGTACACAGAATGTAGGGTAATCCCAGACTCCATTGGCAGCCTCTGCTGAATTAGGTTTGATTTCTCTAACATTTGGACGAGGTGAGGTGAGAGAGATGGCATTAGGTCCCAACAGAAGATGTTGTTTCAGATTAGAGGAGAAAATAAGTCCTAGGCTCAAAGTCAAGTTTCTGTTTATTTTGAACATTATTGTCATCATAATTCCATTGTCTTAAGTCTAATTTATTTTTTTCAATCTTTGCCCTTTGGACTGGTGCCAGTGTCTGATCTGTTGAGCTGTCCCATCTCTCTCTCTTCCCCCACCCCCCACCACCAGTACCTTTTCCCATAGAATGAATAAACCTTACCTAATGAGGAGTCAGGCTGGATGTGTGTGTGTGTGTGTGTGTGTGTGTGTGTGTGTGTATGTGCGAGAAATGCATCCATTAGTCACAGGATGGCTAAACGTAGCTGATCCAGTTAGATTTCCGTGATCACGAAACTCTTATTCAAACTTTTTCTGTCTCTCGCTCACTTTCCACTCTGACTGTTTCACTCCATGTCACTCTCTCCCACTCCCTTCCAGTTTGCACCTGATTATTTCTCTTCACTGCCCCCATCCTTGTATCCTATTAATCTACACTTCCCTCTTCCTAACCCGTGCCTGGGAGGAGAATGGATTTTCCGGGTGTGGGGGGGGTGGGTGGTTTGCTGAGAGAGAGCTTGGGGTCTGGTTGTCAGAAGGTGACCAGCAGCTGGGCCTCTGTTATTCGCTAGTCTTGGCTGTGCTGCTGGGGCTGTGAGTAATTGAGTGTTCGGGCCTGCTTCATGCCTGTGTATTTATTTGTATGTACACAGTCTGTACTCAGCCCCTAACTTGGGACCATCAATACCAATCAACAACATAAAAAGAAACATTACCTGGTTCATATCGCTGTTTTTGAGATCTTTCTGTGTGCAAATTAACAAATGCATTTCTAACATTACAACAATGCTTCCACTTCAGAAGGTACTACGTTAGCTGTAACCCACTGTTGAGACCATCCATTGGTTGTAAAAAACGCTATAAAAATGAGGATCTTCTTGCTTGCTTCCAGTCTCCCTGACGTTTATGGTTGTGTGCTCTGTAGTGTTCTCTGTCCTTTGACTGCTTTCCCTCTTCTTGCACAGGGCTCTTCACGCTCACAGGCAGCACTCTGAGCCGGGCGTACTGTATGCTCAAAGCCTCCAGGCTGATCCACCTCCACATGCTTGAACATGTCCTCTGTTGTTCTCTGTCCTTCTTCGAGTCAACTCCCTCTGGGAGGATATTGAATCGCTTTGGTAAAGATATGGATACGATTGATGTCAACATTCCCGAGAACATTGACATATGGATTCGCTGCTTCTTGTACACACTCGCAGTCCTGCTCATTTGCTGTGCATTGAGTCCAGCCTTCCTGCTAGTGACTGTCCCTTTGCTGCTCTTCTATTGGCTTGTGCAGGTAAATAGGACTGAGCTCTCGACTGGTAGGATCTGGAAATCTTGCAGAGTTGGGCAGTGTTTGAAGTGAACTGTGAATCTGAGTGAGGTCTTGCAACATCAGTGTTCTTGTATGTTGTAGGATGGGGGTGGGTCCCTGTTTCCAGCTCAATCCCCAGTAGTTTCTAAATCTCACCCTTAACTGTTAATTGTACCTGGGATTAAACAAACTGCTGGAGAAATGCAACCAGTTTGGCAGCATCAATGAAGAAATTAACATTTCAAATTCCTGACTTTGGAATTGGAAAGATGGAAAAGTCTTGGGGTTAATGTTATAGAAAAAGTGAGAAACAAGAAGAGAAGGGAATGTGTGAAGGAGGGGAATGTGTGAAGATCGCAGATGACAGGTTTAACAGAATAAAGAATGAAGTGGGAATCATCCGAAAGGAGAGAAAGAGAGAGAAAGACCAAGGGTAGGTTAATAGCAGAGGAGAAAGGGCTGAAAATGTGTTGCTGGAAAAGCGCAGTAGGTCAGGCAGCATCTAAGGAGCAGGAGAATCAACGTTTTGGGCATGAGCCCTTCTTCAGGAATCAATGGCAAATAGGTTAATGGCAGAGCAGAGGTCAGCTCAACTGAAAGCAAAACAAAAATAAACAGACACTGGGAGGGAAAACAGACAAAATTGAAGGATAGAATTCCTAGTGTGAAACAGTTGAACACAGCAGTGAGTCCAGAAGGTGTAAAATGCCAAATTGGAAAATGGTGTGGTTTCTCCAGCTCCATGTTGGCCTTCACTGGAACACTGCGCCAGTCCGAGAGCAGGAATGTGAATCAGAGAGGAAGCGGTGTATCAGAATGGCAAGTGACCAGAAAGTTAGGGACGCGCTTGCAGACTGAGTGGAGGTGTTCTGTGAAGGGGCCACACAGTCTGCATTTGGTCTCCCAGAATCAGGGAGATTTGATTGAGATCAGTGGAAATTACAGATTGAAAGAAATCTATGTGAATTGCTGTTCCACCTGGAAGGAATGTTTGGAGCCTTGGGCAGTAAGGAGTGAGTAAGTAAAAGGGCGAATGTTATAGTTCCCTCAGTTGTAAGGGAAGGTGTCTTCGGAGGGGGATGAAGTGTTGGAGTGGTAGAGCAGTGGGCCAAGGTGGTAGGGGAATAGTCTCTTTGGATTGCTGTTGGGGGAGGAGAGAGCAACATGTGTTTGGTGATGAATACTACCAAAAAGAAAACCTATCCCCATAAATGGAGGCAGAGTAATCAAGGAAGACAAGTCAGAAATTGGCCAGGTGAAGGTGAGAAACAAAACCATTTCAATTTTCCAGTTCCACTGGAGTAAGAATGTCCATGGGATGAATCCACCATCTGTGGTTAACCAGAACGATTAAAGATGGTACAAATACATCCTTTTCCATTAAGTTTGATACTAGGACAGGCAGTATTACAGAGGATTGGACAGAATATATTGTTACAACACTGGGTAAACTCTCTCGCTTAATTTAAAACCAGCAACACAGAAAAGATTTATCCCATGCCGTAGTCTGTGAAAATTAGATAGGCCAAGAAAAAGTAATTAAAGTAAAACTTAACAACTTTATTTCTTAAAGTATAACAGAGAATAATTAACTAACAACTAATCATAACTCCTTCCTCTTACCTATCTGTTACCTTCCCTTCTATAATACTAGTCCGATAAAACTGAAAATGTGTTGCTGGAAAAGCGCAACAGGTCAGGCAGCATCCAGGGAACAGGAGAATCGACGTTTCGGGCATAAGCCCCTTTTCAGGAGTCCAATAAAACTCCAAATTATGATTTACAAAACAAAAACTTCTTACCTCAAAACCAGGCAGCTTTTATTTTTTCTGAATTCCGGTCTTCTTCTCAGGGATTTCTGTTTCAGAGGGACCTTTTCAAAAGAGCTATTTTTATCGGGCAGTCTTTTTACATGCTGGTGGCTTGGCAGTTCTCCTCCCAACTGTTCAATTTTGCCTGGTTTTATACCCTCAAAGCATTGGATTGTGTCATTGGCTTTTAAGATTTTCAATATAGTCAATTGAAACTGGTTTGGAGTTTGGTATTTTTCAGGGTATAATTTAAACTGATTGGCCTAATTCGAATCTGATTGGATGGCCTGGGTTTATATCTGCTGGCATTTACAGTAAGAGGTGACCTGATTGAACCCGAAGTTTCTGAGGAGTCTCCATAGAGAGATGTGCAGTAGATCAGAGCATCACAAACTCAGGGTCACTGTTCCAAAATAACCCAAACTCTTTTCTGAGGATTGAGTCTTTGGAAATATTTCTAAAAATGTGGTGGATGTGGATGCCCTTAGTATTTCAAGGCAGTGTTGGGTAGTTTTTTTTTGGAGGTGGGGCAGGGAGGGAGTGCAGTGAGAGGTTACTCAGGGTAGGTTGGCATGTACATTTTGAGATTCCAATCCGAACAGCCATGACCTTTCCTGATAACACAACAGCCCTGAAGGGACCGAATGGCCTATTCCTGTTTTGCGTTTGTATGTTTTGATTTACTTGCACTTCTTTCAATCTAGTCTACAGTAATGACTGCATGTAACACGGTCTGTATGATTCTAGGCCCTGGTTGGGAGGATTGAAAGTCTGCCTTTTCTTGCTGGAAGTCTGGGAGGGGCAGTGGGCCGTGTATTGGAGGAGGATCCCAGTCAATAATTACAGCAACTTGGAAGTATAGTCTGCTTTGACCCCCCACCCCAGAATAATCTCCAAGATCCTGAGCAGTCTCTGAATTTACCTCGAAACGGGGCCATGCTGTGATGTTACACACATTGTTTATCTGGAGGTTGCAGTGTGAAAATCGTTCCTATTATTGTGAGTGTGCCTGTCTCCATGTACCCAGGCATTAGAGAGTACAGTCTGTGTGTCCATCAGGGACGGCAGGGATGAGTTGCACATGTCTGTACTCCATGCATGGCATGAGTGTCTCTGTCTCTGCTTCCACATGTCTTGTGTACCCACTGAGGTCTAACTTCTATATCCTGAATATCATTCTATGCATTCACCTCATTTTCCTCTCATTCCTGCTTAGTGTTGAATCCTCTGTCTTATCCAGTGCACTCTTCTCCAGTCATTTGGGTAGTACTTGCCATTGGGTTATAGTGTTCTGGGTGAGGTTCAGGACTTCAGCAGACAAACTCAGCAATACAGTGCTGAGGGAGTGCCGCACTGTCGGAGGGTCGGTGCTGAGGGAGTGCCGCACTGTCGGAGGGTCGGTGCTGAGGGAGTGCCGCACTGTCGGAGGGTCGGTGCTGAGGGAGTGCCGCACTGTCGGAGGGTCGGTGCTGAGGGAGTGCCGCACTGTCGGAGGGCTGTGTCTTGGGTGAGACATGAAAGCAAGACTTCATCTGCCTGTTGAGGTGGATTTCAGATTTCCTGGGACTATTTGAAGATGGAGTGTGGAGGTATTACCTGTGTGTATTGATGGCAGCAGGTAATTGTTCTGGAGATGAATCCCTGTTGTGCCTCCTGAATTACCTTCTGAAACCGCCACCATTGTTGCTCCACTGTGTTCCAATTAGGCTCCCCTTCCAGCTCCTACCGTGTGTCTTTTTACTCAACTGTCAGACCATTACCATCTGATTCCAGCTTTTCCCTCTCAGACTGCAGAGTGCATTCTACCATATTACAGTCACTATCCCCGAGGGGTTCCTTCACCTTAGGCTCCCTAATCAAGTCTGCCTCATTACACACCACCAAATCCAGAATTGCCTATCGCTTAAAGGGGGCTCAACCACAAGCTGCTCCAAAGAAAAACCTAAAGCTTAATGATATTCCACTAATTTCCTTTTCTCAGATCAGCTACCAACTTGATTTTCTCGAATAGAATAGAAATTTATTGTCATGTGGACTTTGACATGAAAAATGCAGTGAGATGTTTTATAAATCGCCCCACCACGGTGCCAGCATCAATCACAGGTCTCTCACATAGTAATAAGAAAAGTAAAATTAGTAAAAAGTCCATCACAGTTCAGTAAACAGCTCCTGGGATTTTAGGGAAAGCAGATTTAGGAACAATGGGAAACCCTAAACAGGCAGCTGGGCCGGGGCGGTCACTGTTGGGCTAGGATGCTGGAGCCACCGTGTCAATGTGCCGGGAGAAGTCTCCTGTTCCCTGTCTGCTCCTCCAGGATGTTCCCGCTGATCCACTCTCTGTCACTTTGCTGTTGCTTCTGCTCCTTGAGGTGCCCAGGCCTAACTACACACCTGGAGCCTTGGCCTAGGGCGTTACTCACTGGGAGACCCCAGGCTGGGCTGGAGCAGTGTCTGGCTCATCCTGGTGTTACTGCCTTTGGAGGCCTTCTCCTTCACTCAGCGCTCTCCAGGCTTTAAAGAAAAGTAAACAAAGAGAAAAAATGCAAAAGGGAAAAAGACAGACAAAGCTGACAGCAACAGGTGAGCCCCAGACTCCGTTCTCCTTCTCTGCCCCATCTTGGATCCTTCTTCGTCCACCTGCACATTGAAGCCCCCCATGATTTTTGTAACAGTGCCTCTTACATGCTTTTTGCATCTCCTGGATTATTTTCCTCCCCACATCCTGACGACTGCTAGGAGGCCTGTAGATAACTCCCATCAGCACCGTTTCCTTTGCAGAGCCTCAACTCGACCCAGACAGATTCCATACATTGACTATCCCTGCTGGCTGTCATCTTCATTTCTTACCAACAAGACCACTCCGCCTGCTCTGCCCACCTGCCCATCCTTTTGATTGGCTGTGTATCCATGGGTTTTAGTTCCCAGCCACATTCCTGTGATACCCACAATGTTGTTCCTGCCAAATTCACTCTGCACGCTACCTTGTTTACTGTGTGTATTTAAGTACAACATGAGTATCCTCCTTCTCAAAGTTGACTCTGTCCCTCTCCCTCTCTGACCGTGTCTGGAACGAGCTGCAGTTGCTCCCAGTTTAATGTTGGGCCTGTCACCCCCTCCACAATCTCCATTTCTTTGGGACTGACTGGTGTCCTGTTCCTGGCAGCAGCCAGATTTCATAGAATGATGGACTGCTTCTTATGCAGGAGGCTATTCAGCCCATTCTGCCCCATCACAAAGATGGATGGATGACAAAGTCTTCCCAGCTGTTACATCGCTCGAGTCCGCTTCAACGTCAGTTTATCTGCAGTTTGTCTTACACCTGACTATTCCCACACACTCCACACTGTACCCTCTCTAAACCTGACAGCATGTCAAACTCTTGCCACACCAGATTGCCTGTCACCCTGTGTTTGTTGTCCCACGCTGGCTTTGGGTGCAGCATAGTTTTGATTTTAATATTGTGCAACTTTGTTGACGGCTCTGTCACCCTGCCGTGTATCTATAATTTCCCACAGCTTTAACTCTCTGCCCTCCTCTCATTCTGACCTCTTGGGCCGTTCTAAGTTGTTGTCCCTCCACCATTGATGGGCAACAGCCCCATCTCTGAAACTGCCTCTCGACACATCTGTTTCTCTTTATTGTTATCCTACTATTCCTTTTAACAAACTCTTTAATCAATTTATTGTTAACCTAATCTTTGTCTTGTTAGTCTGATGAGGTTTGGGATATCATGCTACATTACAGTTGCTGTATAAATTCATCTTGTTGTAGATTTGACTCCCTGCTCTGTCCAGTTGTGAATTGTGACTTTAGGAGGGCTGGCCATTCTGGCCTGGTGGGGAAATCTCGCAGGCTGAGCAGGCTGCCAGGAACTCTTGGTTTGTTAAGGAAGGGGAAAGCTATTTCTCCATTGACGACAATATGGATTTTTCAAATGTTCACACCACTTCCTGATGTCAGACGTCACACAGCAGTGTTCAGAAATCAGCACGTTTCTCACTGGTGCACTTTGGATGGGTGTTTGTGAAGTTCTCCCAGTTTAATAGGGTTGGATCTGTCCGTTGCCAGATTTCCTTGTCCTTCCTGATTCTGGTAGGAATGGTTCTCTGTCAGGTTTAGCTTCTCCGGTCCCACTTTCAATCAGTTTTGCTAAACACAGGTGGCCCACAATTGGCATTGGTGAGGATCAGTTTCCAGTGAGTGTGAGTTGTGTGTACATGGCTGTGGGAGCATGTCAATAGAATGGGTGTGTATCTGTGTCTGTAGATGTTTCCCCCACACACAGTCATTGTGCTGCTCTGTATACCCTCCCCAGGCCCTATCAATGCTGATCTGATAGCTTTGGGACGATTTCTAATGCAGCACGGACTGCTGAAGGAATTCTGGCTGTGTCCCTTATCCTTTACTCTGATGCTGTCCCCTTGCTGTCACAACGCTCCTGTTGCTCTGCTGTATAATGGTGCATTGTCATCAACATGCTTGTTATTTTAATGTGATAGATGAACTCTCCCGTGTTTATCCTAACCGCAGTTGGTGTATTTTTAAATTTTTATTTCCACCTGTAGCGTTTCTATGTGGCTACATCCCGGCAGCTCAAACGTCTGGAGTCTGTCAGCCGCTCGCCGATCTATTCTCACTTCTCCGAGACCATCACCGGCTCCAGCGTGATCCGAGCGTATGGCAGGCAGAACAGCTTCATCCTCATGAACGATAACAAAGTTGATGCAAACCAGAAGAGTTATTACCCAGGCATTGTATCAAACAGGTGAGGCAGGGATCCCAGACCATTGGGAACATCCTCCACTGACACAGAAACAGGCCATTTGACCCATCTATTCAAGGCTGATTTTTCTGCTCCACACAATCTCCTTCATCCTCTCCATATCTCTCGATCACCATATCCTGTTATTCCTCCGTGTCATGTGCTTATCCAGTTTCCCCTTAAATATCTCCGTACCAATAACAGACCCAGTGACTGTGAACGTTCTCCCCACTCTCTGGCTTGTTTCTTTTAGTTTCCAGTTGGTTTTATTAGTGACTGTCATTGGCTCCTAGTGCTGCAGAAATATGTCTATATTCTGTGTCTATCCCTTCCATAATTTTAAAGTGATTTTTCCCTCAGTTGTCTTGTCTCTAAAGGAAAAAGCTTCTTCAGTCTTTCCTGTTATCTATAACTGCTCGGTTCAGGGATTATCACACAAAACTATTTTGCACCCTTACTAGTGCCTCTTTGTCCTTTGAAATTCTAAACAATTTGTGTTATGTGAAGTGTAGTTTAACCAAATAAGGGCAAATTTTAATGGATGTTGGAAATCTGAAATGAATAGAGATTGCTGGAGAAACTCAGCAGGTCTGGCAACATTGTGAAAGGAGTTGGCATTCAAGTCTGATGTGGATCATCTTTCGGAACCGAAGGTAGCCCCCTCAAAATAAACCTCAGTGGGAGGGATGAGTCTGTGCAGAGAGATGGAGTCTGTTTTGGGGGAGGGGGTTGCTCTGGGTAGTCGGGTCCAGGCTGAGAGTTGGGGAAGAGTCTGGGTGATGGGTATTGTAGTGCTCCTGTCCAGCTCTGAGTCTTCTCCTTGCTCCTCAGGTGGCTGGGCATCCGGATTGAGTTTATTGGTAACTGCATCGTCCTTTTTGCTGCTCTCTTCGCTGTGATTGGCCGAGCTCACCTGAACCCAGGGATTGTCGGCCTCTCTGTGTCCTACGCTCTGCAGGTAAGGGACTCCTTTACCATCCATGTAAAGCATCGCCTCTGCTTAGCTTTCACTTTTTTATCTTTTATACTCTCTGGATGTCCCTCCCAGTATCTTACACGTCACAAAGGAAACACAGCAACCAGTTCATGCACAGCAAGCCCCCACAATTAAAGAGATAAGGATCAGATCATTTGTTCCAATGAGAGAAAGTGAGGGATAAGTACTGGCCCTAGGATACCAGGGAGAACCTGCATGCTCTTCGCGGGGAGGTTTGGGGGGGGAAATGTTTTATTGAGATGATAATCCAAGGCCCTCTCTGCTCTCAGTTGTTAATAAAAGACCCGAGGGCATCATTTGAGAGTAAATGGAGGAACTGGATGAGGCCACTCAGCCCCTCCAGCCTTTTCCATCATTCAGTGGGATCATGGCTGATCTGTGACCCAACCCCACCTTTGCCTATATCCCTCAGCGCCATTGGTTATTAAAAGTCTAATAATCTCTCAATTTAAATTTAACAATTGAACTCTCACCAATAGCCTTTTTTTTTTTGAAGCAACATCAAGAATGCTAACCATGCTGTGTGTGTAAAAAGGTTTCCTAATTTCATTGACAATTGCTGACCCTAAATTTTAAACTGTCACATCATCCTGGACTCCCAAACCACAGAAACCAATTCTTGTTTCAGGTCGATGACCTTACAGCATCTGTGGGGAGGCTTCTGATGAAAGACCTGTTGATTATTTCAAGCACTTGTGTTTTTATTCCAGAGCTCCAGCATCTCTATCAACTCCTCCTGGTCCCTTCAATACCCTGAAAACAGGTCAATTCTTTTAGTCACTCACGGGACATGGGCATCATTGGCTAGACCAGCACTTATTGCCCATCCCTAGTTGTCCCTTGAAGGTGGGGGTGAGCTACATTCTTGAAATGCTGCAGTCCATTTGCTATACGTAGACACACAATTCCCTTAAGGAGGGAATTCCAGGAATTTAACTCGGTGACAGCACCTGAATATGCTCAGTGACAGCAATATATTTCCAGAGCAGGATGGTGAGTAGCTTTGCTAGAAACCCAATGGTGGGATTCCCATCTATCTGCTGCCTTTGTCCTTCTAGATGGAAGTGGTCATAGGTTTGGAAGCTGTTGTCTGAGGAACCCTGTTGCATCTTGTAGACATTGCTGCTACTGAATATCTAGAGCACAGATTAAAGCTGACACCTCCATTTCATAATGGTTTGTACTATTAGGAAATCAGAATCTGGGTACTGCTGCATTAGAACACTTGTATTAAATTACCAGAACATTCCATCTAATCATGCAGGTAACCATGTCTTTAAACTGGATGGTGAGGATGACATCTGACCTGGAATCTAACATAGTGGCAGTGGAAAGAGTTAAAGAGTACTCAGAAACTGAAACAGAGGTATGTGACCCACTAAATTCCAGATGTTTTGTGGTGGGTGGGGAGGGGTGAGGTGAATGTTGTTGGGGACCAGAGGTTCAGAACCATTCAAATGGGCTACTATGTCCTGGATGGTATCAACTTTCATGAGCATTGTTGGAGCTGCACTGCTGCAGCCAACTGAGGAATATTCCATCACACTCCTAATCTGCAGAACATAGTACATAGAACATTACAGCGCAGTACAGGCCCTTTGACCCTCGATGTTGCGCCGGCCTGTCATACCAATCTGAAGCCCATCTATCCTACACTATTCTATGTACGTCCATATGCTTGTCCAATGACGACTTAAAGGCAGACAGGCTTTGGGTAGTTGGTGAGTGTTACACATTACAGAATTCCAAGCTTCTGCCCTGCTCTTTTAAACTCAATGGAACGATTACAATAATTGGTCAACATGACCGTTGGTTGTAGGTGCAGAATGATAATGCCTTTGAATCTGGCTGGATTCCCTCTGGTTACACAGCATTTGTCTGGCATGAAAATTACCTGCCCCTCAATAACCCAAACTTGGAACATTGCTGCATTTGTGAACATCCCCACTTCAAACCTTATGATGGGGGGGGGGGGGGGGGGGATTGCACAGTGATGGTCAGGCCTAGGTCACTTCTGTTACAATGGGGAAAATGTCAAACCCCTCTCAATTAAACCAAAACACCAGCCCCAATCTGTTATGGTGGGAATAGAGGTATCCTTCTAATAATTAAAATACCCAGAGAAGCTCTCCTTCTCCCCTGTAATCTGTTAAGTATGGTTAAATTAAAGGAATCCCTCAAATGTACTTTCTAAGTAACAAGTAACACTATTTAACCCTAACAGTGAACAAATTAACAGAATTACTAACAAATTAAACGATTCCCCCCCCCCCCCCAAACTATTAACTATTCCCTAACTGAGGGTTTTAGGAATGGGGTGGGTCTGGGTAGTATGTTCTTTAGACGGTCGGTATGGACCCGATGGGCCGAATGGTCTGGTTTCACACTGTAGGGATTCTATGAACTAAATTCTATTAGTATGCTGATCCAATAAACACAGGTCCAACTTAAATAAATCCAAGTAATAAGAAAACTGTACATTAAAACAGATTGTGTGAACTTTGAGAGACTAGGTCTTCTGGAATGCTCTGCCTTCCCCACTGTCTCTCCAGTCACAAATCCCTTTTTCTGCTGATCCTGCTGTCAGGGATGTTCTGTCTGTAATTTCTTATAAAATATTAGCTATGAAGGTGCTGCGGGTACCTTTATTGTGGATAGTTGGTGCGTTCTATGAGAGCTGAAAGTTGCTATCTGTTCAGCTGACAATTGGCTCTGATTTTCCAAAATTTTATACCCTTGATGACTTATTAATTTCTTCAATTGGATTGGTTCAAGGTAGTCAAAACAATCAGATTTAAATGTGATTGGGTTTTGGTATCTAGGGCCTGGTTTAAGTTAATTGGCTAATATTCAAGCTGGTTGCCTTATCAAAACAAGCCTCAGGTTTCCAAACACGCAGCCAATTGATAAGTTTCAATTTCAGAATGGTCTAATCTGCAGCTAGACAGATATTCTGTATAAATCAAGCTGAGAAAAGCACTTTTCCTCTTTAAGAGACCATGCTCTCTTTCCTCTTATCTTTTTTTTTTATGAAGTAGAAGGCAGAAAGCTAGAATGTTTATGAGTACTCAACACAACTTCATAACGCTACCCTGAGGCACTCCTGCAGCCATGTCCTTGAGCTGAGGTGACTGATCTCTGACAACCACAACCATCTTTCTACATGTGACAGATAGGATTCCAATCAGTTTTGCTCAGGCTTCTTGATGCCACACTCTGTCCCAGGGCTGTCACTCTCCCCTCACCTCTGAATTTATTTAAATTTGGAACAAGGATATGATTGATGTGGAACAAAGAGTTCTGGATCTGAGATCAGGTTCCAAATTGTTGGTTAGAAACCTTCCAAAATACTTCCTAGAGATGACTGGAGCACTGAGGAGAATTGGACCAGCTAGCATCATGAAAACCAGAGACTTTACATTTGGGGTAACAAAATGAGATCTTGATAGATGTTCATCACTGTGGACTTTAAAGGAAACCTGACTGATGGGGCTTATGCCCGAAACGTCGATTCTCCTGCTCCTCGGATGCTGCCTGACCTGCTGCGCCTTTCTAGCACCAGACTTTTCAACTCTGGTCTCCAGTATCTGCAGTCCTCCCTGATGCAAGGCAGAGGCTGAATGACCCTGACCCTAACCCTTTGTCTAAATACAGGCTCCGTGGGTAATTGAGGGTAACCGCCCTCCAGAGTCCTGGCCACAGGCAGGGAATGTGGAGTTCAAAGGATACAGTGTGCGGTATCGAGAGGGTCTGGACTTGGTGCTGAAGGACCTCCATCTCGGTGTGCATGGCGGAGAAAAGGTGGGTGAGGGAAACTCAAACAGATAAACCAAATAGTCTCTATTCCATTTAAACCTCATCTATCGACTTGCTGATTGTATTCCTTGCCCATCTTATCTGTTTAGGTGATTACTGGATAAATTCATCAATTTAGATTTCACTTGAGTTGGGGGGGTAGGGGCGGAGAAGGAGAGAGAAAAAGTTGAGAGAAAGATGACATTATCGCAGGGTGGGTTTGATATTGGTGACCCAATTTGGATGGTCAGGGACAGCACCCAAAGGCACATTCAACTGTTTTCCCAAAAAGACTAGATGAGGAGGAAAAAAAATTGGGGAAGGAGAGAGAGTAGTCTTGATCTGGGTGCTGTCTGAAAGCTGGTTTTGAAGGAAAGGATTAAGCTTCAGAAGGAATTGGGTAAATAGTGGAGACAGGGTAAAGGATTTTGAGAGACTACCTGGCTGGCTCATTTCAGGCATCCATCAATGCCTCAAGATCCTAGTGAAAGGTGATGTAGTTGGAAAGAGAATAGAGCTACTGACAGCAAACTGTCTGACCTAGAATCAAACCAAGAATGAGCCACCGAGAAACATCTGTGTGAGAAATGGCAGCAAGCACAAGCCTTTCCAGAAGACAGTGAAGTTAATGAGAGCATGAATAAGGCCAGAGAGCTTTTGGTGTTTGGTTAGAGATAGGAAGGTGTGGGGCTGGCTGGGTGTATGATTGAGCAGTGAAACTTGGGTGAATGTAGCAGTTTAGAACTGTACACACTCCCTATACAGGTGTGTTCCTAACCGTATCTCTGATTACAGGTCGGTATTGTTGGACGGACAGGAGCTGGCAAATCTTCGATGACTCTCTGTCTTTTCAGAATCATAGAGGCAGCACAAGGGGAGATAGTCATCGATGGGGTAAAGATTGCAGATATTGGGCTTCATGACCTCCGTTCAAAACTCACCATCATTCCTCAGGTAAGTAGCCTTATAACTTCCTGCTGCCATATATTGTGATTTCTGTCTGTAGCGTTAAGCCTGGATAAATATCTGCTATTGCTGCATTTGCCCTATTGGCAGACACTATCTCCCAAAATCCCCATGGCAGCTTTACAGACAGGGCTATTCTGCATACCCTTGCTATGCAATAGTCCCTCAGTAATGCACTGGGAATGTCAGTCTGGATACTGTGGTCAGGACTCAAGTGAGGTTTATATACCCACACCCTTCTGGCTCCTCCCCTGTGGACAGCTTCTCCAGTCCACCCCAACCCATGACGGCTCTGAGGAACTCTCTGCAAAGTCAGAGATCAAGACACCAGCAATCAAGCACCTGTTAAACTTTGGCCTTTAATTCATCAACATGTTTCTAATTGATTGAAAATGAATCCGAACTGTCCACCAGCAGTTAAGAATTGGTGTTTGCTGGAATCTTTATTTATTTTCATTAAATTACATGAGTTTGTAACAAAGGAAAGTGCAGAAGGCCACAAAGTCCCTGAAGCCTGCTCCTCTCTTTAGTAAGCTCAAGGCTAATCTAATGTAACCTCTAATTGATGTTCCTGCCTATCCAAACCTTTCACCCCTTTGCTTACCAAGAATCTATATTCCTCCAACATCAAAGACACTGCTTTCACTGTTTTAAACGGGGAGCAAAGTTTGTGATTGGGACAATCATGAACTTTGCTCCCCAGTCATCTTCTCCAGATCAACACCGTCAAAACCTTGCAATTTATCAAAAGAACCTCTTGCTCTTCAAAACCTCCCGTGGAATAAGTCTACACTATACAATCTTTCCTCTGAAGACAGTATACCTATTCTAGGTTTAAGTCTAATAAACCTTCTCAACTTCTAACAAAACTTATATCCTTTAAATAAGGAGAGCTGTGCTGTACACTGGATGTGATCTCTATAACTGAAGTATATCTTCCTACTTTTGTATTCAGTTCCCCTCGCAATAAATGAGCTCTGCAGTGTCTCATTTTAGATAATATGCTCTTTATGACAAATAGACAATTTCACATTTTCCTACATGCTGTATTTGCCAAATCTTTGCTCATTCACCAAACTCTTTAACAGATTCACTTCCTCTTCACGACTTTACCTTCCGAGTTATTTGTATAATCAAATTCAACAATGCCTTCTGTCCTTCATCCAATTTAGATAAATTGCAAACATTTGACATCCCAGCACTGATCCCTCTGGCATATCACTTATTACATTTTGCCAATTTTTTTTACTCATTTTCTTTGCTGTTAGCCAATGCCAATCTGCTACCCGCTACATAATTTTATTTTCCACGTTTTATCAAGTGACTCAGGAAACTTTAACAGTGATTGTGAAACTTAACTGTGCCCAGAGGGTCACAGACTCTTCTTCTTTGAATAGATTTACGGTTGGGATAAAAGATTTTTGGTTACAGGGAATAGAGGGACATGTGGAGCAGGCTCTCTGGGCCCATTTCCTTATGTTCACCACAACTCAGTTCTGTCAACTGCACAATCAGAATAGACTCCCCTGTTTCACTGCAGCCAGGTGTTCCCATTCCTAATTCCTTCTGAACTGTCTATTCAAGGATCCTGTGCTATTCTCTGGCTCATTAAGGATGAATCTTGACCCGTTCAACCAATACTCGGAGGAGGAAATTTGGAAAGCTCTGGAACTGTCCCACCTCAAACAGTATGTGAGCAGCCTGCCAACCAAGCTGGAGCATGAATGCTCTGAAGGAGGAGAAAACCTCAGGTAAAGCCACCTCAAATAATCAACTACTTTCACTGCAGCAAATCAGGGTGATGTACTGGTCCCAGACACACACCTTCAAAATGATCCCACTCTTGCCCAAAATAAAACTACATCCTGTACAACAATGACCATTGCTATTCCACAATTGACTGTCGACAATTCCAAGGCACATATCCCTGTCATTATATAAACTGGCTATTTATCAAAGCTCACATGCAATATGGAAGAGGTAAACTTGCCTCACTACCCCACCCCTAGCTCAGTTCCACACCCCTACTGAGTAAAGAAACTACCGACATCTGTCCTATATCTGTCACCCCTCAATTTAAAGCTATGTCCCCTCATGCTAGCCATCATCCCAGGAAAAAGGGTCTCACTGTCCAACCTATCTAACCCTTTGATTATCTGGTCTCTCAATTAAGTCACCTCTTAACCTTCTTTTCTATAACAAAAACAGACTCAGTTCCCTCAGTCTTTCCTCGTAAGACCTTCCCTCCATACCAGGCAACATCCAAGTAAATCTCCTCTGAACCCTTTCCAAAGCTTCCATATCCTTCCTATAATGCAGTGACCCAACTGTACGCAATACTCCAAATGTGGCTGCACCAGAGTTTTGTACAGCTACAGCATGATCTCATGGTTCCAAAACTCAATAAAAGTGAAGGCACCGTACACCTTAACCCTAGTGTTCACTCTGTACAGGAAGATCAGTACACTTAAGTTATTACTGCCATCCTAGCTCAAAGAAACGACATACACTCCCTTGTGAAAGTAACAGATTATGCCTGAATCTATGATTAATCAGCTGGAAATCTGCTAAAATACACCAATACATGGATCTTAAAACTACATCAGAAATAATCTTCCCCGCTGGGACCCTCCCAGTCAGATGTCATTCTATCATGGAGTCCATTCCTGTTCCATAATGGTGATGGAATAAACTTATACTTTTGTTTCTACTGACGACATACGGATGAGAACCTGAAATTCATTCCACACGTGGACAAGATATAAAGGGAACCTTATCTGTGGTAGTATCCAGGAGCACCTGAGGAATACCTTTTAGACAACATGGGAGTGGTCAGGGGAGGAATTCTTGACTTAAATTATTGGGTTGAACATTAAGTAAAATCACTGAGGATCAAGGGAGTTTGTGCAGTGGTTTGAAAGGAAGAGTACAGGGAGGGGGCTGTTATCAATTGCTCCAACAAAAGGATAATGTAAAGTACATGGCTGGAGTTACGGCTTGGTATTCTAGAGATGACTTTGCTTATAGAAAACTGTGATCACAGCCCAGTTGAGGAATTTATATTTCTGCTTTATTAGCACAATGTAAAGGTCTTCGTGATGACAAGGACAAAATTACCAAATTGTGATGCAGATGGGCTTACCCAGTTGTCTCTTTGGTCAGCAGATTTCCTTTCCTAAGTCTGGTCTACGTGCCCCTACACCCTCAACCTAGCACATGGACTGCAGTAGGGCAAGGTGGCAGCCTACCAACACCAAGGGCAACTAGGGTCAGGCAATATATGCTGGCCCAGCCAATGACACCCACATCCCACAACTGATTAAAATAAAACTGTTCTGAAATGTGTACAACTGAGTGACTCACTGGACCCAGATGGCCTATAGGCAATACAGACTGGCCTTACCAGTGACATCGATATCATGTGAATTAGTACAAAGAAAGCCCATATTGTATCTGGCTCAGTAAGTTAGCTGGGACGCAGAATAAAAGTCAAAAGATTCACTTCTGTTCAAAGTTTGAGAAGATTTGTAGCTCGGGTACTCGTTGCTGTGGTTCTGTTTGCCGAACTGGAAGTTTTTGTTGCAAACGTTTCGTCCCCTGTTTAGGTGACATCCTCAGTGCTTGGGAGCCTCCTGTGAAGCACTTCTGTGGTGTTTCCTCCGGCATTTATAGTGGCCTGTCCCTGCCATGCTTCTAGGAATTCCCTGGCTTTTCTTTGTTTGGCTTGCCCTATAATGGTAGTGTTGTCCCAGTCGAATTCATGTTTCAACAAACACATAGACCTGGACCCAATATACCGGCCACTACAGCGGACAGCTGAAACTGACAACCGGAAGCGGCAGGGACAGGCCACTATAAATGCCGGAGGAAACACCACAAAAGCGCTTCACAGGAGGCTCCCAAGCACTGAGGATGTCACCTAGACAGGGGACGAAACGTTTGCAACAAAAACTTCCAGCTTGGCGAACAGAACCACAGCATTCACTTCTGTGTTACAGACGTCAGTTGAGACAGAATTGGTCTTGTCTGTGACTTGACACCAATGCACTGCTCACGTGTGAAGGTCATCACTCGGGCTAGATTAGAGAACCCAGTCAAAGTTACAACCCAACAGGAGTCAGCAGCACCCTTCACCACTGAAGGGCTTCCAAACTGAGGGACTGGTTTTCATTATTCTGATTTAAATTCTTTACCTTATCTGAATATAGTGTGGGGCAAAGGCAGCTTGTGTGTCTTGCAAGAGCTCTCCTTCGAAAGACACGGATTCTGATTCTTGATGAGGCTACTGCTGCTGTCGACCTGGAGACTGATGACTTGATACAATCTACTATCAGGACCCAGTTTGAGGACTGCACTGTTCTCACAATTGCACATCGTTTGAACACAATAATGGATTATACCAGGTGAGAAGACATTCACTTAACAGTGCGACTGCTTAAATTCAGTAACATGACAATGGATTCAAGCTAATGGGGAACCCTGGAAGAAACTGTTAAATCATTGAATAACTTTATTCCACTTTCTTTTTGGCAGGGTCTTGGTCCTAGAGAAAGGGAGGATAGCAGAGTTTGATACACCAAGCAATCTCATTGCAGAGAAGGGAATCTTCTATAACATGGCTAAGGATGCTGGACTGGCCTAAGCGAAACCATTACAAACCTGTGCAGCAAAGATGGTAGAAATCCTGGGCACCACACTGTGACTTAAAGCTTCAGATCTAAGGTTAATGCCAAAGGAAATCCATTCCCACTCAGGAGATAATGATTGCCTTTTTTTGTAAAATCACCGAACAGCACTCTTTCTATTTTTGTACTTGATGTATTTATACGTTAAGCATTTAAGTGCAGGAGTTTAATTCTTTGTAAATGTATAAAATGAACTCCTAACAGGAATACAATTCTGTTTCAATAAAACAAGATTTTTACTGTATGTATGACCTGTCTCAAGTTGGAATTGGTAAACAAGTTGTTCCACAAAGTGTTGTCACAGACACTCCCTACACCAAGTAGAACTCAGGTAGTCTAATCAATAATCAACATAAAGAGCAAGCATTTACACAGCAACATCTGAATGCTGGCTTGATTGACTGAATGACTGCTGCCTTCACATATCTACATGTGCTTTCTAGCCAATGAGAGACAATATAGGCATCCAAATTACCACAAAAATATTGCAAACTGAGTTGTTTTCTTTTCTTGGAACGTGGACATGACTGCTGAGCAAAGCAGTTGCTGTACATCCATAATTGCCCTTGAACTAAAGTTGAACCAAGACCATTTCAGGGGACAGTTCAGGGTCAACGACATTGCCGAAACACTGAAGCCACCAGAAGGATGCTAGACTGGCCTAAGCTAAACCATTACAAACCCATGCAGCAAAGATGGTAGAAATCCTTGGCACCACACTGTGACTTAAAGCTTCAGATCAACTGGTTCTAAGGTTAATGCCAAAGGAAATCCATTCCCACTCAGGAGATAATGATTGCCTTTTTTTGTAAAATCACCGAACAGCACTCTTTCTATTTTTGTACTTGATGTATTTATACGTTAAGCATTTAAGTGCAGGAGTTTGATTCTTTGTAAATGTATAAAATGAACTCTTAACATGAATACGATTCTTACCCAGACCAGGTAAGAATGGCAGAGTTCCTTCCCAAAAGGACATCAGTGAACTAAATGGGTTTCCCCACCCCAAAACATTGGGCAGAACCCCAGGAACAATATTCTTCCTTTAAAATACTGCCTTTGGTTCTTATACATCTACAGGATGCAAAAAGAATCTCGGTTGAAATGACTCATCTAAAATAGAAATGAAATATATATCAGCATTCCCCAGTATTGCAGTGTTAGGCTGCATTCTCAGCTCAAGTCTCCACATGGGACTTAACTTTCAGACCCAATGCAGTATTTGCCAACCAGACTGCAGCTAACAAGATGACATTGTAGAGAATGCAGAAGGGTGCTGCACCCCAAAGGCTGTGACTGGTAACACAAGACCAAGTTGACATGCTCCACCTGAAAAACGTGAGCTACAAAACTAAAAAGTTAAAACACAAGGCACAATAGAAGATTTACTGAAAAAAAATTTATTCATACTCAACACTAAAATTTGCAAATTACAGCAACCATTTTCAAAATACAGGAACAGCAGGGCAGGGAAAAACACTCGTCCTCACAGCTGGATGGGAAACTGAGAAAGAGGCAGGCAGCCTAATACTACAAAAAACAAAAAAAAAAGGATAGTGGCGACAGGAGCATGGTAAAAATCAGCCTCTTAATCAAAACAGCTCTATACAACTTTGTGGCCTGTGTATTTACAGATAGCAGTTTGCCAAGAAATGTAAACGTCAAGGAAACCGGGTACACATTTGCAGGTCACATGGTTTGGGTGCTGCTCACTTTAGTCTGACACTTGTGGAAAAAACAGGACTCGAGTTCACTGTTAGTGAAAAAGAGTATTGCAAGCACAAGAAATGGGAACTTCTTTGGGCAGCTAATTGTACATAAAAGTTCTGAAATGAATTTTTTTGCTTAAATTACAATTTCTCTCACTCTTTCCCTCTCCCTACACCACTACAGCTTTCTTTCACCTTGTTTTAACTGGGCAGAGACTTCAGGTCGAGCAGTCGAATCTTCAACGGGGATTCCTTGACATCTTCAAAAATGGCCACGCCTGTAGAAATTAAACATTTGACAACATGCAATTAGAATCACTGTAAAACAAATGCATAAAACGTGCTCACCATTATACACAACCATTTATTTTCTGTTTTTTAAAAAAAAAGGCAAAAGGAAAGTACCTCTTGGAGACTTCCTACTGCCCTACACAGAGCACTTGTCTTCTGGGGTTTCTGCTAACGACTGGCTACAGCTCTAACCTAGAAAAGGAAACCCTTTCTCAGAGTGTAAACAGCCCACCTCTACTGTATCCTTAAGTAGTGATTTACTGTAATCTCCCATCTGTAATGACAGACAGCATACAGAGTTTGTCAACCAATTTATCACACAACATAAAAAGGGTCAAGGGCAGTGACTGTACATGTGAAAAACATTTTACCTTGTGGTTGGTCAATATTAATTCTTTACTGGAAAGCTCTCCTTGATGTGTGCTGCTGCCTTAAACAAACCAGTTAATGTTTAATTGTAACTTCTACAGTAACCTCAGCATAATGTTCACTTTACAGAATGCTTCACTTGTTTACAAATTTTAAACATTATCCATGTGGATATGTGAAGGCAATATGGGATTTAAGAAAAGTGCAGAGAAACAGCCATTTGGTCCATCAAGCCAGCATTCAAATACAGCATGCACTCTCCCATCTGCCCAGCTCCCTGGATTCCATTTCTATATTGGACTCTCCTGTCCCCAAGTCCCACCAGTTCACTCCAGTTTAGAGAGTGATTCATACCCTTCGTTCCCCGCTGAAATCATTGGGAGCCACAAATCCCTTCCTTCACTGAAACAATTGAAACCATATTTATTAACTCATTATTGCAAAAATGTTTCTCCCATCCCTCCAATATTAAATATATTAAAGAGCGCTGACAACAATGTTCTCAGGGAATCTGGAGTTAGTGAGCCCACAGATAAAATTAAAGGCTGTTTCTTCAAATTCCTTATCATTAACTCTGTTATAAATGGATCAGTAGGTGCAATCACAATTATGATTCATATAGCCCTTACACAAGCACAAACATCCCAACATACCTCAATAAAATTCCTAGTTTGTCAATAACGAAGCGATGTACAGTAACGTGTGAGGGGGTAAGGGGGAATTAGTGAGGCCTGGTTTTTAATACAACAGCACAGGAGAATAAACAAATTGCATTCCTAGTGCTTTGAAGGTAGAACGTCCTGGGATGGTGAAAAAATGGTGTAGAGTAAGTGAGTCAAAGCAGACTCATGAGAGGTGGCAGAGAAATAATTCATGACTTAGCTCAGTGACATTTTTGCTAACTGCCTATATTTAATGGGGCTGCACGTAGCCCAGAAACAGACCAGAGATACTGCTTCAATTATGTATCATGCTAGCCATTACAGGTGAACATTAGTGTCAATGCTTTCGTTTTTCTCCTGTGCCCCTCTGAAAGCTGATCATTGATGTGGGATTTGAGGTAAGAGGAAAAGGGTATAGCAATGCCACATGCATAAAATTTTCAAAATGTCATTATGCATCTAATAATTAACAACATTTTCAGTTTCCATGGAAGGACACCATTGGCACCAGGGGTCAGTGGAGACAATATCAGCTCTCTGTAAGAGTGATCTTTCTAGTTTAAGAATACCCCCAGCCCCCCAACCCCAGCAAGTGTATTTCTTAATCTCCTGTCCAGTAGATGATTTTCAGCACCTATCAAATCCGAGATTTGTCTTCCCTAAAGAAGTGCAGTTTCTCTAATTTATCCACATAACTGATTTTCCTTAAGCCTGGAAACATTCTTATAAATCTTTCCTGCACCTCTTTTAGAGTCTCTGTATCCTTCCTAAAGTGCAGTGTCCAGATGTGGACATATACTCCAGTCGAGGGTGTACTAAATGTTTTATAAAAATATTCACCATTCTCCATTTTCTACTTTATGCCTTTATTTAATAGCCCAGACTTGTGTGCATGCCTTTTTCACCATGATCTTAATCTGTCCTATCACCTTAAGCACTTTTTGCACACATCCCTTCCTCAGGCCTACTGTTCCTACACAGAAAAAGGTACAGCCCCAGAATGAGATGGAATTCAAAGGTTGGGGCTCATCAGTTTCCAAAAAAAGGTTATTTCAAATGGGAAATGTGTAACTGAGAAATATACTTAGTGTGACAGAAATTCAACCTGGTACAATTCAGATAAGCAAAGGATAAAGGTTAAGGGAGCCAGTATCAAATAGGCACTTGGAAATATTTATTAATGGAGGGTATTCAGCTGTAAGACTGAGGCAAGCACTGGCTTCATTTAATAGCTGGAATGTGTTGTGGGAGATAGGAGGGCGGGTAATAGAGAACATTGGAGTCAAACAGGCTCCAGTACCTTGACCTAATCAAACTGGCAGAGAGACCACGTCCAATAGTAACCAGACTGACCCGGCAGTACTGACTTGTCAATGTGCCTATGTGCTAGAAACCTCTGCTGAATATCATTATTCACACTTTCACAGAGCTTCTTTAGAACCCTCCCACAGATCCAGAGTTTAGTTGGGCCAACAGCTGATCAGCCAGGAAGCTGATCACAAGCAAAGAATTAATATTGACAATTCCTTTGCCCACGTTGTAACCAAAGTCACTGCCATTCAAATGTCTTTCTGTATTTAATATTAACAAAAACAACTTCATCTGCCATGGCAGGATACCATCGGACTAAGAGCTCACTTGACATGGGATGGGAGGGCAAGGAAGGGGGACGGAGGGCAAAGAACTCGCAAGTCGTACCTCTGTGCTAGGACCTGTAATGTACTGCACGCAAACAGGAGGCTGCTACAGCTTTGTTTGTTTTAAATTTATGTGAAAAGTAAAGTTAAATTCTTGAAAATTCCCTTCCATCCCCTGTAGTTTGAAGAGAGTTCTGTAACAAATCTGCACAGAAACAATTCCACAATTGTCAAAAAAAATTATGGTGACAGGAAACGAATATTTAAATCCTGTGTTAAACATGATCAGCAAATACATTATGAAATAGCAAGCTTAAAAAAAATTAAAGATTTATTTTTAAAAACAGGCAAAAGCATTCAAACACAGGTGTGTAGAGAAAGGAGTGTACCTGGCATGAGTACCTGCAATTCATTCACTGATTCCTTGATTTTTAATTTGCTTTCATGGGCGGCTCACAAGATCAGCGCAGTGTGAGATATGGTTCTCAGGTTCACTTAGTCATAAACCCTACACTTCCATCAATCCAAGCTACTGGCTCGAGTTACAGAAAGACTCCATTAGAGTGCAAGGCAGTTTTTAAAAAAAAACAAAAAAAAACAAAAAATCTACAACATCCGTGACATTAACAGATTTTGTTAAAACTAAAAAAAAAATTTTCTTCAAATAGATGCCTTAGATGCAGTTACAGAAACAGGAAAAACCATTCTCCACCTACTTAATGAATTCTAAACTTATTCAAGTGATAACAATTCACAGCAACCAACCAACCCACACAATCCAATTTCCCAAAACTTTACAGTTTTCTTAACATTATTATTAAATCAAATTCATTCATTGCCATTCACCAGATCCATAAAGGAACAGAAACGAGGACCAGGTTTCAGAACATTACATAGAATATGCAGAGGTAAAGTAAAGTACCTAGTGTCTCCCAGATGCACATTTTGCCTCTTAATCTGTCAAGACTAGTCTGTTGTCTTCGCTCGACGTTTTACATAGTATACCTTCCCGTGCGTTTGTTGGTTAGAGTCTCTCCGTCTTCTGTTGCAATACTTACACTGCACTGCTAAAGCGAACCATAAAAAACAAAGGGCAAACCCTAACCGAGGAATGCAAAAGAGACACTTACCTTGGTCTGATCTGAGGTCAAATCAGATCAGTTTTAATTGGACTGAGTGTCACCTTCAGATTTTAGGTCTTCATCTCTCCCATTGACCTCGCTTTTAGTGGCGTCCACTTCCATGGCGTCTGGCCGAACCTCTACACACTCTCGGTCTGTCTGACTGGGTTTCCGACTGCTTTTCCTCATTTCATCAGAGTCTCTCCTTTCTGAAACATAACAATAGAAACTTACTGGAGACAATGGCATCATTTTCAGGTAATGGCTGAATGGAGGTGGCAGCAGGATTGGTTCATTTATCAAAGGCTTTAAATTTGAGGATAAATTTGGGGGAGGGAAAAAAATGGGGTGGCACGGTGGCTAGCACTGCTGCCTCACAGCGCCAGAGACCTGGGTTCAATTCCCGACTCAGACGAATGATTGTGTGGAGTTTGCACATTCTCCCGGTGTCTGTGTGGGTTTCCTCCGGATGCTCCGGTTTCCTCCCACAGTCCAAAGATGTGCACGTCAGGTGAATTGGCCATGCTAAATTGCCCATAGTGTTAGGTAAAGGGGTAAATGTACGGGAATGGGTGGGTTACGCTTCGTCGGGTCGGTGTGGACTTGTTGGGCCGAAGGGCCTGTTTCCACATTAAGTAACAATTTAAAACAAGCAGTTGTTGCTGCAACATGTCAGCTGGTACAGCTAGTGCAAATACATTCAACAGTAACTTTCAAAACACAACTGGAAGAGAACAAAGGAGTGGAGTTGATTGGGTGGTGACTGCACAATGGATCAACTGGTAATGCTTTTTCCTGAGATTAATGTTTATACTTTTACACTCCAGACAGGACTGTAACCCAATAAAGACGCCACAACATCTAATGGACTGATTCAACTTTGGAGTACAGAAGAACCTTGATCATCCGAATACCAATTATCCGAAAATCGGATTATCCAAAGGAGATCTCCAGGTCCTGATAGAAACATTACATCAAAGACGTGTTTCCAACAGTGATCGTGTCTTTCATTACAGTGATTAAACAGGCACCATCTCCAAATGACTGACCTTCTGCCCGCTCTCTCGCCCCACATTTTCCCTGGAGTTCTACAGAGGGGTGGGGGGGCGGTATTGGATGGGATTGGGGGACCCGCGGGCTGTACCCTGCTGCAGTCTCCTCAATAGGGAGCAGATTCAGAGTCCTAGAGGAAAGGCATTTAAATCGATTAACCGAATAATCGAATATCCGAACTTAGTAGTACCTGGCCATCATGTTCGGATAATTGAGGTTCCCCTGTATTTTCAAAGCTTTCCTTTACCTTCTTGCCAATGTGCATTGTGCAATGTTAATTAGCAAGGAACCCACCCCCCCAGTCACCAAACCATTAACATTATAGTAGCTATGTAAATACTGGAGCAGCAACAACAGCAGCAGCAGCAAGTCACTGGCTGGGAATTCTGTAGCATTCTTGCTGTTAATGCTGACATACTTCAGTCAGGAGCAGATGAAGGTCACTCGGCCCTTTAAGCCTTCTCTGTACAATTATTACTTCTCCCTCTCATCTACTCAATGCTCTGTAAACCCTTCCCTGAACCTCTCCAAAGACTCCTGACAGAGGAAAAAATGTTTTAAATGGGCAACTCACTTAAGCAGTGACCCTAATTCTCAATTCTCCTTAAGCGGAAATATCCTTTCAAGATTCACCCTGTCAAAACACTCCTCTTTCATGACACTATTTATTTCAATTTTATCACTTCTTATTCCTCCAAGTTCCTGAAGATCCAAACTGAGCCTGTACAACTTTTATCGCTTAAGACAATCTGCCCATTCCAGACATTGAGACTCAAACCTTGTCTAAATTGCTTAAAATAGATTCCATCCCTCCTTCGTTAAGTTGGCCACTTCTGCAAAACAGTAGACCATAAAACAGATGTAGAATTAGGCTGTTTGGACCAGCGAGTGTGCTCAGCCATTTGATCATGGCAGATATATTTCTCAACCTTTTTCCCCTGCCTTCTCCTGTAACCCTTCATCCCCTTTAGCAAGAACAAGTACCTACCTAACTGTCTTAAATACATCCAATGATTTGGCCTCCACAGCCCTCTGCAGCAATTAGGTCCACAGATTCACATGCTCAAAAGAATTGTCCTTTCACTGAGGCAGTGACCTCTGTTCCCAGTCTCTCCTTCTATGGGAAGCATCATCTTGATGCCTACTCTATCCAGGCCCCTCAATATTCTGTAAGTTACAATCAGATTCTCTCTCATCCTTCTCAACTTCTACAGACCCAGAGTCTTCAACCACTCCTCATTTGACAAGCCTTTCAGCCATGGGATCATTCTTGTAAACCTCCTCTGGACCTCCACATATGCCAGCACATCCTTCCTGAAATGCAGGGCCTAAAACTGCTCACCATATTCCAAACGTGGTCTGACCAAAGCCTTGCACAGCCTCGGCAGTACATCTTTACTCATATTCTAGCCCACTTGAAATGAATGCTAACATTGCATTTGTCTTCCTAACTGCCAACTGAACCTGTACATTAACCTGAAGGGAGCCTTGGACTAGGATTTCCCAAGTCCCTTTGTGATTCAGATTTCTGAAGCCTTTCCCAGTTTAGAAAAGAGTCTATGCCTCTGTTCTTCCTTCAAAAGTGCATAATCTCTCACTCTCCCAATTGTATTCCATCTGCTACTTCTTTGCCCCTCTCCCAGCCTGACCAAGGCCTTCTGCAGCCTCCCCGCTTCCTCAACACTACCTGTGTCATCTGTAAACTTCACAACAATGCCCTCTGTTCAGATTATTAACGTCTAACGTGAATAGTAGTGGTCCCAATACCAAACCCTGTGGAACTCCACTAGTCATTGGCTGCCATCCTTAAACGACCCCTTAATCCCCATTCTCTGCCATCTGCCAGTCAGCCAATCCTCTCTCCATGCCAGTACCTTACCCGACACCACAAGCTCTTACTTTATTCCGCAGCCTCCTGTGCAGCACCATGTCAAAGACCTGCTGGAAATCCAAATAGATCATGTCCACTGGCTCTCCTTTGTCTAACCTGCTTGTTCCCCAGATCAAAGAAGTCTATGATTTGTCAGGCATGACCTCCCAATGATGAAGCCATGCTGACTCAGCCATATTTTACCATTCATTTCCAAGTACTCCACAACGGACTGTCAAATTGTATCAACCACTGTTAGGAAGTTCAGAAATAAATTAAAATGCAGGATCTCAAATGCAGTAATCATGACTAACCCCAGTGCCACGTTAGCGACAGCAGGGGTCAGAGGACAGATCAAATGAATGCATGGCTGATAAAATAGTGCACCAGGGAGGGATTTAGATTCTTGAGGCACTGGGACTGTTTCTGGGGGAAGGTGGGACCTGTACAAGCCTGATTGGCTGGACCTGGGCAGACGAGGGACAAATATCCTCATTGCGGCTTTTGTTAGCCCTGTTGGTGAGGTTTTAAATAAGTATGGCAGGGGGATGGGAATGAAAGTGTCGATTCTGTTGGGTCTGATTCAGATCAGGAAAGAGGAGGTAGAACATTGAGACACTGACAACATCACTAACTAAAGACAAAAGCAAGTCCAGCAAAGGATAGTGACATAGGGTTTGAGCTGCTTGTATTTCAATGTGAGGAGTATTACACACAAGGCAGATGAACTACGGGCACAGACAGACATGGCAGCACAAGGTCATTGCCATAACAGAAACCTGGCTAAAGGAAAGGCAGTTCAATATCCCAGGATAGAGAGTTTTCAGAATAGTGTGACAGACAAAAAAAAAATGGGGGGAAAGCAGTATTGGTTAAAGAATCAATTACAGTTGTGAGAAAGGATGACATGCTAAGCAGGCTAACAACCAAGGCTTTATGGGTTAAGCTTATGAAATTAAAAAAAGGAGCAGTCACACACCCACCAAAAGAGAGGGGGAGACAAAAGGACAAGTGTAGAAAATACTTTGTAGGACCACTGGGTGAAACATTCATGTACCATGTTTAGGAAATTTTTCCTGGACAATATGTGACAAACTCAACCAGAGGAAATGCAATTATGGATTTAGTTTTGGGAAATGAAACTGGGCAAGTGGGTAACGTGACAATGGGCACTTGTTGGGCCGAAGGGCCTGTTTCAACACTGTAATCTAATCTAATCATATCAGGGATAGTGACCACAATTCAGATAGATTCATTATGGAAAAGGACAGAAAGAAATCAGGAGTAAGAGTTTTAGGGAAAGGCAAATGTTAGAAAACTAAAGTGATTTGGCTGAGGTGGACTGCACAGGACTGCTAAAGGATAAACCAGTGGGAAGCACTTAAAGTACGATTCTTGGAACACAAAAATAAGAATAGTGCTGCTAAATCTAGACCCCCATAGTTGTCTAGTAAATTGAAGATTCAACAGAAAAAGAAACCTTACAATAGTTACAAAAAAAACTCAACACTGCAGATAGCCTAAAGGAGTACAGAAAGTACAGAGATAAAACGTTAAAAAAGAAATAAGGAAATCAAAGAGGGCACAAAAAATATTAGCAAGGTAAAGGAAAACCCAAAGATGTTTTACCAGAATATAAAGAGCAACAGGATAGTTAAGAAAAAAGTGGGACCTATTAGAGATTAAGGGTGAACACGCAAAGGATATGGGAAGAATTTTACATGAATTTTTTGTCTCTGTATTCACAAAGGGGCGATGAGAATATAATAATCCAGGAGTGTGAAATATTTGATAAAATGATTAGAATAAGTGTTAGAGGAGTTGGAATTCTTGAAAGTAGCTAAGTCACCAGGTTGGGATGGATTACTCCCCAGGATGTTGAAGGTTGTCAGGAAGGGAATAGCAGCTGCTTTCAGGATTATTTTCCAATCTTCACTAGACACTGGTGAGTGCTAAAGGACTGGAGGAATACAAATGCAGTTCTGTTGGTTAAACAAAGTCCAAAGGAAATGTCAAACATAATAGACCAGTTAGTCTTACTTTGGTGATGGGTATATTGTTAGAATCAATCCTGAGAAAATGGACAAACTGTCACTTAGAAAGGCATGGACTAGTTGGGGATTGTCAGCACGGCTTGGTTAAGAAAGGTCATGCCTTATGCATTTGACTGAATTTTTTGAGAAAGTGACAAGGAGAATCAAAGATGGTAGTGCAGTGGATATTGTCCACATGGATTTTAGTGAAGCAGTTGACAAGATCCCACCGGTCTGAATTAATGAATTCAGCGAATGAATGAGGCATGTCAGATTCATTAATTTAAAAAAAATGAGGTTTGCTTCCTTGAACGAACGGGCTGAGGTTTGCTTCCTTGAATGAGTCAGTCAAGTTTGATTCACCGAATAAATTGTGCCCGATTCATTGACTGAAAGAATGATGGTTGATTCATTGAATGAATGAGGTTTGCAGCATGGAATGAACAAGTGAAGTTTAACTCACTGAATTAATGAATGCAGTTTGATTCACTGAATGAAAGCATGAAGTTTGCATCATTGAATGAAAGAGTGAAATTTGATTCCCTGAATTAATGAATGAAGTCTGATTCAATGAATGAATGAATGAATGCAGTTTGATTCATTAAATGAATGAGTGAAGTTTGCCAGTCAAAAAAGTAAAAGCCCATCGGATACAGGGTAATATGCCAAATTATTTTCAGTAGCTGCCCTAGGAACCTGGTTCAAGTGATGTTCCATAGGAAAGATGGGATTAGACACGGCACCGTGCTGTCTTTGGGACAACATGAACAAAATGGGCTGAATATCCTCCCTCTCTGCTGTATCATTTCTATAGTTCTATGGACCACAGTCAGGTTAACCAAACTATAGGTCCCTGCCTCCTTCCCTTCTTAAACAGGGATGCTACTTCAGCCATTTTCCACTCTTCTGGGTCACTTCCTAATCCAGCATTTCCTGCAAGATCACCAATGTTTTTACAATCTCCTCAGCCATCTCCTTCAAAACTCTAGGGTGCAGTCCACCTATCCACCTTCAGACTTTCAGCTTCCCTAGTACGTTCTCCTTAGCAATTGCCAATACACAAAAATTTTGTACATTGCATCAGTTTTCACAGTGGAAGACATCAGCAAAGTACCGATTCATATCCTCCATCACATCTCAGTTCCTATTACTACTTCTCTGGTCACATTTTCCAACAGTCAATGTCTATTCTTGTCTCTTATCTTTTAGATATCTAAAAATACTCTTGCAATTTTCTTTTAATATTACAAGCTCGCTTACTCAAATTTATCCCTCCCACCCACATCCTGTCCTCTGGTTTTTAAATGCTTCCCAATCCTCCAGCTGCCCATTAATCTTCAACACATTGTTTGCTTTCTTTTTTTGTTTTTATGCTGTCCCTGACTTCCCTGGTCAGCCACGGGGTTGCTTCATCCTCCCTTCTTCATTGGGATGTTCTCCAGATCTGGTCTCAGCAGTGCCTTGTGCACCTGATGCATGATCAGGTGCACAGTGCACTGCTGTTTGACACTGTTTTGAAACTTTAGTTGACCACAGATTATGTGTCCTCTCATCATATTAATTTTGTGTATTCTGCAACATCCTTTTTGATATTTGCCACTGCATCTTTATTGACCCCTTAACCTAACTTTCCAGTTCAATTCAGCTCTGTTTTCGTGCCTTCATAATTCATTTAAGTTTAAAAACAATCTTTACTCCCTCAAACTGAATATAAAATCAATCACTTTCATGTCAGGAGCGTGATGGAACATTCTCCATTTGCCTGGATGAGTACTGCTCAGAAAAAAGAAACACCACCACCCAGGACAAAGCAGTCCAATTGATTGGTGCCCTATCCACCACCCTCAACATTCACTTCCTCTCCACCACAATGGCAACGGCACGTACCACCCACGAGATGCACTGTAACAACTCAAAGTTCCTTTTACAGCACCTTCCAAACACACAATCTTTACTCTCCAGAAGGACAAAGGCAGCACATGCATGGGAACAGAACCACCTTCACCCAGACTTGAAGTTATATTGTTATTTGGTCAAAATCCTGGAACAGGACCCTGGATATACCTACACATTATGGACAGCAGCTATCCAAGACAACTGTTCATTACTACCCTTGCCAGGCCATTTAGAGATGTGGTAACAGTCAACTTGCCTGCAATGCTGCATCCCTCAAACAATTAAATTATTTTCACAATATTCTAGGATGGAATTTATGGTTTCAAAATTTGTCTTGAGACAGACCTTAATTAAAAAGTTAAACAGAGAAAGGAAATCCACTCGAGAGTTTAACCTAAACAAGTGTGATGTCATAGAGTCAGATGTACAGTATGGAAACAGACCCTTCAGTCCAACTCATCCAAGCTGACCAGATATATGCTGTAATTGTACCACCTCCCCCACTTCCTCTGGCAGCTCATTCATACACGTACTGCTCTCTACATGAAATGTGGTGTGTTTTGGAAGGTCAAATGCAAGAGAAAAGTACACAGTATATGGCAAGATCCTTAGGGACACTAATACACAAAAGGATTTAGGATGCAAGTCCATAGCGCTGACAGTAGCTACACAAGTGGATAAGGTGGTAAAGGCAGCATACGGAATGTTAGACTTCATCGGTCAAGCACTGAGTATACAAGTTGGTAAATCTCATTGCAGCTGTATAAGTCAGTCAGGTCACATTTGGAGTATTAGGTGCAGTTCTGGTTGCCACACTATAGGAATGATATGAAGGCTTTGGAAGAGGTTTACCAAGAAGGTGTCAGGGTTGTAGTGTATTAGCTATAAGGAGAGTTGGATAACCTTGATTGTTTTTGCTAAAGCATCGAAGGCTGAGGGGCGATCCAATAGAAGAAGATAAAATGAAAGGAATGGATAGTCAGTCTTTTCCCCCAGGATGAAAATGTCAAATACAAGGGAGCACAGATTTAAAGATGGAGAGGGGACATGTTCAGAGGAGATACGAGGAAAGTTTGTTTTTACAGAGGGCAATAGGTACCTGTAAAACGCTGCTAGACAAGGTAGCGGAAGCAGATAGAATAGCAATGTTTAACAGGCATTTAGTCAAGACACATGAAAAGGCAGGGAATACGGGGGATAGACCACATACAGGCAGATGGGATTAATTTAGAACAGTATTGTGGTCGGTGCAGACACATTGGGCTGAAGGGCCTGTTCCTCAGCTGCACTGTTCTACGTTCTTCCTTTTATAAGGAAGCTAAAAGATTGGAAATCAAAATTTCTGGGGACACACCTGGTTGAAAGAACACAGAATATGCCCTTACAGAAGAGTGCACCTGGGAAATGTGGTGTGGCTGTTGCTATCAGCTGGGAATTAGATTAAATTCTAGAAAGGGAAGAGTGAAATTCACAAGGAAGACAACGTTTGGAAGAATGTGTGATTGAAATTGATGATATAAATGCTGAGTGAACTGTCAAGCCAACTCTGTGTAATTTATAGTTTACAATCAATCACAATTCACCCGTTAATTCATGTTTAATTTCTGAAGATCCTGAGTTTTGGACTCATTAATACTATTTTGGTTAAATTGTCGATCTTGTGGTTTAACTCTTAAGAATAGGTATTTCAGATTTATTATTTTAATAAACATCTCTACAATGGTTATATCAATGCTGAGGTAGTCAACATTAGGACATTCCATCCGCCAATCATTGGGATTTGAAGCGATTGCGCTCACAGGACAGTTGTACAGACCACGAGTGAGAGAAGAGGAACTGTTGTTACATCCATTCAAACCAGCGGGGGGGGGGGGTGTAACTAAGATTGACCCTCAGAGTTCCATCCAGGGCTGGAGTTGTGAGTTTGACAGTTACGCAGCTCACTGTCACGTAACTAAGCTTACCCAATGATGATTGGAACAGATTTAGTTTGCAAACCACAGATCCTGTCCTATAGATATACAAGCACCTTAATCAACTGGCTCCATGCTAAGAAAGGTCTTGGGAGATATCAGTGAAAGAAGTCAATATATAACAGTTCTGAAGAGCCTGAATGCTTGTACCTTTGTCCTTTGACCTCCTCTCTTTCTCTCTGCTCCTGCTTCTGTGCTTGTGTGACCTGACATCCCGACTTCGTGATCGGCGCCGATCCCGACTCCGGGATCGGTGTTTCCTTTCTGATCGGTCTCTGCTTCTCTCAGAGCGGTCTCTGCTCCGCCGATCCTCACCCCTTTTGTGAAACCAAATTGAAGTGAAATGCACACTTAGAAATTCAACACTTTCCTAACAAATCTCACAAAAAACAAACTTGTATCAGCACCTTTATTACAGTAAAATCTCAGCGTTTCACAGGAGAATTATCTAATAAAATTAGACACAGCCACACCAGGAAATACAACAGATTAAAAAAAAACTTAAATGTGAAGTAATAAACAAAATGAACAGGAATGTGGCACGAGTAAGTATGCCCAACTTAAAATGCTGCATGAGATAACCTCAAGAAACTTTGCCTTTACTATTCAAGAGTTCTTAGCAAGGACTCCACCACATCTCATGAAATCCCTAGAAATGCCCTTACATTGTTGATATGTCCTTGCAATCAACCTTGCTTTAATAAGTCAGTCAATAAAACAACTGTAGAACAACTACTTCATAGTACTAACTGGTCAAAAAATACTTACTAACTTAACACCTGCTTACTCTTAACTCCTCCTGAAGTACTACCAAGAGTGAGGACTTGGCAGAGCTGTGGTAAAAGGGAGGAAAAGTAGCTGAGGGTAGGAAGTCAGCCAGAGGAAATTCAAGTGCTGACATGGGCTTCAGGTTCCAGGAACTGACAAATGAATTTCGGCTGTTGATTAGTCATTTTGGGCATGGATTTCACTTAATTTCCTGTTGTGGGGAGTCTCATTTCCTTGCTTGGGCTGAAACAGCAGTAAAACACATTTGAGATAAACATGGTTCTTGCTGGTCCATGGTAGTGACACAGGTATGCCACTTAAGTGACTATTACTGAAGACTGGACGCTGCAATTGAATTATAGGCATAGACACAGGCACTCCAGAAAGGTAAATGCACTGGGTTGTCATGGGGTCTCACTTACTAGTACAATACAAGCAGAGGAAAGAATATGTACACTGCAGGGCAACTGCTGCACCACAGCTGTGACAGGGCAGGTGACAGCTTCCCGTCAGAGTCAGGAAAATCTCAGTACTATAATGGTAGCTTCACAGCGACCGGTACTTCAAACTATAAATCAACTGCAGTTAAAAAAAACTCTGATTCACTGATGTATGATCTAGCATACAGGTGGCTCCAAATGCAATGCAACGTCGCAAATTCTTAACTCCCGCTGAAAAAGCCTAATATGCCATTCAGTTCAGAGACAATTGAAATGGAGCAAGTGAGGAAAACATAATCGAAACATTCATGGAGACACTACGTAAACACACAAGCGAGGAGGACTGAAGAGTCTGCTAACTGGGGAGATGAACTAAGACGCAGGGAGACTAGTGTGCTCCACGAATAACAGGATGGAGTCTGTTTCTGTTCACTAATCGTCTTTAACTCTCAGGTCTCCTCTACACCTCGTTCCATACCTGGTGCGTTTCTTTTCACGTTCCTTACTGCGTGACCGCTTGCGTTCACGCGACCTGCTTCGCCTTCTGTCAGACGCCCGGCTAGAATGGGAATGCCGGCTCCGCGAGTGGCTCCTCCTACGCCGTGCCTCCCTCTCTCGCTCTTTCTCCTCCTCTTCCCGCCGCCGTTTCTTCTCCCTCTCCTCCCGCTCACGCTCTCGCTCCAGCTCCCGTTCTTCCCTCTCGCGTTTTAATTTGTCATCACGTTCTGGTTCTTCAGTCTTCTTCCGAACCTTCTCCTGGACAGAAATAAAACACTAAATACACAGCCAGCACATACATATTGTATGAATGTTCAACATCATTTGCAACTCCTCAGATACTGAAGCAGCCCGTGCCCAAACGCAGTAAGACCTGGATAACATTCACGCCACACAAATGCTGGTAATGACCATCCCCAACAAGAGAATCTAACCATCACCATTTGACATTTAATGGCATTACCACCACTATCCACATCCATAAACTAAACAGGACTAGGGATTAAAAATACTATGCCTGTTACAGGAGGTTGAAAATTCTGCAGCAACCTCCCCAAAGTCTATACACTATCTGCATGGCATAACTCAGGAATTTGGTGGAATACCCGCAACTTGTCTGGAGGAGTGTAGCTTTGACACTATCCAAGACCAAGTATTAATTTAACACGCACCTCATCTAACAGTTTCAACATTCACTCCGTCTACTAATGCTTAATAGCAGCAGTGTGCATCATCTACAACATGCACTGCAACATTTCACCAAGGCTCCTTCAAAAGCACCTTCCAAATCCACAATCTTTACCATCCAGATGGACAAAGACAGCAAATACATAGGAACACCATGACCTGCAAGTCGACATCTCCTACCCACACCCAGAGGATATACATGCACACAACTTTATCACCTCAATCTCCCAAATGTAGAAAAATATTTGCAGACTCTGCAAGCTGCTCTCAATTTAATTTTTCAATCCTCATTATTTTCTGGTCAGTTTGCACTACACAACCCCCACGGTCATTATCTGCTTACCAAAGTGTGGTGCCCAGAACCGAACCTAGTGACTCCAGGGTCAGGTCTACCGTCAGTTCAGTAAGATAGTTGTAACACTCCAGCCGTGCACTAACCTTTAGCTCCTCCACGGTTGCTTTGATCTTCGCATAGCCCATGTGCTGCTTCCCCATTAAGTGATCATCCACCCTGGACTGTGCATCTCCTACGATGAGGAATGCACCGCACACTTCACATACCTCCATCTGCTTCTCCTGGGCCGCAAAGCTCTCGATGGTCTGCAGAATTATTTTAAAAATATCCTATAGGTATATGTATCAATCACGTGAAATAATCAAAGACGACAAGCCAATAAGCCTCACCGAGCTGGCAGATCGCAGTTGCTCTCGCTCATCTTTCAGCTGTTCGACAAGTTTCATCATACCCTGGGCCTCTTCCACCTTCCCCTCAGAGCCCAGCTCCTCAATCTGAAAAACAAAGCAAGATCAAATTACGAGTGCCTTTCACCTTCACTGGCTGTGAAATGCTTTGGCAAATCCTGAGAAATGCAGCAATGTAAACACAGCAACCAGTTAGTGGACAGCAAACTCCCTCAAACAACAAGGAGAAGAGAATTGGATCATTTTTTTCAGGGACCTTGATAGAGGGAGGAATATAGGTCAGGATGAAGGGCTTTTGCCCGAAACATCGATTTTGCTGCTCCTCGGATGCTGCCTGAACTGCTGTGCTCTTCCAGCACCACTAATCCAAAATATAGGTCAGGATGCCGAGAGCATATAGATCAAAATATTCCCATGGGATGACTCATTCACCAGAGCGGATGACAAATAGAGGGCCAATTTAACATTTGATCGGGAAGACAACATCTGACAGCATAACACTCAAATTACTGCATTCAGAATATCAACCTGAATTTGACATTTGAATCCATACCCACTTAGACTATAGACAATAGGTGCAGGAGTAGGCCATTCTGCCCTTCGAGCCTGCACCACCATTCAATATGATCATGGCTGATCATCCTTAATCAGTATCCTGTTCCTGCCTTATCTCCATAACCCTTGATTCCACAATCCTGGAGAGCTCTATCCAACTCTTTCTTAAATGAATCCAGAGACTGGGCCTCCATTGCCCTCTAGGACAGAGCATTCCACACAGCCACCACTCTCTGGGTGAAGAAGTTTCTCCCCATCTCTGTCCTAAATGGTCTACCCCGTATTTTTAAGCTGTGTCCTCTGTTTCGGCACTCACCCCGCAGCGGAAACATGTTGCCTGCCGCCAGAGTAACTGCACACAGTACTGCAGGTGTGGTCTCACCAGGGTCCAGTGCAGCTGCAGAAGAACCTCTTTGCTTTTATACTCAATTCCTCTTGTTATGAAGGCCAGCATGCTATTATCCTTCTTCACTACCTGCTGTACCTGCATGCTTGCCTTCATTGGCTGGTGTACAAGAACACTCAGATCTCTCTGTACTGCCCCTTTACCTAAATTGATTCCATTGAGGTAGTAATCTGCCTTTCTGTTCTTGCCACCAAAGTGGATAACCATACATTTATCCACATTAAACTGCATCTGCCATGCATCTGACCACTCACCTAACTTGTCCAGGTCACCCTGTAATCTTCTAACACTTGACTAAAAGGAGTGTGCAGTTACAATGTCCGATATCCGCATGAGCCACCACGCGGTGTGAATGCTTCTGGCGATGACTTGCCTCCTCCATCCCTGTGTTACAGAGGCACAGTGTAGTCTGACTAAACTTCATGGGGAATTCCTCAAACCAACCTCACACACTGATTGTACTCAAATCACTCAACTGACTCTAGGAAGGCACTTGCTCATCTAAGACATGGCCCTGTAACTCCAATAGGCAGACACAGCCAGCATCCATGGTACTGTCTGAATACAGACATTTTACAAACAAAGGGACGGCTAGTTCCATTTCCTGCTGGACATTTTAACGACAAGTCAGAGAGAAAGTTCAGGAAGCCTAAAACAGAGCCTCTTCCCAGAATTATTAGAGCAGCCATACTTTCAGCTCTTACCTGTTCCAGGAGTTCTTCTATTTTCTCTGTTAAAACCTGACCCTTCTCTTCATTCTTACTCACAGGCCCTCCAGTCTGCCGGAAACAGGCATAATGAGCAATTCAGAAACAGCAATGTTAGTACAGCAGTTAATCTCACATACCATTGTACACCCCCCCCATCTCCATAACCACCCACACCCTTCATTTTACAATTCCCTCCACACAGTATTCATTCTCAAGAAACCAACTGCTTTATAAACATTCGAGTGGGCTTCACTATACGCTTGTAGAATCAGACTGTGTTGAAAGCAGCCCAGATGCTATTTTTAGTGAATCAGTGCCCAACCCTGGCACTCACCGCTGTTCCAGTTGTCGTGTTCTGGGATAGTGCCAACCGAGCATGACCTCGACGGATCCGCCGCTCAACATCAGCCATCAGGTTTTGCAGATAACGCAGGAAGTCTTTCTCATAACCCACTTTCATAAAACGGGAGCTCTTCTCATAGCTGCGGGAGCAAAGGGCAGATATAACTTGGATATTCCACATGTTGGGACAGTACACAAGAAGCCATAAAGCTAGAAACTTACTATTTCCGCAGATTGTCATCATGAATCTTCTCACAGGGACCTAAAGGAGCAAAAATTGAAATGTAACATCACAAAAGGTATGTCTGTCACAAATAATGACCACAATGCCACAATCAAGACCATCAGAAAGTCCACCCTAAGGAAGCTCTGTCTCAAATGCCATTCCCTCTGAAAGATTATATTTCAAAACTTGAAAGTCCCTGTAGAAAAAGCCATGGGAAAGGCCAAAAATAATTTTGGTTTTATGAACAGATGCGGATGGTTTAAATGGAAACTGACTATGAGAAAACCCTCTGGAATAAAAGACAGAAAGGAGATCTAATCATCCAAACAATCATCTAAGTCTACAACACAAAAGGACCATTAAGTCTACTGAACCTGCACCAGTCAAAAGCAACCACCTAAGTAAACTAATCTCTAGAATCATCCCAATTCCTTATCTGAACTCTTGCTCCCATACATTATCTCTGGCGAGGAGGTGCCAGCATTGGACTGGGGCGGACGTCACACAAGACCAGGTTATTGCCCAACAGGTTTAAGTGAAATCACAAGCATTTGGAGTACTGCTCCTACATCAGATGGAGTCACTTCACCTGGTGAAAGCAGCGCTCCAACCTCCGCCAACTCACCCCCCATCC
>NC_057733.1:54690901-54699090 GCF_004010195.1 Chiloscyllium plagiosum | reverse complement strand
CTCCCTCCCCCCACTCCCGGGCCAGCCACGCTGGACACCAACAGTAAGACTGCTGCTGCCTTGGCGGTGGTGGGAGTGGAAGTCTGTCATTTGGAGACGGTGCCTGGGCTCCCATCGATGCCCAGGACTATTCTCCATAGCATTTTAGTACGCCAAGTTTGTCTTTAATCATTGTAAACAAAAGGCATGATCAGTGTTGGAAACACCTCTTTGATGTAATGTTTCTATCGGGACCTTGGGATCTTCTTCGGATAATCTTATTCAGATAGCGGTTACTCTGTATTACCTCTCCATTGCTTAGCATTATGAGTTCAGTCCTGCAAAGCCCCCAGAATCTTTTGTCGCATTAAAGGTGCTATATAAATACATGTTTAAAAGACGAGACTCAGAAGCATAGAAGATAGAAGGAGTAGGTCATTCAACACCTAAAGCCTGCCCCATTTAATATGACCATGGCTGATCAAGCTCAAAATCCTAATCCCATCCTCTTTCCATAACCTTGCTCCCATCAGCCACAAGAGCTGTATCTTACTTCCTTGAAAACACTGTTTTGACCTCAACCACATTCTGTAGGAGTGAACTTTTACAGAAGCCAATAGGTAGCTGTAAAATGCTGCTAGAGAAGCAGATACAATAGCAATATTTAACATGCATTCAGTCAGACATGAAAAGGCAGGGAACACGGGGGATAGACCACATGCAGGGATTAATTTAGAACGGCATCGTGGTCGGTGCAGACACGTGGAGCTGAAAGGTCTGCTCCTCGGCTGCACTGTTCTATGTTCTAATTCAAAAGGCTCACCGCTTGGTGAAACATTTCTCAATTCAGACTTAAAAAAGGTTTACCTCATAACAATGATCCCTCATTCTAAACTCCCGCCACCAGCAGCAACATCCTTCCTGCACCCACACTGAATAGACCTGTTAGAATTTTATAGGTTTCTAGGAGATCCATCCTCACTAGGATTATTCTAAACTCCAGTGAGTGTAACCCTAACTTAATTAATCTTTCCTCATACATGAGTCATTTCATCCCAGGAATCAGGTTTTAATACCTTCGCTGCACTCCTTCATTTGTAAGAACATCCTTTCTCAGATAAGGTGACCAAAATGGCACACAATATTCTAGGTGTGGCCTCATCAATACCCTGTTTAATTGCATTAAGACATCCTTCTCCTCTACTGGAACCCTCTCACCATTAAGGCCTTCTTCACTGTCTCCTGTACCTGCACCCCTACTTTCAGTGAATAGTGCACAACAACATCCAGGTCTCATCGAGCATTCCTCTCAACATACAGCCAAATATAGAGGAATCTCGATTATCCAAATACCAATTATCCAAAAATCAGATTATTCGAAGGAGATCGAGGGCCCGACAGAAACATTTCAAAGTAGTGTGTCCAACACTGATCACAGTGATTAAAGGTGTGGCCGAGAACAGTCCTGGACTGATGGGAACGCAGGCACTGTCTCTAAACGACTGACCTTAAAATTAAGATGTTGCTCATGTACATCAATAAGCATAGGGTCATCGGTGAACAGAACTTGGGGAAGTATTATAACCAGATACTGTTTAATTTCTTCCTGTTGTCCTTTCCTTTGGAGATGTTGATTCTGACCGGGGACAGTTCATTCATCAGCTCCTTTCACTCTCTGGAGTATACATCCATAGCCACCAACAATTCCTCACCATCTCTCAAACAGGTTGTGGCAGGCAATTCCACTGAGGGGCATCACTGCTATTCCTCTACCTCTACACATGCCAGTCAGGAGTTTTAGTCACTGCGCAGAAACCCTAGAGAGCTGCCCTTGCTTTAATTATCAGTGTATGTAGGTCACCATGGCAGCCTCCACTAACTGCTCAACAGGCTCGAGTGACTAGCCAGTTACACCAGATCATGTCCTCAGTGATAACTAAACTATTGAACAACTGGATTATCATGAAACAGTTTTATATGAAGCATTCTTACCCAGGTCAGAGCGTGTGTTCGTAAATAACTCAGCTGGACAGAATCCACACAGGAAATATTTACATACCTGTTAAAGGCAAAATAGTAACAGTGGTCATTAGTTTCAGTAACAGATTCGCTTTCACAATATGCATCAATTCCACCCCAAACCAAACATACTCAATACCTCAGTCCCATTCCACACTACAGCAACCAGTACAGCTGAAGTTACACAGTAGCCTCAGTGTTACTAAGGAATCCAAGAACAAAGCAAAAGCATTATTTCAAGACAATCAACTCTATGTAATCCTGGATAATCACCACCAGTGCTCCAGACTACATTTTAGTTTCTCAAACAACTCCTGACAGATATTGCACTTATTTCAGAAAAAAAGGGGTGCACAAATGCATGTCCAAATTTCAGCCGTGGGAGTCACTGCACAGTACACAAGGAAATCTGATTGAGAATCAAAATCCAGACTTTGCAGACAGGACAGATGGATTCTTACTGACAGGTTCAGCACTCTTACACCGGAGACGGAAGCAAATTATCCAGGGTTTCTACTTCAATCACTAGAGTGGCCCTGGTGAAAGGAACACAGACAGCGTCCCACTGGTTAAAGAGCGGTCAGGCATTCATAAATTGACATTTGACAAAAAAAAACTGGAAGTGGGTTGTTGCACTACAAAAGTTCAAAACAAGGTAAAATAAAAGTGAGGAACTGTGAGAAACAGTTTGCAACCCATTTGAACATGGGCAGCATCAAGACAAAGTGAGCAGGCAGATAGTTTAATCAGTGATCTCAACTAAGTGTGAGGTAGAGGCAAGCACTCACAATCTTATTTGGAATTATCCATTGGTCGGAATTGTCACAGGGCTAATATTCTGAAATATCTGCCTTATCATCAAGAGTGTACCTTCAGCACAAACTGTAACAGATCCAGGTAGCTACTCACCAGAGTTTTACAGTGAGTTAGGAGAAGGGTAATAAATACTGGCTTTGCCGGCAACGTATACAATCCATGAACAAATAAAACAAAAACCCATAAAAGCATACAATCAATGGTGAACATTTTAAATTACTCACTAAGTTGGCAAGCAGCATGCTATGACAGGATATTCTACTGAAACAAACAGTTAAGCCACACCCAATTCCTAACTGCTGCCTCATCAAGATAAATGTCAATAGGGGTAGAACTGAAGGAAGAACAATCTACAAGTATATTGACAGGTTTTGCACGACCACACTAACAGTTAACCTAGGTCACAATTAAGACAACAGCATAAGAACAGAATATAGCAGCATTAAATATTTTATAACACAAAACTGTCACAAAAAGTGAAAACAAACTACATAACACTGACACTGTTGTGGGTCTTCATAATTTGCTACCATCTTTATTTTGAGATTGCAATTTACTATAATAATTTTAAACACTAAGAATCTTAAAAGTGAGTTTGGTTTATAAAAGCATAAGGTTTACAACACCATTCCCCACCCCAATGCACTGCTACAACTTGCCCTGTGATAAGGCCACAAAGGAAGCACTTTTCAACTGGATAGAAGATAATGAATCTGCAACCCCAAATTAGTTTTCAGGATCTTTACTAAAATCTCCAGGATTTTCACTGATGACATTAACATGGGGGGTGTGAAGAGAGAGACCAAAAGCAGCAGCTGATATTAAAAAAAAAGTCATAAATCTTCAGTATTCCCCACAGGATATTTTTTTCCTAACAAAAACTGAAGTTTATTTTTAATCCAGAGAGGCTAATTTTATGAATGAGTGTGCGCATTCTCAGGAAGTTTGTTTTCCTCAAATTCCCAATGAAACTAGTTAAGTACAACAAGACAAGTCTGAGATCCTTGGCTTAGAGACGAATTAACGAGCAACCGGAATCAACTTGATCACTTTTTGGTTAGGATTCTGCTCATTGGCAGCAGGTGACTTCCAGACACCAGACACTGTTCCACCTCCTGCTCAGTCTGTCCAGGGGGGGGACACACAGCGGTGACAGATTCAAACCCACCCGCAGCGAGACCCTCTCCCTCCCCGCCCTCACTCACACCCGGGGCCGGGGCACAGGGACACAGCTAGGCCCCAGGCCTCAGGCCTCCCCGGGAGAGGTTCCAGCACCCTCAGCCAGCGGGAACCCTCGCTTTGTTTCCCGGGTTCTCGCTGGCAGCTCCCGGCAAAGCCCTTTCTGCACGAACCGGGGCCCGAGGCCAGGCCGCAGGCTCCCGGCGCCAGTGAGATGTCACTCGGTTTCTGTCAGACCGGGCCCCGGGGACTCACACTCTCATCGTCCCACCGGACATTCTGGCGTTTCTCGTCCGGGGCCAGGTTACGGTCACGGCCCATCAACTCATCCAGAAGCTGCGCGTTCGACAACATCGTTCCCCCCCGCGCTCCCAAAATGGCGCCAGCCGCCTGCTCCCAGTCTGCACCGCGGCTCCCTCCCACACTGCAACGCACCGGAAATGACCCACGCCGCCAGGGTCACCTGGTTTGGTCAGGATACTCCCCATGTCAGGGTTACCAGAAATTACCCCTTTACCCTCTAATTATACCCTTTAACCTCTACACCTTTACCCTCAGATTATACCCTATATTACCTCGTTACCCTCATTATACCTTTCACCCTCTACTTACCCCTTTACACTCAAATTATATATTTCGCCCTCTAATTGCCCCTTTAGTCTCTCATTCCCCTTTCCTATCCAAATATCCTCTAATTGTCTCTTACACTCTGATTACACCTTTACCGTATAGTTACCTCCTTAACCATCTAATTGCCCCTATATTTGTACATTGCCTTCTAACTAACCCTTTGCCATCTAATTATTCCCTGATTGTCTCTACACTCTTAATTACCCCTTTTTCCTATAACTGCTGATTTACACTTTAATTACCTCCTCTATACTCAAATACATTACCCTTTACCTTATAATTACCCTTTACCTGAATTGCTCTGATAGCCTCTACTTAACCCATGTCCCTAATTACCTCCAACCTCCTTACTTTGCCCTTTAAGTATCCTTCCCCTCCAATTACTCCTTTATCCTCAGAAATTCCCCTCAGTAATAATTTTCTTTACCCTTAGTATTTATGACTGCCCTGTAATTACCCCTTTGCCCTCAATAAGTATCCCTCACCTTGTGAATTGACCCCTCACACTCCATAATTTACCACTTTATTAAGGTTAAAGGAGTAATTACTGAGGGTAATCTACCCCCTCTGCTTAATAATTTACCCTTTTATCCTAAATAAATTACCAATTTAACCTCAGCAATTTACCCCTTTACCCTCCATTATTACCAGAAGATTTAGGAGCAGTAGTAAGCCATTAAGCCCACCAAGCCTGGCCTGCAATTCAATAACATTGTGGCTGATCCCATAATCCGCAACTACTTTCCCCATCAACATTCATTCCTCTACTAGTTAAAAATATGTTTACTTCCACATTGAACATACTGAATGATCCAACCACAACAGCCCTCTGCAGTAAAGAATTCCACAGATTACACTCCCCTAAAACAGAAAAATATTCTTCTCATCTCTTTCTTAAAATGTGTGGCCCCTTACTCCCTCTAGTCCCTCAAGATTATTCCCTCTAGTCTTGGACTATCCCACAAGGGGGCGAAAGTGGGTGCTGGAGATTAGAGTCAAATTAGAGTGGTGCTGGAAAAGCACAACAGGTCAGGCAGCATCCAAGGAGCAGAAAAATCGATGTTTCGGGTAAAAGGCCTTCATCAGGAATGAGCTCATTCTTTTGCCCGAAACGTTGATGCTCCTGCTCCTCGGATGCTGCCTGACCTGCTGTCCTATCCCACAATGGGGGACTGCTCTAAGGAAGAGTCGGGGGACTGTTCTAAGGAAGAGTCACCGGACTGAAAATGTTAACTCTGATTTGTCTTCACAGATTTTGCAAGACTTATTGAGCTTTTCCAGCAATTTCTGCTTTTGTTCCACAAGGGGAAACATTTGTAGGTTGTGGATTTTGCTGTGCTGAAAATGGCCATTTTGTTTTCCAGCTTACTCACAAAACTGAGAATACAAATCAGAAGTATTTAATAGGCAGTGAAGACCTATAGAATGACACTGTAAAAACAAGTTCTTATTGTGTTGCAGCAGAGTCAAAACTACACTTTGCTTTAAAAAAAAGACTTGCTTTAAATGTATGGAAGACATTTCCATAGAAGCGTGTCTTCAAGATTTTTTATACTGAATGATGTATTTCTCACATTCAGTCTGGCTGTTAAGTGGACAAGAGAACTCCTTTGACCTAAGTAATTACCTCCTCAGCCTCTGTAATTTACCCTTTATCCTCAGTAATGTAACCCTTGTCCTCTGTAATTTACACTTTATCCACAGTAATTTATCGTATTATTCAGTAATCTATCCCCGCACACTCATTACTCCTGTGTTAAATCTAGTTCATTAATGTCCTTAATGGAAGGAAATCTGGCATCCTTTGGTCCCGAAGAAAGGTTACACCTAAAACATTGACGTCTCCACATCTTGATGCTGCCTGGCTTCCTGTGTTCTTCCAGCTTCCTGCCTGTCTATCTCAGATTCCAGCATCTGCAGTTTTTTTGTCTGATCCTTACCTGGTCTGGCCTACATGTGACTCCAGACCCACAGCTTTGTTAATGACTCTTAACTGCCCTCTGGGCAATTAGGGCTGAGCAATAAATGCCAGCCTAGCCAGAGATGCCCTCATTCCACAAATGGATATAAACAAAATGTACCCTTCCACCTCAATCTCTGAATCAAACCTGGTTGCAGCTCAGTTAGATTCAGATTCCCAAATCAAATCCTGGGCCCAGCCATAAACCTGGAAGCAGGTCTCATCTATTAATATTACCATTCTTAAAGGGAATGGAGGGAATGTTTACCAGCAACACTTCCATTTGTGTAGCCATGATGTGGAAGTGCCGGTGTTGGACTGGGGTGGACAAAGGGGCTGTGTTCCAAAAGCTTCTGTGATTTCAAATAAACCTGTTGACTATAACCTGGTGTTGTGTGACTTCTGATGATGTGGGAGTTTAGGGAGAGTTTACGGGTTACTGAGGATTATATCTGCAATAAATGCTATTGGTTGCGAATCCTATCAGATCGATTGGAGAGGCAGGTAGAGGCAATGAGGAATTTACAGGAGCAAGGGGATGTGATGGATGGCAGCTACACAAAGGGAGGTAAGTCTCAGAAAGAGTCACATAGATGGGTTAACTCCAGGAAAGGTAAGAGAGGTAGGCAAGTAGTGCAGGAGTCTTCTGTGGCTATCCACATTTCAAACAAGTATGCTGTTTTGGAAAAGGTAGTGGGTGATGGACACTCAGGGATACATACCATGAGCAGCCAAGTTTCTTTGGTATCGAGACTGGCTGTAGTGTAATGAGAGGTACGTCGAGTTCCAAGGGGACTCTCTAACCCGAGGTACAAACAGACGTTTCTGTGGCCAGCAGCGAAAAAGCAGAATGGTGTGTTGTTTCCCTGGTGCCAGGATCAAGGATGTTCTCGAGGGGGAGAGAGACCAGCAGGAGGTCATTGTACACATTGGAACCAACGACATAGGAAGGGAAAAAGTTGACATTCTGAAGGGAGATTAGAGAGAGTTAGGCAGGAATTTAAAAAGGAGTTACTCGAGTGTAATAATATCTGGATTACTCCCGGTGCTATGAGGTAGTGAGGGCAGGAATAGGAGGATAGAGCAGATTGAATCCATGGCTAAGATACTGGTGCTCGGGAGAAGGATTCACATTTTTGGATCATTGGAAGCTGTTTTGGGGTAGAAGTGACCTGTACAAGAAGAATGGATTGTATCTAAATTGGAAAGGGACTAATATACTGGCAGGGAAATTTGCTAGAGCTGCTCAGGAGGATTTAAACTAGTAAAATGGGTGGGTGGGACCCAGGGAGATAGTGAGGAAAGATTTCAATCTGAGACTGGTAAAGTTGGAAACAAAGGCAAGTCAAACAGTTAGGCCAGGCAGGGACAAAGCATAGAACAAGGTAGGACTGATAAATTAAACTGCATTTATTTCAATGCAAGGAGCCGAACAGGGAAGGCAGATGAACTCAGGGCATGGTTAGGAACTGGGACTGCGGTATCATAGCAATTACAGAAACGTGGCTCAGGGATGGACAGGACTGGCAGTTTAGTGTTCCAGGATACAAATGCTACAGGAAGGATAGAAAGGGAGGCAAGAGAGGAGGGTGAGTGGCATTTTTGA
>NC_057733.1:54681702-54687925 GCF_004010195.1 Chiloscyllium plagiosum | reverse complement strand
TCGGAGGGTCGGTGCTGAGGGAGTGGGCACTGTCGGAGGGTCAGTGCCGAGGGAGTGCTGCACTGTCGGAGGGTCAGTGCCGAGGGAGTCCTGCACTGTCGGAGGGTCAGCGCTGAGTGAGTGTCGCACCGTCGGAGGGTCAGCGCTGAGGGAGTGCCGCGCCGTCGGAGGGTCGGCGCTGAGGGAGTGCCGCACTGCCTCATCTGCAAAAACCAACCGTTTACCTTACTATGTCTATTGTTGACTGTAATCTGGTTCTGTTGCTTGCATTACAGGACCTGTTTGCATTGGGCTTGTAAACGTGGTCACACTCAGATTGTATCCTACCTACTTGATGCTGGGGCTAATAAAGATATTCTCACAAACAAAGGTGAAAGTGCAGCACAACTGACGATGAAACGTGAACTCCGAGCCATGTTAGGAGGTGATTTGCTGACGTTATTCTTTGTCTTGCTCTGTAACGTCACTGTCTACCACTCTGCCTGGATATTTTAATATATATTTCACTCTGACAATCTCATCCCTCCATCTCTATCCCTTTCTCTTGGGTGGACTACTCTCCAAGGTCAAATGTTAAAGTGGAACAGCCTCTTACTTTGCACGCACTATAAAGTCAGCTTGTTGCAAACTCTACTCCAGTCTTAAAACTTATGCCAAGTCCTGTTCATCCAACTTCACTCAGTAACCTGCACTGGCTCCTAGTCTAGTGATGTCTTAATTTAAACTTATCTTCTGTGTCCTTGATCCCTCCTTAACCCATAACGTCCTCTAATGGGAACAGTTGCTTGGTGAGTCTGTGACTGGACGAGAAAGCCAAGACCTGGATCGATGATCGAGAAACATGAGTTCAGATCCTGTAACTGGGGAATTTAAATTAAGTTCATGAAATAAAATAAAATGTTAGAATCAGCAATGATTCAATTTCATAAGTAGCTTTCTGGTTCCCAGATATTCTTTGTGAATATCTTTGTGAAAGCCATGGCAACTTCAATAGGAGAGAGTTAAAAATCACACAACACCAGGTTATAGTCTAACAAGAACTAGCTTCCAGGGCTGCCTCTTCATCAGGTGGTTGTGGAGCATAAGATTGTAAGACACAGAATTTATAGCAAATGTTTACTGTGTGATGTAACTGAAATTATATATTGAAAAGGACCTGGATTGTTTAAGTCTGCCATCTGTTAGAATGACCATGTTGGTTTCAGTTCTTTCATATGTAAATTGCAAAGTTTTTTTGTAAAAGTTACATTCTCAAGTGAATTTTAACAATTGGTGTCTATCAGCCCAGATAATGTATTGAAGGTGTGAGCTCCCCTGTGTGATACTGTCTGTGCCACAATGTTTACACTGATCCTAATCTTAAAAAATGAATTTATAGAATCTTACATGGATTCCTGCAGTTTTTGAGTGAAGTAAAATGTAATTCTGCAAGGACAAATTCACCCCACAAACTTTTATGTATGTGTGTGTTTGGGGGGAGGGGGTGCACTGAGATGCCATTTATATTCTCACTCACACACACGCACCCACTCTCTCTCAGACATTTCCAACCCTGCTGTGCACTCTGTGTGCTCTTGACCCCTCCAAAGGAGCCTCTTGGTTCGATCGGTCAAAAGAATCACTAGGAGTATGGTCTGTTTAAAGCAAGGTTACCGGTTTAATAAATTAAGGCAGCCAGGCGCAGATTTGTCCAGCAACACAGAGCTTAAAAGCTTCTGTGTTCCGTGAAGAAATGTAATTGCTTTTAAATTAAACTTTAAATGGAACCTACCAATCTTCCTTCCCACCCATCCGCTCCACCCTCCTCTCTAACCTGTCACCTTCATCCCCACCTCCATCCATCTATTGTACTCTTGGCTACCTTCTCCCCAGTCCCACCCCCCTCCCATTTATCTCTCCACCCTGGAGTCTCCCTGCCTCATTCCTGATGAAGGGCTTTTGCCTAAAACGTTGATTTTCCTGCTCCTCGGATGCTGCCTGATTATTTGTTCGCAAACGTACATACACACACACACAGGACAAATGTTTCTTGTCATGTTTTTTTTCTGCTGCATGGATCTTAAAGGTTCATGCACAACAGGATTGGCGCGGTGATCGAAGGAAACTCCCAGCAGCCATACAGTTTACGTGGAGCACTGCCCAGGATGTTGGGGTATCACCATGGTAATGTTTGCCTACACATCCCAAACACACATGGAAACAGAAAAAACCCTTGGGGAAAAAAAATGTTAAGCTGATTAAGCCTAAACCCTCGATCTTTCTCTACTTCTTAATTACAGTCCTTAAAATCGACCTCTTTGACCAAACATTTGGTCACTATCAGTCCTGACCTAGTGGCTAACACTGGTGAATCCAAAATTTGCGTGTTCAGATTCCAGTCCAAAACCTGAGCACAGAAGTTGAGACTTGTATTGAGTGCAGTGTTGAGGGAGTGCAGTGTTGAGGGAGTGCAGTGTTGAGGGAGTGCAGTGTTGAGGGAGTGCAGTGTTGCCAGAGCTACTGTATTTCAGGGAAGGTGTTCAACTGAGGCTTCATATGTTCTCTTGTGGATGTAGATGGTCACATGACTCTATCTCAATGATAAACAGGGGAATTCTCTCTGGTGAAAAACAAAAGAACCACTGATGCTGGAAATCAGAAACAAAGACAGAAATTGCTGGAAAAACTCAGCAGGTCTAACAGCATCTGAAGAGAAAATAGTTAGCAGGTCGAGTGACTCTTTCTCAGAAGAGTGTCTCTCTCTGTCTCCTGTCCTGGCCAATATTCATTAGTCAGTCAACATCATTAAACATATATTATCAGGTTATCATCAAATTACTGTTTATGAGCGTTTGCAATTTGCAAATTGGCTACTTGATTTCCCATGTTACTTTATTGTTAGACCCAGTGATTGTGAAAGCTGCTATGCATGTGGATTCTTTTAATTCTGTTTCAGTCCGAGCATCTCTTTATTTTGCACATCCAAGTTTTGATGGGCAATATTCTGCAAAGTAACTTAGGTTATTATAACAGTGTTTAAGGTGCTACGTAACATCTGTGTGGAGGTACTGCTCACTGCTGTTTTCTTTCTCTCTCTCTCCGTCTGTCTGCAGTTGATGAGGATTCAGAGCCCGTGATTAATGGAGAATCAACTCTTCCGTTCCTGCCCAACTACCTGGCAAATCCCTCCTTCCCGTATGTGGAGAACCGGGAGTCCAAAAGCACGGAGGCTGCAGCTGCTGGCTCACTAACAGGCCGTAAACCGTCACTGACATCACAGCAACAGAACACACTAGCAGCAGGACCCCCAGCAACTTTCCAGCCACTATTCTTCACTGGAGCCTACCCTATAAATGAGCAAGGTAGGGAAAGGGACAGGCACTGTGTGTAGATAGAGTCTGCTCTATCTCAGCAGGCTCTCCAGAGGCAATGTTTGTGCCTGCCTTGTGTGGGGGGGACACAAAGAAATATAAAAATATGATGAGTACGGTTAACAACCAGGTAATAACTGACAATTGGTTTCTTGTGATGTTGATAGAGGGATAACTATATCTGACACACAACACTACACCTTAAAAAGTGCACACAGAAAATGCCATGTAATCATACACAATTAGGCAGGACAACAATGAATGCCCTGAAAAATGTGGACAACGTCACAACTAGCACCGTTCAGCTGGCGTGCCCTGGCAAAGTGAATATGAAATTCTCAGGCACAGTGCCACTTTATGCAGTTGCTTCTGGTAACATGTATTCCCACTACCAAATGTTAATGTGAGGGGAGACTCTGTATGTACAGTAAAGAGGTGTGTGATTGAATCAGATGTTGAACTGACCTGCTTGCCTGGACAGGTTTCCATATTAGCATGGGCTTTAAAAGGAATAGTTTTAGAAATTTCTTTACATGTATCACTGATCCAAATCTTGTTTTCGAAGAAGGAATGGATAAGTTTCTTGTCAAAAAAGTTGATTGCTCTGCTGCTTCACTCAATGAAACATCTGAACCTAAAGAAAAATAAGGCAAGACTGTTCAGAGACAGCACAGTGAGTGCTTTCTGGCCTTTGGATTTTCATGGACAGGTGGTGCAGCTTGTCCCTTACCGGAATATCTCATCTGCAGAGAGAAGTTGGCTGACACTCTGATAGTATCAAAAACATACATATGCCATTTGCAAATGAAACCTCCACCTCTTGTGAACAAAGTCAAGAGCTTGAGAAAACAAAACAATAAGCATACGCAATGTCTGATGGTCTGTGTACGGGTATTGGAAAATCCTCAACCAGTGAGTTACCTGGAGGCTGAACTTGTAGCAAAGTCAAATAAGTCCCATCCTATTGCTGACAACTTAATCATGCCTGTATGTGAAAACAAATTAGCAGGAGTTGATACTGCAAGAAAGTGTGAGAAAATTCCATTCTGCTAACGTGGTTAAACTGCCAATTATCAGCATGACAACTGATAGAGGAAGTGCTGCAAGAGACGTTGGCGACCATTGGGACGTCTGCTTTGCAAATTGATGAGTCCACTGATCCAAGCTGACACTGCCAGATGCTGGCCAATGTTCCGTATGTTGTGGGAATGCAATTCAGGAGAATGTTTCCTTCTGTAAGGAGATACCGAACCATGTAACTGGTGAAGAAACATTGAGGAACAGATACCTCCTTGAGGGAAAACAAACTTACCTGGGCCATGTGTTGGAGTGTTAGCACTGATGGGAAGGTCAAAGGTTTTGTCAATAAGGTGAAAGAGCAAAATCCTGACATTCAGACCATCAATTGCATCCTCCATCGCAAAGCTCTTGTGGCCAAAACAATGTAACCGGAGTTAGCTGCAATGTTACAGCATGCGTGAAAATCATGCATTACATCAAATCGCAGCCATTCACATCATTTTTGCTCACAGTTTTGTTTGCAGAAATGTGAGCCTGGTATCAGCATCTCCTGTCACACACTGGGGAAGCTTCTCTCTTTTGTTCATAAACTCCAGATTATTACTTCTGGGCTAAGATGGAGTATCTCACAGATACCATCTGAATGAGCTGAATATTAAAATGCAGTTGGAGAATGAAAGAATCCTGACTATCGAAGAGAAACTCCAAGGTTTCTGATCACAGTTTGGCGTTTGACAGGAGACAGTGGCAGCTATTTACACCATCAGGAACAGACGCAGCTTCTTATTCAAACACCTACTGGCACTGCAAGAGAAGTTTGAATTTACTTCCCCTCAAAACATATGAAATGCTGCGACTGGATGTGTGTTCCATTTTATTCAATGTCTTCTGCTTCATCACAAAAGCGATGTTAAAAGAGAACAGTCTCTGACCATGCTATTGCTACTGTTGCTGTTTGCGACATGGTCCCCCAACAAGTGAATGCTTTTGACACTGGCCTCCATGAACCACTGGAGAGCGTGCTCATCAATTCAGCACGATCTGAGTGTGGCTGTTTTGTCAATCCCTCCCCAGGTCAAATATCAGCATGCTAAGGCTTTCCACTCCTCCAGGAAATTGCAATTTACTTTGCCCATGAAGAGTTAGGAATGGTTGGGTTGAGCAAAATTTGAAAATGTCTGTGCTCGCATTCGAAGACTGTGTTCTTGCTGTTAGATTTGAAACATTAATACTTCTGATCCACCTCTAAACTGTTGTATGGATTATTTTGCAAACGTTCTCTAATAAGGCTGTGACCATTCTAACTACAAGTAGATGTGACATTTATTAGCAATTGGCCTTCAGGTTAACACCCTATGGAATGTGTACGGGACGGTGACTGGTATACTGTGGGGCCGGTATGGGACGGAGACTGGTGTCCTGTGGGGCCGTATGGGACGGAGACTGGTGTCCTGTGGGGCCGGTATGGGACGGTGACTGGTGTCCTGTGGGGCAAGTACGGGACGGTGACTGGTATCCTGTGGGGCTGGTATGGGACGGTGACTGGTATCCTGTGGGGCCGGTATGGGACGGTGACTGGTATCCTGTGGGGCCGGTATGGGATGGTGACTGGTATCATAGAACATAGAACATAGAAGAATACAGCGCAGTACAGGCCCTTTGGCCCTCGATGTTGCGCCGATCCAAGCCCACCTAACCTATACTAACCCACTATCCTCCATATACCTATCCAATGCCCGCTTAAATGCCCATAAAGAGGGAGAGTCCACCACTGCTACTGGCAGGGCATTCCATGAACTTACGACTCGCTGAGTGAAGAACCTACCCCTAACTTCAGTCCTATATCTACCACC
>NC_057733.1:54637951-54675922 GCF_004010195.1 Chiloscyllium plagiosum | reverse complement strand
GTGCCCCTCGCTGGGACACTGGCACGGGGGGGGGACGTGTGCCCCTTGCTGGGACACTGGCATGGGGGCGCGGGTGCCCCTCGCTGGGACACTGGCACGGGGGGGGGACGTGTGCCCCTTGCTGGGACACTGGCATGGGGGCGCGGGTGCCCCTCGCTGGGACACTGGCACGGGGGGGGGACGTGTGCCCCTTGCTGGGACACTGGCATGGGGGCGCGGGTGCCCCTCGCTGGGACACTGGCACGGGGGGGGGACGTGTGCCCCTTGCGGGGACACGGGCAGGGGGGCGCGGGTGCCCCTCGCTGGGACACTGGCACGGGGGGGTAGTGTGCTCCTCGCTGGGACACTGGCACAGGGGGCCGTGCCACTCACTGGGACACTGGCACAGGGGGCCGTGCCCCCTCGCTGGGACACTGGCACAGGGGGCCGTGCCCTTTGTTTATGAATGTTCTGGCAGTGCTCAGTAGTTCAGTCAATGTCTGAGGAATGAAACAGGGTTAATGTTTCCAGTTTGTGACCTGTCACTACAGCCAGGAAACACTACTCAGAAAGCTGGCCGGCGATGAATAGACTCTGACATGATCCGGGGCAGGAGAAATTAAATGACAAAAGGTTCATTTATCAGTGTAATTCTCTGTACTCGCACTCTGACCTGTCTATCCTTGGCCTTCTGCAGTGTTTCCATGAAGCTCAGAGCAGGTGGAACAGCACCTCATCTTTCGATTAGACACGTCACTGCCTGCCAGGCTCCACACTCAGTTCAACCGCTTCTGATTACAACCTCTCCTTCCTTTTTTCTGAGCAGCAACTGTTGGTAATGATTCTGCTTTTCTCGTTCCCACCTCCTCCTCCCTCTCACTTGCCTTCCGTTTCTCGTCCTGTGACTGGTACCTGCCTCTTTTTATCATTGTCCTTTTGTCAATTAATCTCTCCTGCCTTCCTCTCATTTTCTTCCTCCACCTTCTCCCTAAGTCTCTGCTCCTTTTAAACCTGTTTTATTTGACTTGATCTTTAGGATAAAGAAGTTGCGAGGCTTCAGAATTACCAAGAGCTGGAGTTTGTTTTACAGAAAGGTGACCCAGCCCTGAGCTCTGTGCCAGCGACTCTGACTGAGCGTCCTTGCTACAATCAGGGGGCAGCAACATTGACCTACTGAGACATGGTGCCTGCTGTGCTTGGGACAGGCGTTATTCCAGCACTCCAGAAACTCAAGACTGTCACTGTGTATGAAAGGGCACAAGTTTTACTTCGCTGAATGACTACACAAGTCGCTGCAATGTCTGTAAAAGTTAATCATGATGGTCACTAGCATTACTTTTGGGGATGATTGAAAACCTTAAGCTGCCTCTCCTTGTGATGATAACAAATGAAAACTAGTTCATGTATCAAATGCACTCCCATCCACCACTCACATCTAGTCAATCCACTCGAGCACTTCCACTGCGGCTATCAGAGCACAACGTGCTGAAATCAGCTGCTCCAGCCAGCCACTGTTTCCAAACAAGGAACTGTGGGTACCACAGACTTCCATCAGTACTCCCGTGTCTCACTGAGCTGTTTGGATGGGCCCCAACAGCAGGTTGAAATGCCCTGTTAAACAATCACGTTTGAAAGTAAACCCTGACCATGTTGTTTCCTTAACCCTTGAGCAGTGGGAGATATAGTCCCTGACCCTTAGCCTATCACACCCACCCAATGTGCCTGGTGTTGACAGGAGTAGCCTGGGATGAGGAGCCACTGGAACTGGTAGGCAGTATAATTCGATTGTAGACAAGAATCTAATTCCAACTGTGTGGTTCAAAAGACCCAGCTCAGCATTCTTGCTCCTTTACATTTTTGCACCTCTCCAGGTAATGCAATCACTGCCCACTATCAAAGCTCTGACCCTTTGGCCATTCTCATGTCTCATCCTTGGATATTCTTCAAGTTATGAAACACTGACCACTTTATTTTTAATCGTGATCTTTCCTCTCCCACTTTGTCAGTGGCACATGCTTCCTATTCTCTCTTTTGTCTGCTGTTCCATCCTCTCGAGTTTCTGCTATTCACAATAAGTCCCAGAGAAAATTCCCATTTCCCAACAGATCCAGTGCTGACTCCAACATCACTTGAATAACCTATGCATTTAGAGATTTGCTATATTTTATAAATGGCTTTTATTCTTTAGATATTCTTGAGCACTTTTTCTAACCGTTATAATCAGGAATTGATCTAATAATCACTGTACAATTATCAATAAAAGTATTGCGTGCAGGTGCAGTATGTAACAGTTTTTTGTGGACAAGGTGTGCTTGTGCATGTGGTGGTATTGAGCATCATGTATGTTTACATGTGCATGTTTGTGGCATGTCTGTTAGTGTGTAAACAGGCATCCAAGCAAGTACACTGTACAGCTGCATATCCCCCAAGAACTCCTATTTTCAGCAACAGAGAATATGATGTTTATCTGCTGTAGCCCATTGTTAATGGTCAGTGGAGAGATTGTGTTGGCTAACCGCTGTCCATTTCAGCTTCCTATCAGCATAAATCTTGTCCCAGTTTCCTTTGGCCTTTGGTTACCGGGCTATCCTGCAGATGGAGTAGCTGTGCAAGGTGAAAAACAGCCTCCTACAGGGCAATGATTCACACCTGTATGGCTTTATGTATCTGTGTCAGCTCCTGTAAAGTCCATGTGTGTCTGTCTGTCTGTGTATAAGGAGTTTACACCTGTCACCACCTGAGCATGTACTGTTATATGGGCAGGTAAAAGGGACAGTTCACTCCAGTCTGGTACTATCACCTGTATCAGTGCTCCCAGATATGTATAACAGAAGCAAGTCAAAAACTTTGATTAATTCGGTTTGTCCTTTCATCTCCTACTATTTTGGTCTTGAAATGTAAAATGAGCACTACGTTGTATTTGTTAAAACAGCATGTCTCTTTATGCTGCTGGGAGCAGACAGTGAGCTGCAGTCCAAGAGGGAATGCAGCTGTCTTGACTGCAGCTCCTGCTGTGTGCTTTTTAATACCAAGCCGAATGTGAAATGTAACGTACGGCATGGATCTTAATCTCCAATGGCTGGCCACCAGGCTGAGCCTGGTTCAGGACAGCTCTGTTCCAGGGTAGAATGGCACAGTCTGGAACAGCTCAGACCTGACCCTGAGTTTAAATCTTCATTATTTCCAGTTTGCAGGATTCCTCAATAATCTGGTAGTTTCTGGAGCTCTCCCCATTTCACCACATTTTTTTCAGAGCCAATTCAGTTATCAGAAAGACAACAACACACAGTGGTGAGGGGTTTAACTCTCCGTGCTTTCCCCCTGTCCTGGGAGTGTTTGATGGGGGGGGAACACTGTGAGGGAGCTTTACTCTGTATCTAATCCTGTGCTCCCCCTTTCCTAAGAGTGGTTGATTTTTTGAATTCGAATTCGATTACTTACAGTGTGGAAACAGGCCCTTCGGCCCAACAAGTCCACACCGACCCGCCGAAGCACAACCAACCAATACCCCTACACTTACCCCTTACCTAACACTACAGGCAATTTAGCATGGCCAATTCACCTGACCTGCACATTTTTGGACTGTGGGAGGAAACCGGAGCACCCGGAGGAAACCCACGCAGACACTGGGAGAATGTGCAAAGTACACACAGTCAGTCACCTGAGGTGGGAATTGAACCCGGGTCTCGGGCGCTGTGAGGCAGCAGTACTAACCACCGTGCCGCCCACCTGCCACCGTGCCGCCCACCAGTGGGGACAGTGTAGATGGAGCTTTACTCTATGTAACCTGTCCCTGTCCTGGGAGTGATTGTAAGATTCTCTGTGTATAGTATCTCTCCCAGAACACAACCTTCAGCCCCATCTGAGATTTTCCTATCCAAATATGCCACTATGTGTTGGTCAAGCTTTGAGCAGTATTTTGTTAATTTGGTGTTTGGTGACGTACCAGTCTGATTTGAGAGGGTGAAAAACTCAGCAACCTTCCCCCACCTTCCTCAACACAAGCAAATCAGCTGCACATGACTGGGCATCGAGTGGAGTGCAGGTAAAACCACGGGACCCTTATCCCTAATCTCTCAGACAACAATCTCACTATTGTAAGGCTTCCTGGTGGGATCACCCTGGTCTGTAAGACTTGGTAGTGAGAGGGGATTATTAACTTCTTAGTTCCAGCCTGTGTACTCCCATTCAAAGGCAATTAAAAAGGGGCAAAGGGGGTTTTATTTTAATGTCTGTCTTTCTCCCTCCAACCAAGGTTTCATCGATAACTCTCTCCATGCCTTTGGCATCTGGCCAGAAGGCTGAGTACAAAACTCAGGCTGTCTCTGCCATTGCAGGAATAATAGAGTGCCACACTTGGGAGGGGCCATGTTTGGATTCTGATGTTGAGCCAAGCCCTGTCTGTTCCATGGGACTGCAGGAAATCCCAGTTTGCAGAGAAGCAGCTGATTTATCTCCCTTGTCCTGGTTACTATTTATCTCTCCATTGCTGTCACAAAAGTGCATTATTTGCAGCATGTGACTTTGTGGGAGCTTGTTGGGTTTCTCCCAGTGCAACAGTAGCAAAGCTTCTCAAAGTGTCATCGGCTTTGTGAGTGCCCTGAGGTGACAGCTTTTATTGAAATGTATGTTTTTCACCAGGATCTGACTGCATCATGCCACACAGACCTGGATAGTCATTGCTTTAGATTCCAGCTCCCAGGTGATTTACTGTAATGTTCTCCAATGCTTCATTGCTCATCCTTTCAAGATTTACGACAGGTTCTGCATGATAGATTGGTTAGCAAGGTTAGATCACATGAACACAGGGAGAGCTTGGCCATTTGGATACAGAACTGGCTCGATGGTAGAAGACAGAGGGTGGCGGTGGAGGGTTAGAACACAGAACATAGAAATTTTCAGCAAAGAATAGGCCTTTTGGCCCACGATGTTCTGCCGAGGATTAATCCTAATGTAAAATAAAATAACCTACGCACCCCTCAATTTACTGCTGTCCATGTGCATGTCCAGCAGTCACTTAAATGTCCCTAATGACCCTGCTAATGACTCTGTTGTTTTTCAGACTGGAGACCTGTGACCAGTGGAATGTCACAAGGATTGGTGCTGGGTTCACTACTTTTCATCATTTATATAAATGATTTGAATGTGAGCATAAGAGGTATAGTTAGTAAGTTTGCTGATGATGCCAAAATTGGAGGTGTAGTGGACAGCAACGGGATCTTTATCAGATGGGCCAATGGGCTGTGGAGTGACAGATGGAGTTTAATTTAGATAAATGTGAGGTGCTGCATTTTGCAAAAGCAAATCTGCGCAGGACTTATACACTTAATGATAAGTTCCTAGGGAGTTTTGCTGAACAAAGAGACCTCGGAGTATAGGTTAATCTTTCCTTGAAGGTGGAGTCGCAGGTAGATAGGATAGGGAAGAAGGCAATTGGTATGCTTTCCTTTATTGGTCAGAGTATTGAGTACAGGAGTTAGGAGGTCATGTTGTGGCTGGAGAGGACATTGATTAGAATATTGTTGGAATATTGTGTGCAATTCTAATCTCCTTCCTATCGGAAAGATGTTGTAAAACTTGAAAGGGTTCAAGGATTTACAAGGATGTTGCCAGGGTTGGAGGGTTTGAGCTGTAGGAAGGGGCTAAATAGTCTGGGGCTATTTTCCCTGGAGCATCAGAGGCTGAGGGGTGACCTTATAGAGGTTTATAAAATCATGAGGGGCATGGATAGGGTTAATAGACATGGTCTCTTCCCTGTGGTAGGGGAGTTCACAACTAGAGGGCATAGGATTAAAGTGAGAGGAGAAAGAAGTGAAAGGGACCTAAGGGGCAACTTTTTCACAAAGAGAGTGGTGCGTGTATGGAATGAGCTGCCAGAGGAAGTGGTGGAGGCTGGTACAATTGCAACATTTAAAAGGCAACTGGACGGGTATATGAATAGGAAGGGTTTAGAGAGATATGGGTCAAATGCTGGCAAATGGGACTAGATTTATTTCTGATATCTAATCAGCATGGACAAGTTGGATTGAAGGGCCTGTTTCCATGCTGTACATCTCTATGACTCCATCTCTTCCTATAAATTTCAAAACCTCTGCTCTACTTTTCCCATGTGTTCAACTTGGAGTTTGTTCCTAAATATATGCTCATGTAGTATTACTGAGGATAATTACCATTGTAAAAGGAGAATATTTTACACCTTTGCTGAGGAACCTGTAACACTGTTGCTGGAAAGTAGTTTAGATTCATGTCTGGCAGACCCACAGTAGAAACCTTCACCTTGAACAGACACCATCATCAACTTGAGGAACAGCTGAGAATTGAAAATTTTTATGGCTTGTGACAAGAAAATTAAACTCAAACTCCAACAACCCTTTGTAGTGAAAGCTTTCACGATATTTGCCTTCATATTTGCTCCTTATCTGCATCTCCCTTTGTGTCATATGCAGAATGTCCATGAGAGTCAGAGCGTGTGGGAGTGTACCCCAGTGAGAGTCAGTGTGTGGGGGAGTGTACCCCAGTGAGAGTCAGTGTGTGTGGGACTGTACCCCAGTGAGAGCCTGTGTGTGGGGGACTGTACCCCAGTGAGAGCCTGTGTGTGGGGGTCTGTACCCCAGTGAGAGCCTGTGTGTGTGTGGGAATGTACCCCAGGGAGTGTCAGTGTGTGTGGGACTGTACCCCAGTGAGAGTCAGTGTGCGTGTGGGACTGTACCCCAGTGAGAGTCAGTGTGTGTGGGACTGTACCCCAGTGAGAGCCTGTGTGTGTGTGGGACAGTACCCCAGGGAGTGTCAGTGTGTGTGGGAGTGTACCCCAGTGAGAGCCTGTGTGTGGGGGACTGTACCCCAGTGAGAGCCTGTGTGTGGGGGGGGCTGTACCCCAGTGAGAGTCAGTGTGTGTGTGGGACTGTACCCCAATGAGTGTCAATGTGTGTGGGACTGTACCCCAGGGAGTGTCAGTGTGTGTGGGAATGTATCCCAGTGAGAGTCAGTGTGTATCGGTGGGACTGTACCCCAGTGAGAGTCAGTGTGTGTGTGTGTGACTGTACCCCAGTGAGAGTCAGTCTGTGTGTGGTACTATACCCAGTGAGAGTCAGTGTGTGTGTGTGTGTGGTACTATACCCAGTGAGAGTCAGTGTGTGTGTGGGAGTGTACCCCAGTGAGTGTTTTTGGGAATGTGATATTGAACCAAGTAGCCCTGGACAGGCAAACCCCCCATCCATTCATTCAAGCCCTGACAATGAGCAGGGAGGCTGCTGGACACCAGCCTGCTCACGGCACTGATCCAACAAGCTGACCAACTGAGCCAGCAGTGTCCTGGTCAAACCTTCACTGCTGTAAGCTCCTCACTGTTACTAATCCCAGCTCAGAATTCTGATGTTGGCTGCACTTTGTTCCCAGGTTTAGTATTGGTGTGAGGAGTCTGCGGACTGGATTATCACTGAGCTGGGGTCTGTCAACAGACAGAGTAATACGATTAAACAGAATAATTGCTTCATTCTACGGCAAAACTGAGATTAACCGACATCATGTGCTGTGCAAAAAAGATTAAGGTTTCTCTTCATGAACTGAGGTAACTTTATTCTGGAAGGGTCTGTAGCTTCATGTTTAACCCTTGCATGCTCACACTCACTGCATTGGGCATTGTCAGTGAGACTGGGACTTGGGGGAATTGTGACTGTAAAATTCTCCAGACAGGTCCATGACAAGCCTTCTCTGAGAATTGTCCATGGATGTCTGTTAACAGCATGATTTCAAATCTTGTGGGAAAGAATCTCAAGAGAAAGATCTTTGCATCTTCAGCTGTTTGTTTTATTCCAGACTCTTCACTGACTGAGACAGTCTGAGCCTGGGAGAGATGCAGGCGATCCAGTCACTGAGAGGAGATCCAGTCATTGAGATGCAGGTGATCCAGTCACTGAGAGACAGGAGATCCAGTTACTAGAGAGGGAGGAAATCCAGTCATTGAGAGACTGGAGATCCAGTTACTGAGAGAGGGAGGAGACCCAGTTACTGAGAGGAGATCCTGTCATTGAGAGACAGGAGATCCAGTTACTGAGGGAGGAGATCCAGTCACTGGGAGGCAAGAGTTCTAGTAACTAAGAGTTAGGAGATCTAGTCATCAAGAGGCAGGAGATCCAGAGATCCGGAAACATTCCTGCCTGAGGAGTTCAGGGCTAGTGACTCTGGGCATGGCTGGAGAGGGGATGGGAGTGTCCCAGAATGTTTTCAGCTTTATTAAAAAGGGCATAGAGCCCAAGGACAAGGAGGTGATGGTGAACTTGTACCAGACACTTGTTAGACCTCAGTGGGAGGACTGGATAGAATTGTGGGTGGCTCACTATATGAAAGATGTGAATGAATTGGAGAGAGTGCAGAAGGGATTTACAGGAATGAGAGACTTCAGCGGTGAGGGTAGATTGAAGACGGTTCTCTTTGGAGAGAAGAAGGCTGTGAGGAGATCATGACGTTTTCAAAATCATGAGCAGCAGGACAGGGTAGATCGGGAGAGATTGTTTCCACTTGTAAAAGAAACAAGAACAAGAGGGCACAGATTTAAACTGGTATGCAAATGAACCACATGTATTGTGAGAAAAGCCATTCCATAGAGCAAGTAAAAAGTGAAGGTAAAGTGGCCATAGTTGTACCAACCATAGGGCTGCAGAGAGAGATGGCTGGTTGTGGTTGAACCTCAGGCGAGGGGAGAATCTGAGAAGGAGAGTCCTTCATGGTCATAACCTCAGCTGGTGTGGGAAATGCCACAATGTTGGCATCACTCTGTATCACAAACGGGTCACGGGGGCAGCTGGGGGTCATGGAGAGTAGCCAGGGGTCACGCGAGAGCAGTTGGGGGTCATGGAGAGTAGCCGGGGTCATGGGGGCAGCCCAGGGTCATGGAGGCAGTCAGGGAATCAAAGAGGGCAGCCGGGGGTCATGGAGAGTAGCCAGGGGTCACGGGGGCAGTTGGGGTCATGGAGAGTAGCCAGGGGTCATGGGGGCAGCCCAGGGTCATGGAGAGTAGCCAGGGGTCACAGGGCGCAGCTGGAGATCACAGGGGGAAGCCCAGGAGTCATGGGGGGGACAGCCTCTGAGCTGCTCCAAAGACCTTTACACTTGATGGACAGCTTTGAAAAGTAGTTATTGTTATCAGAAATATGTGTGTTGATTTGTGCACAGAAAGATCCTAGATGCCACCAAAGTGATGGCTAAGATGATTATCTCTTCCAGGACAATTTGAAAGATATGCAAAAGCAGGAGTCTTCTGCTGAACCCTGAATAAAACACTGTCACATTCTCAGCTGCAGTATTGTCTCACTTCAGGCGGATGTTAAGATGTTGTTTGGGAGCGAGGGTGGTCAGTGGAGATTTATCTGAACAGCCCCAGGGTTGAGAGACTGAAGAAGTCAAAGCAATTATTCTCCTTAGAGTAGAGAAGGAACCTTAATGAGATGTTGAGGATCAGAGTAGCTTCCAGAGGAGTATACTTAAGGGGGAAATCAGGAGGACATGAGATAGCTTTGGCAAATAGCATTAAGGAGAATCTAAACGGTTTTTACAAATACATTAAGGACAAAAGGGTAATTCGGGAGAGAATAGGGCCCCTCAAAGATCAGCAAGGCGGCCTTTGTGTGGAGCTGCAGAAAATGAGGAAAATACTAAACGAGTATTTTGCATCAGTATTTACTGTGGAAAAGGAAATGGAAGATATAGACTGTAGGGAAATAGATGGTGACATCTTGCAAAATGATCATGTTACAGAGGAGGAAGTGCTGGATGTCTTGAAACGTGTAAAGGTGGATAAATCCCCAGGACCTGATCAGGTGTACCCGAGAACCCTGTGGGAAGCTAGAGAAGTGATTGCTGGGCCTCTTACTGAGATATCATCGATAGTCACAGGTGAGGTGCCAGAGACTGGAGGTTGGCTAATGTGGTGGCACTGTTTAAGAAGGGCGGTAAGGACAAGCCAGGGAACTATAGACCAGTAATCCTGATGTCGGTGGTGGGCAAGTTGTTGGAGGGAATCCTGAGGGACAGGATGTACATGTATTTGGAAAGGCAATGACTGATTAGAGATAGTCAACAAGGCTTTGTGGGAAATCATGTCTCACAAAGTTAATTGAGTTTTTTGAAGAAGTAACAAAGAGGATTGATTAGGGCAGAGCAGTAGATGTGATCTATATGGACTTCAGTAAGGCGTTCGACAAGGTTCTCCAGGGGAGACTGATTAGCAAGGTTAGATCTCATTGGAATGCAGGGAAAACTAGTCATTTGGATACAAAACTGGTTCAAAGGTAGAAGACAGAGGATGGTGGTGGAGGGTTGTTTTTCAGACTGGAAGCCTGTGACCAGTGGAGTGCCACAAGGATCAGTGCTGGGTCCTCTACTTTTCGTTATTTACATAAATCGTTTGGATGCAAGCATAAGAGGTACAGTTAATAAGTTTGCAGATGACACCAAAATTGGAGGTGTAGTGGACAGCGAAGGAGGTTACCTCAGATTACAACAGGATCTTGACCAGATGGGCCAATGGGCTGAGAAGTGGCGATGGAGTTTAATTCAGATAAATGCGAGGTGCTGCATTTTGGAAAAGCAAATCTTAGCAGGACTTTTACACTTAATGGTAATGTCCTAGGGAGTGTTGCTAAGCAACGAGACCTTGGAGTGCAGGTTCATAGCTCCTTGAAATTGGAGTCACAGGTAGATAGGATAGTGAAGAAGGCGTTTGGTATGCTTTCCTTTATTGGTCAGAGCATGGATTACAGGAGTTGGGAGGTTGGTGGAGGCTGGTACAATTACAGCATTTAAAAGGCATTTGGATGGGTATATGAATAGGAAGGGTTTGGAGGGATATGGGCCGGGTGCTGGCAGGTGGGACTAGATTGGGTTGGGATATCTGGTCGGCATGGACGGGTTGGACCAAAGGGTGTGTTTCCATGCTGTACATCTCTATGACTCGAAGTGTTTCCAGGAAAGTTAGTCTGATCACAGGGAATCCTCCCCCGTGCAGCTACAGAGTTGGTGGCTCAGTGGTTAGCACTAATGAGTCACAGCACCATGGTCCCAGGTTCGATTCCAACCTCGGGTGACTGTCTGTGTGGAGTTTGCACACTCTCCCTGTGTCTGCGTGGATTTCCTCCCACCGTCCAAAGATGTACAGGTCAGGTGAATTGGCCATGCTAAATTGCCCATAGTGTTAGGTGCATTAGTCAGAGGGAAATGGGACTGGGTGGGTTACTCTTCAGAGGGTTAACGTGGATTGGTTGGGCCAAAGGGCCTGTTTCCACACTGTAGAGAATCTAATCTAATCTAAAACAATGGTTTTACACAGGAACAATCTGGAGGCAGAAACAACAGGAATTTTAAAAAGGGAATTGGACACACCTTCAAGAAGAGAACATTTACAAATTCATGGGAAAAATGCAGGGCCAGTGGGACTATTTCCTTGATCTGTTGGACTGAATGACCCCCAGTGCGATTCTGTGGAAATGAATTCTCAAAGATCAGGTCTCTGTTTTAACAGGATACAGGATGACTCAGTTTAAGAATGGTGCGTCTCTGTGTTGTTCAGAGAGTTTGGAGCCAGCATGATGTGCACAGTGTGACGTTCAGAACTGGATTCAATAATCTCACAACATTGACACTGCCAGGGCCTCCCTCAGACATGCATCATTTTCGGAATTCCGCTTTTGGTTTTGGTCAAAGCCAGAGGTCTGCAGACAGACAAAGGCAGCCTTGAGAGTACTGGTCTTGTTGGGGACCCTGAGCTGCAGGGGTCCTGAGTCGGTTTATAATTCACTCTCTGACTAGCCGTGTCTCTCAGGTTGTTGTGCTGGAAATGGAGGTGTCTGATTCCAACTGGAGGAAGTCCCGCAGTCAGCAGGAAGTGGTGCCTCTTGCCCGAGGGAGGGCTAATCAGGGCCAGACTAGCTGTAAACCCCCCCTAAGCCACAATATACAGGCCCTGTGCTCCAATCAAACAATCCCAGGCACATATCTATGGAAACCACCACAGCAATGAATACAGGCTTCACATTACTGTGTAAAAAAGAGGAGGCCCTAAGATCAGAGACAAAATTGTACAGAATACAGTCTGGAAAATCCTGGAGGGGCCTGGAGAGAAACAGGGGAAAATGGAAAGAAAGAGAGGGATGGAATTGGACAGAGGGAAAAAGGCAGAGCCAAACAGAGAGGCAGAGAAAGAGAAACTTTAATTGCATGAGAGACAGGTATTGACACAAAAATGCCAACATTGTATTTTGAAGACTCCTGACATCTCCAAACATCTGACAGGGTTTTTTAAAGAGTACTTGCAATATCGGAAACATAGCTTCCAATAGGCTTGATCAAGGCAAGCACCAACAAACAGCAATGTGATAACGAGCTGGTTTCTGTTTCTCTCTGATATTGTTCTGAGCAATAAACAACAGCCAAGATGCCGGGGATAATGTCCTGCTCTTTTACAAAATCGTGCTTGGTATCCTTTAACCCAGCTCAGCAGGTGCCTCAGTTTAACATCTCACTGTAAATACAGCACCTCCAACAATGCTGCACTCCCTCTGAACTGCACCAGAATGTCGGCCTGGGCTTTTTTGCTCAAGGTCGAGAGTGTAGCGCTGGAAAGCACAGCAGGTCAGACAGCATCTGAGGAGCAGGAGAGTCGACTGCTGCCTGCCCTGCTGTGCTTTTCCAGCACCACACTGTCGACTCTGATCTCCAACATCTACAGTCCTCACTTCTTCCTTTTTGCTCAGGGCCTGGTGATGCATTGCAGACCTGAACCTTGTGAGTCTGAGATAAAAACAAATGAATGGCACTTACAACTTGAGATTCTGCTGCCCCCACCCAACATTCCCCCTCCCTGCCTCCCCACAGCCCCCCACACCCCCCACTGCCCTGCCCTCCCCAGCCACCGATCCCTGCCTCTCCGCATCCCCCATCTCTGCCCCTTCCCCTCCCTACACATAATGTAGTTTGGAAACTAGAGAGCTGAGATGGAGGTGGGTGGCTGTCCTCATTCAGGAGAATATATTCACCATAGAAACATGGCAGACAGCTGCTAGTCAGAAGCAAAGGAACAATTTCACGTTGGACCGAGGATGGGGAGAAATGTCTTCATCCAAAGAGTGGGGAGCCTGTGAAATTCTCTGCCAAACAAAGCAGTTGAGGCCAAAATATTGACTATTTTCAAGAAGGAGTTAAATATAGCTGGTGGGCGGCACGGTGGCACAGTGGTTAGCACTGCTGCCTCACAGCGCCAGAGACCCGGGTTCAATTCCCGCCTCAGGCGACTCTCTGTGTGGAGTTTGCTCATTCTCCCCGTGTCTATGTGGGTTTCCTCCGGGTGCTCCGGTTTCCTCCCACAATCCAAAAATGTGCAGGTCAGGTGAATTGGCCATGCTAAATTGCCCGTAAAGTTAGGTGAAGGGGCAAATGTAGGAGAATGGGTCTGGGTGAGTTGCGGGTCGGTGTGGACTTGTTGGGCCGAAGGGCCTGTTTCCACACTGTAAGTAATCTAATCTAATCTAATAGTTCTTGGGGCTAAAGGGATCAAAGGGAATGGTGGAGAAAGTGGGAACAGGGGACTGAGTTGGATGGCCATCCATGATCATACTGAATGGCAGAGGAGACTCAAAAGGCCGAATGGCCTACTCCTATTCCTATTTTCTTTGTTTCTATTTTGTTGGAGTTCAAATCTAAGAAAGGATCAATCACAATAATAATAATCAGTTTAAAGATCAACTGATGGGGAAAGGAAGATGGAGGAAGAAATACGTAGAAGAATTACTAATTTGAGAAAAATATGTGGAAATATAGTCCTGGTGGGATTTCCTGACATTAAGTGGACAGGAGGTAATAATCATGGAGAGAAGGGAATACAGTTTTTACAAACTCAAGGGCTATCGATGACTGGTCGTGCGCAATGAGCCAGAACAGAACAGTAAACATAAGGTGACATCCAAATAAAACCTTCACAGAGCATTCCTTCAGAAAATCATTGATTAAAGAAAAGCTGATTTTAAAAGGCTGAGAATAGGACTTCAGGAAATAAAATGAGCAATTAACTTTGCGAACAACAGTGTAGAGCAACAATAGGAAATGTTTACAATGGTGTTCAACAGAGGTGCAAGAACAAGACAGGCTTGTGAGAAACCAGAACAAACTCAAGACCAAAGAGTTTGTAAGGAGGACTAGGGATGTGAAGTCATCCACTAAGTACATGAATGGCAGGAGAATGTAGAATCCCCCACTATCAACAACCTTGGGGTTGCCATTAATCAAAACCTCAACTGGTCTCATCACACAAATACAACAGCTAAAGAACAGATCAGAGGCTGGGAATACTGCGGTGAGTAACTCACTTCCTGTCAACCCAAAGCCTGTCCACCATCTCCAAGGCACAAGTCAGGAATGAGATGGGGGCAGCTCCAACAACACTCAAGAAGCTCAACACCATCCAGGGCAAAGCAACCCACTTGATTGGCACCACATCCACAAACATCCACTCACTCCATCACCAATGCTTAGTAGCGACAGTGTATATCATCCACAAAACGCACTGCAGAAATCCACCAATGGTCCTTCAACAGCATCTTCCAAACCCAGAACTATATCCATCTAGAAGGACAAGGGCAGCAGGTACATGGGAGTACCACCCCCTGCAAGTTCCCCTCCAAGCCACTCACCATCCTGACTTGGAAACACATTGCTGTTCCTTCAGTGTCACTGGGTCAAACTCCTGGAATTCCCTACTTAAGGGCATTGTGGTCAACCCACAGCACATGGACTGCAGTGGTTCAAGAAGGCTGCTCACCCCACCTTCCTAAGGGGGGCAACTAGGGACAGGCCATAAATGCTGGTCCAGCCAGCGACACCCATATTACTTAAATGAATGAAAAAAAGCTTAGCAGGAAATAAAACAGTCTGAAGGACAAAGAGAAATTTTGAAATTAATTTATCAAGGATCATGGTAAAATATTTTCCAGCTCGTAAATGAAGAAAGGAGAGTTGAGAAGGAGATAGACTGACCCTGTGATTAACAGGATAGATCACAGGTAATGATAGAGAAAAAAGACCAGAATATTAAATAATTACTTTGCTCCAGTATTTAACAGGGAGAGAGGATAGTGGATGTGCAATGAAAAATGTGCTTTTAGTATAATAAAAAGGAAAATATTACATAAAGTAATCAAAAAGGATAAAATGTGATCAGGACAGATTACATCCACGCATTTGAAAAGCCATTGAGGAAAGCGATAGAAAAGGTTTCACAACATTTGAAAAAAGGTGTACTGTCAGAGGCATGATGAACAGCAAATGTCATTCTGAAAAGGAATTACAGAGCAGTCAGCTTAACATTGATGCTCAGCAAAAGAATTGAAGCTGACTAAAATCAAACATTAGAAAATCAAAAAAGCACTTTGCAAATAAATAAATAGCATGGATTTCAATAGGGAAAGTCTCATTTGACCAAACACTGAATGTTTTAAAGAGAAGACATAGAGGGTAGACCAGAGTAGCACATTTCATACAGAGTTTCCATCAGATCATTCAGAATCATAGAAGCGTTATGATGCTGAAAGAGGCCATTCAGCCCATTGTGTCTGCACCAACTCCCCAAATGAGTATTGTACTTTAGAACTATTCTCCTGCCCTTTCCCCACTCCATGCACCTTGCTCCTGCTGACGCCCCCACCGGAGCCTAGTTGCAGCACACTTCCAGGCAGTGTGTTCCAGATTGAACCACTTGTGTGAAGACATTTGTCTCATATCACACGTGTTTTTTTTTAAATCACTTTAAATCAATGCCTTCTTGATTTTATTCCTTTTACTTATAGGAACAACTTCCATTGTATCCAAACTGCTCACAATTTTCCACTGTATTCCATTTGCAGCTAAATGTGAGGTGATGCACTTTGGGAAGAATAACAGGAAGGCAGAGTACTGGGTCAGTGGAAAGATCTTGGTAGTGTGGATGTGCAGAGGATCTTGGAGTCCATGTACATAGATCCCTGAAAGTTGCCACCCAGGTGGATAGTGCTGTTAAGAAGGCATACGGTGTGTTAGGTTTCATTCATAGAGGGTTTGAGCTCCGGAGCCACAATATCATGCTGCAACTATACAAAATGCTGGTGCGGCCACACTTGGAATATTGTGTACAGTTCTGGTCACCATATTTTGGGAAGGATGTGGAAACATTGGAAAAGATGCAGAGGAGATTTACCATGCTGTTGCCTGGTCTGGGGGGGAAGGCTGAGAGACTTGGGTCTGTTCTCATTGGAGAGAAAAGGCTAAGAGGGGATTTGATAGAGACATACAAGATGATCAGAGGATTAGATAGAGTAGACAGTGAAAGTCTTTTTCCTAGGATGATGACGTCAGCTTGCATGAGGGACCATAGCCACAAATTGAGGGGTGATAGATTTAAGACAGATGTCAGAGGCAGGTTCTTTATGCAGAGAGTGGTAAGGACATGGAACACCCTGTCTGCCATTGTAATTAACTCAGCCACATTTAGGGGCATTTAAACAGTCCTTGGATAAGCACATGGATGATGATGGGATAGTGTAGGGGAACAAGCTGAGAACAGTTCACAGGTCGGCGTAACATCGAGGCCGAAGGGCCTGTTCTCTGCTGTATTGTTTTATGTTCTATTTCTGATGAAGGGTTTTTGCCTGAAACGTGGACTCTCCTGCTCCTCGGATGCTGCCCGACCTGCTGTGCTTTTCCAGCATCGCACTCTCGATTCCACTGTATCCAGACTGCTCACAATTTTGAAAACCTTTATCAGATCTTGTCACAGCCTCTTCTCTACTAGAACAACAAACCCAACTTCCTCAATCTACCCTCATCACTGAAATTTCTCATTCCTGAAACCATTTTTATAAATTGCTTCTACTCTTTCTCTCTCTCTCTCTAATGTATTCACATCTTCCCCATAATGTGGCGCCCACAGCTGTGCATAATACTTAAGAGTCTTGTATAAGTTTAACATCACCTCCCTGCTTGTGTACTCTATGCCCCTATTAAATAAGGCTGAGAACACTGCATACTTTATTAACTGCTCTCGCCCCTGTCCTGCCACCTTCAATGATCTGTGCACAAATACACCCTGATCCTTCTGCTCCTGCACTCCTTTCAGAATCGTACCCCGTATTTTATATTGTCTTTCAATGTTCTTCTGATCAAAGTCTCACATCTCTCTGCATTGACCCTCAAATGCTCCCTCCCTGCCCAGTCCAAGTCGTCAGTGTCCTTTTGAAGTCCCACACTGTCCACCTCACAGTTTACAGTTCTTGCAAACGTAGTGCCATTTGCAAACTTTGAAATTGTACCCCATGCACTAAGCTCCCGGTCATTAAAATATTTCAGGAAGAGCAGGATCACTAAAGTACAATTTTGGTCATCAATATTAAAGGGGCTACAGTGGCACTGGAGATGGTGTGAAAATGATTGACAGAAATAATACCAGGGTTTGTTGGCAGGGGGAGGGGTGCTATACCTATGAGGAAAAGACAAACAGACTGGGTCTCTTTCCTCCTGACATGGTAGCAAAGTGATCAAGTTCACGAACCAGATATTCCAACATATTCTAAAGTTACAATTTTCAGATGAGAATTTGCAGGAGTTGGGATCAATACAAAGGATGGAATAGATACAAGAAAGAAAGAGAATCTTAGTTTTGAAAACAGAAGCACTAGAATCAGTTTGGGTGAAGCCTACATTACTGCAACGTGTAGACAGTATGATTGGATTTACTTACAGATCTCTCAACAGTAATAAAAATATTGGACAGAATATTGCTCAGGAAGTTGGAGACACATCTAAGTGATTATGGTGGATTTAATTTCCACATAGACTGAGCAAAGAAGACTTGCAGCAATAATGTAGAAGACAATTCATGAAATATATACACACAATAGTTTCTAGGTCAGTATATCAAGGAATCAACTATGAACAAGTTATTTTCGATTCAATGCTATACAATGAGAAATAATTAATTAATAGTTAATAGTTTTGTGGTAAAAGTGTCTCTAGGTAGTATTGATCATAATACATAGAAATTTTATTGAAATTTAAGCAATATCAGAGAGATTAAACAAATATTTTGTGCAGTATCATATCTTTGTTGTAGAATGCATTAAAATATCCCAGAACTAATAGGGAACCAAAAATGAGGAAATTAAAGAAGATAGTCCAAGCATTAACGGACAAATTAATTGATTAAGCGACACTAAATCTCCTGATCTGATGACCTACATCTTCAGATTCCAAAACAGGTGACTGGAGAGATTGCGGATGCATTGGATTTGACCTTCCAGATTTTAGCAAATTCTTGAGCAGTGACTACGAGAACAATAATAAATATAATCGCGCTATTTAAGATAACATAAAGGCAAAAAATGGGAAACTCTAGTCCAGTCAGTCCAATATCCATAGTAGGTAAAATGCTAGAAGCTATAATTAATATATGGTAACAGGACAATTTGAAAATCATAATACATGAGTATTTATTGAAGATGTACCTAGTAGGATTGAATTGCGTGGAATTAAATCAGATAAATGTGAGGTGATGCATTTGGGTAGAACAAACAAAGGTAAGGAACACCTGATGAATGATAGGGCTCTGGGGAGCACCATGGATCAGAGGTGCCTTGGTCAGTCTCACGTCTGTGGTCAGCAAAGTTTTGAAAAGAATTCTGAGGGATGGGATTTATGACTATTTGGCAAAGCATAGTGTGATTAAAGGCAGTCATCATGGCTTTGTGAGGGGCAGGTCATGCCTCACAAATCTTATTGAGTTCTTTGAGGAGGTGACAAGACAGGTCAATGACGGTCGAGCAGTGGATGTGGTGTTTATGGACTTCAGCAAGGCATTTGATAGGGTTCCCCATGGTAGGCTCATTCATAAAGTCAGGAAGTATGGGATACAGGGAGATTTGGCTCTCTGGATTCAGAATTGGTTGGCTAAGAGAAGGCAGAAAGTGGTTGTAGATGGAAAGTATTCTGCCTGGAGGTCAGGGCTCTGTTCTTGGGCCTCTGCTCTTTGTAGCTTTTATAAACGACTTGGATGAGGAGGTTGAGAGGTGGGTTAGTAAATTTGCAGATGACACAAAATTGGAGGTGCTGTTGATAGTATCGAGGGCTATTGCAGGCTGCAGCGCGACATAGACAGGATGCAGAGCTGGGCTGAGAAATGGCAGATGGAATTCAACCTGGATAAATGCGAAGTGATGCATTTTGGAAGGTTGAACTTGATGCTGAATTTTGGATTAAAGACAGGATTCTGGCAGTGTGGAGGAACAGAGGAATTTGGGTGTGCGAGTATATAGACTCCTTAAAGTTGCCACCCAAGTGGATAGGGTTGTTAAGAAAGCATATGATGTTTTGGCTTTCATTAAAAGGGGGATCAAGTTTAAGAGCTGAGGTTTTGCCACAGCTCTACAAGTCCCTGGTGAGACCACACTTGGAATATTGTGTCCAGTTCTGGTCGCCCTACTATAGGAAAGATACAGAAGCTTTGGAGAGGGTGCAAAGAAGGTTTACCAGGATGCTGCCTGGACTGGAGGGCTTGCCTTGTGAAGAGAGGTTGACTAAGCTCAGACTTTTCTCTCTGGAGAGAAGGAGGAAGAGAGGTGACCTGATCGAGGTACACAAGGTAATGAGAGGCATGGATAGAGTCAATAGCCAGAGACTTTTCCCCAGGGCAGGATTGACTGGTACAAGGGGTCATAGTTTTAAGATATTAGAAGGAAGGTATAGAGGAGACACTAGAGGTAGGTTCTTTATGCAGAGAGTTGGGAATGCATGGAATGCGTTGCCAGTGGTGGTAGTGGAAGCAGAGTCATTAGGGACACTTAAGTGACTGCTGGACATGCACATGGATAGCAGTGAGTTGAGGGGTGGGTAGGTTAAGTTATTGTATTTTATATTAGGATTAAATCTCGGTACAACATTGTGGGTCTAAGCACCTGTTCTGTGTTGTACGTTTCTACGTTCTATGTTCTGTGGTGTGCATGTCCACTGGCCCATAAAGGACAGGAAGATAAAGTGGTTCAGAAGACAATATGGTATACTTGCCTTTATTAGCCAAGGCATAGAGTTTAATAACAGGGAGGTTATGTAGGAACAATGTAAAATGTTGGTTAAGCTGTAGCGAAAGTATTTGTGCAGTTCTGGAATCCATATTAAAGGAGGGATGTGAGACCACTGGAGAGGATGCAAAGATTTACCAGGCTGTTGTCTGGGCTGGAGAGTTTTGCTTAGGAAGAGAGATTGGAAAGATTGGGGTTGTTTTCTTTACAGCAGTGGAGATTGAGAGGGGACAGGAATGAGATAAGTAAAAATATGAGGGGCATAAACAGGGTAGGCAGGAAGAACCTTTTACCCCTTGATGGAGGGATCAGAGACCAGGGACATAGATTTAAGAAAGGGGACAGGCAGTTCACAGGATATGTGAAGGAAAACATCTCACCCACATGGTGCTGGAACCTGGAACTCACTGCCTGTAAAGGTGGGAGAGGCAGAAGCCCTCATCACATTGAAAAAGGATTTAGATGTGCACTTGTGATGCCAAGATATTAGAGGCTAGTGGCCAAGTGCTGGGTAAAAGGATTTGAAAATTAGATGGTTGTTTATGACTGTCACAGGCTTGATGGGCCAAAGGACCGTTTTCTGTGTTGTAGATCTTTATGACTCCATTGTAAAGGGAGGGTAGTGGATGTAGTAAATTGGATTTTGAAAAATATTTCGATAAGATGCTCAGATGAGGTTATCACACTAAGTTAAAGCTCAGGAGAGCATGGATAAGGATTGGTCAATGTTCAGAACATGACGAATAGGAATGAAAGGGCCATTTTGATACTGGCTGGCTGTACCTAATGGAATGCTGCTGGGATAAGTGCTTCAGACTCAGCTATTTATATTCTATTGGCTTGGAAGAGAACCCTGTGTGTAATACAAATCAGGTTTCTTGATACAAAGTTAGATAGGAAGGTAAGCTGTGAGGAGGATGCAGAGAGGCTGCAAAGGAATTCAGACAGGGTGAGTACATAAGCAAGAATAGGGCAGATGGAGCAGAATATCCGGCTTTATGAAGTTACACATTTTGCATGAAAAATTAAATAATGCAGAATATTTTATAAAATGAACAGAAATGTTGGAATGCATTCATTCAGGCGGATTTGGGTATCATTCTATATGACCCACGGGATGTTAACAAGAGAGTGCAAATAGCAAGGTAAGTGAAATGTTACGGTTTATTATTAGGAAGCTGGAATATTGGAATGAAGATTTATTGCAATTTACACAAAAACACATGGTTAAAGCTTTTGATCTTGCTCTGACCAGCTCAAAGTCAAGGATGTCAAAATTCAAACCACCACTAGTGTGCTGTTTGGTTGGCAAGTTAATGTTGATTGGCTGAGGCATATAATTAATATAAAAAATCTCAGACAGTCACTACCCTCTAGGAAGATTGCTCTGCATCTCTGCTGTAAATGATTGTGCCCTTGTTGTATAACTGAGTCCCCTAGTTAGTTTACCACACCACCTAGAATAAGCTGCTCATGATCTTTGGTGGTTCACTACAAAGTGCAGAACTTAAACATATTCCTTCAGTTGACACAGAAAGTCAAAACACTGGGAGTGCCTGTGTATGAACGGGGAACGCCAATTGCCAGAGAAAATGGGCCACGTTCTGAGTTCACCTCATTACTTTCAATGAAGTGATGGAGTAATGATTCGAGCACTTTGGATTGTTCAGTAAGTGCTGTCCAAATACAAACCATACCCAAAACAGGAGATGGTTAACTACAGCCTGCATGCTGACTATTACACACAGGCTGTTTAATTCAATCAGCATATAACTGACTTACCCTGCCATTGATCGGCTAGTTTGTATGTGTGGTATAGTAACCCACTGAGAGTCAGTGAGTGTGGTACAGTAACCCACTGAGAGTCAGTGTGTGTGGGACTGCACACCAGTGACAGTCAGTACATGTGAGACTGTACACCATTGAGAGTCAGTGTGTATGGGACTGTACCACAGAGAGAGTCAGTGTGTGTGGGACTGTACCCCAGTGAGAGTGAGCGTGTGTGGGACTGTACCCCAGTGAGACTCAGTGTGTTTGGCACTGTACCCCAGTGAGACTCAGTGTGTGTGGGACTGTACCCCATGAGACTCAGTGTGTTCGGGACTGTACCCCAGTAAGACTCAGTGTGTATGGGACTGTACCCCAGTGAGAGTCAGTGTGCCTGTGACTGTACCCCAGTGAGAGTCAATGTGAGTGTGGGACTGTACCATAGTGAGAGTCAGTGTGTGTGCGACCCTGTACCCCACTGAGAGGCAATATTTGTTTGTGTAGGACTGTATCCCAGTAAGAGTCAGTATGTGTGGGGCTGTACCCCAGTGAGACTCAGTGTGTGTGGGTGTGTGTGTGTGTGAGACCGTACCCCAGTGAGAGTCAGTGTGTGTGGGAGTGTCCCCCAGGGAGATTCAGTTTGTGTAGGACCCTGTACCCCAATGAGAGTCAGTGTGTGTGGAATGTACCCCAGTGAGAGTCAGTGCATGTGGATGCTGTACCCCAATGAGAGTCAGTGTGTGTTGAATTTACGCCAGCGAGAGTTAGTAAAAGTGTGACTATATCCCAGCCAGAGTCAGTGTGCATGGGACTGTACTGCAGTAGGAGTCAGTGTGTTTGGGAGTGCAAACCGGTGTGAGTCAGTGTGTGTGAGACTATACAATAGTGAGAGTCAGTGTGTGTGGGAGTGTACCCCAGTGAGAGTCAGTGTGTGTGGGAGTGTACCCCAGTGAGTGTCAGTGTGGGTGAGTCTGTACCCCAGTGAGTGTCAGTGTGTGTGGGACTGTACCCTAGTGAGAGTCAGTGTGTGTGGGAGTGTACCCCAGTGAGAGTCAGTGTGTGTGGGACCGTACCCCAGTGAGTGTCAGTATGGGTGGGTCTGTACCCCAGTGAGTGTCAGTGTGTGTGGGACTGTACCCCAGTGAGAGTCAGTGTGTGTGGGAGTGTACCCCAGTGAGTGTCAGTGTGGGTGGGTCTGTACCCCAGTGAGTGTCAGTCTGTGTGGGACTGTACCCCAGTGAGAGTCAGTGTGTGTGGGAGTGTACCCAGTGAGTGTCAGTGTGGGTGGGTCTGTACCCCAGTGAGTGTCAGTGTGTGTGGGACTGTACCCCAGTCAGTGTCAGTGTGTGTGGGAGTGTACCCCAGTGAGAGTCAGTGTGGGTGGGACTGTACCCCAGTGAGGGTCAGTGTGTGTGGGACTGTACCCCAGTGAGAGTCAGTGCATGTGGATGGTGTACCCCAGTGAGAGTCAGTGTGAGTGTGGGACTGTACCACAGTGAGAGTCAGTGTGTGTGCGACCCTGTACCCCACTGAGAGGCAGTGTTTGTTTGTGTAGGACTGTATCCCAGTAAGAGTCAGTATGTGGGGGGCTGTACCCCAGTGAGACTCAGTTTGTGTGGGTGTGTGGGTGTGTGAGACCGTACCCCAGTGAGAGTCAGTGTGTGTTTGAATGTCCCCCAGTGAGATTCAGTTTGTGTGGGACCCTGTACCCCAATGAGAGTCAGTGTGTGTGGAATGTACCGCAGTGAGAGTCAGTGCATGTGGTTGCTGTACCCCAATGAGAGTCAGTGTGTGTTGAATTTACGCCAGCGAGAGTTAGTATATGTGTGACTATATCCCAGCCAGAGTCAGTGTGCGTGGGACTGTACCCCAGTGAGAGTCAGTGTGTGTGGGACTGAACTGCAGTAGGAGTCAGTGTGTTTGGGAGTGCAAACAGGTGTGAGTCAGTGTGTGTGAGACTATACAACAGTGAGAGTCAGTGTGTGTGGGAGTGTAACCCAGTGAGAGTCAGTGTGTGTGGGACTGTACCCCAGTGAGTGTCTGTGTGGGTGGGTCTGTACCCCAGTGACTGTCAGTGTGTGTGGGACTGTACCCTAGTGAGAGTCAGTGTGTGTGAGACTGTACCCCAGTGAGTGTCAGTGTGGGTGGGTCTGTACCCCAGTGAGTGTCAGTGTGTGTGGGACTGTACCCCAGTGAGAGTCAGTGTGTGTGGGACTGTACCCCAGTGAGTGTCAGTGTGGGTGGGTCTGTACCCCAGTGAGTGTCAGTGTGTGTGGGACTGTACCCTAGTGAGAGTCAGTGTGTGTGAGACTGTACCCCAGTGAGTGTCAGTGTGGGTGGGTCTGTACCCCAGTGAGTGTCAGTGTGTGTGGGACTGTACCCCAGTGAGGGTCAGTGTGTGTGGGACTGTACTCCAGTGAGAGTCAGTGCATGTGGATGGTGTACCCCAGTGAGTGTCTGTGTGTGTAGGGCTGTACCCCAGTGAGAGTCAGTGTGTGTGGGAGTGTATCCCAGTGAGAGTCAGTGTGGGTGGGATTGTACCCCAGTGAGGGTCAGTGTGTGTGGGACTGTACCCCAGTGAGAGTCAGTGCATGTGGATGGTGTACCGCAGTGAGTGTCTGTGTGTGTAGGGCTGTACCCCGGTGAGAGTCAGTGTGTGTGGGAGTGTACCCCAGTGAGAGTCAGTGTGGGTGGGACTGTTCCCCAGTGAGAGTCAGTGTGGGTGGGACTGTACCCCAGTGAGAGTCAGTGTGTGTGGGTCTGTATCTCAGTGAGAGTCAGTGTGTGTGGTCTGTCTGATTAAAGTTGTGAATGATTATCAGATCGTGCGTGTTGATAAGAAACGGAATGAGCAAGTGGGAGTGTGATGGTGGGAATGATCAGTGAGTGTTTCTGGAGAATCTGCAATGTTTTGTCAACTCTTCGCTTTTTCTGTTTGCGTTGGTAACTTTTCCCTGAGCGGACAAAGATGGAAGTTGTTTGTGAATTCTCGGTGGTGTGTCTGGTTTGGAACAATGTTCACCATCCCGTGCCCAGCTGAGTTCATTGCTGTACATTCGGGCTGTGCTGGAGAGGTTTCCAGTCTTACTGTCCCCCCACCCCCATTCCAATCCCAAAGCTTTAGACAGACGCGCGTTCAAACTCTCTCAACTCTTTCCAACTTTAGCAGCACCAATCTGTTACTGTCACCAAGAGCCGGACTGACTCACTCAGTGAGAATATGTCAAACTTCATCCAGACTGACTCTCCAGAGGGTACCGTATAAATACAGGGCAGAGGGTTAGGAAATCTCATTAACCACTCGCTTTTCGCCAAAATCACGTGGAGCTGAAACGGTTTAATCCCGTGTCCTCGGTCTGAGAGCACCGAGAGTGGGAGAGAGACAGAGAGGGAGAGGGGTCTGAGAGCACCGACAGAGGGAGAGAGAGTGAGAGGAGAGAGAGAGTCTGAGAGCATCGAGAGAGCGAGAGGGTCAGTTAAATAAATAGTCAGAGAGAGGGAAAGAGAAGTAGATAGGGACAGAGACAGAGAACTAGTCATAGAGAGGGGGATAAAGAGAGAGAAAGGAATTGATGAGAACTCGGAAAGTTTCTTTTGCTGCTTGCCTGTGGGTTTAGCCTGTGTCTCAGTATGTGCTGTATTCCGCTGGCTGTGATCAGGAGGCTGTCTCTGGGAGTTCAGCTCCTCACCTTACTGTCTGTGGCTGCTCACTATGTGGCTGGGGCACGGATCAAATACTCCCACGCTGGGATTTGTCCCAATGAGATGAGTCCCAGCCTCTGGGTAGACGCACAGAGCACCTGCCTCCGGGAGTGTGAGACCGACCAGGTAAATAAACCATCCTCTCCCTGTAATCCCAGTGCCGGCACTTTGGGATAGCCTGACCTGTGGGTGAGTGGCTGCTGAATGTCGTTTCTGCTTTCTGTGTTCCTTCCCAGCCTCAGCTTCTCCTATCTGTCAGTGAGGAGGGATCTTTAACAACTCTTTATTTCCAGCTCCTTTACAAAGCTTTACCTTCTGTCTTTCAGAAGGGGATTCCTTGGGGATGAGCAGGATTCTAGAGTAATGCGAAGCGCCTTTTCCCGTCCTCAGAACATTCTGTCTGATTTACTGGAGCCCCTGTGGTTTTTGACCCAGATGTGCTTTTGTTCAGTGCCTGGTTAGTGGGAATCCGAGTCTCAGAGTGGTCTCACTGTTGGATGTCACCTGTCTCCAGTCCCTGGGTATGCCTCTGACACCAACTCCAGTGACTGTAGACCAGAGAGGAACACTCTGCATTCTCAGAGCAGAATCACAGACTGTAGCAGGCACACCCTCACTCCGTGAGAATGATGGCCCTTGGTTTAAGACCCACTGCCCAGCACAGCCACCCCAGCCCAGGGTCAGGATGGAAGCATTGGATTGTTACCGGGCACTGAACAGGGGAATCAGACAGAGGGTTTTAACAAGTGACTCTTCAACAGATAGAGCCCTGCTCAGTGTTAGCATCACGGCTGGCTCTGATCCACGGAATAGATGGGGACTGGGACACAGAGCTCAGGTCTGAAAGTTGAAGATGTTGTGGAATATTGGGAATGTGGAAAACCAGTGAAGAAAGAAAGGAGCTAGTCAGACACAATTCCAGAGTTCGACTCCAAGGAGGAAGAAAGCCCTGAAATGGTATCACTGGGTCAGAAAGTGCAGGGAGAGGCCAGTTTGAAGAATACAGATTGAAAGAGTGAAGGGGATGTTGCTATGCACAAACCTCTCTGAAGCTGGAACTCAGCTTCTGACAGTTCAAGCAGATCGCATCGTGCACTTTATAAATCAAGGTACAGGGGGCGACACTGAGCCTTCAGGCGAGGTTAGCTCCAGCTACAACTGAGACACCGTGCACTGGGTCCAAACCTGACCTCCCAGGTGTGAGCACAGGTCGGAACTGTTGGGAAAGTCTAAGCAGACTGTGAGGATGAATTTGTGGATCAGTTGGAGAATCTGCAGTCATTCTCCTTTCAGTAACAAAGGTTGGGAGGAGATGGGAGTAAAGAGGAGTTTAAAAACTCCACAACTTTTGGAAACGTGAAAGGTTTGGGAAGATGCAGCCCAGACTGGGCTGGAGGTGGTCAGAGGGCTGTCGGCAAAGTCAGGCTAGGAGTAGGAATGTGCTGCCTGAGAGAGTCAGGCTGAAAGTACCTTCGATCACAACTTTCCAGTGGGAATGGGTTTAACATGGAAAAAGAAGACGCTGCAATCATCCAGAGAGAGAGAGAGAGAGAGCAGACAGAGGCGCTAGCTGTGGCCTGTACTATCCCACAGTCTGTCCAATACTAACAACTCACAGACCCTTCCGCTGTTTCTCCGTCAGAGTTAGGGAGAAGATTGTGAAAATTCACCGACAATGAGTTATCAGTCGGTAAGGGTGAGGGGGTCTCATCAGCTGGGACCCTCAGGGACCAGCAGCAACAAATCCTGCTCACACTGACAGGCAAATCAACTGAACCAATCAGCTGAAGGAGCAGTAAGGGGGGACAAGGTTAGGAGGAAGATTGGATTTGGATATGATACCCCCTGGTGCTGAATAGCCAGTGTTTATTGACAAGTCTCCTGCCCAGCAGCATGGTGTGATTGGATTGTGTATTCCATATATGGGATGGTACAGCTGCATTGGGGGGTCTGAATGAATTGGACCTGCACCAAGTAGGAACAGATATTTGAACTGGTAATGTGCTCCTACTGTCTGGGCATGAGCTGGGACTGGCATCAGTGCTGAGGGAGTGTCGCACTGTCGGAGGGTCAGTGCTGAGGGAGTGGGCACTGTCGGAGGGTCAGCGCTGAGGGAGTGGGCACTGTCGGGGGGTCAGTGCTGAGGGAGTGCCGCGCTGTCGGAGGGTCAGTGCTGAGGGAGTGCCACACTGCCGGAATGTCAGTGCTGAGGGAGTGGGCACTGTCGGAGGGTCAGTGCTGAGGGAGTGTCGCACTGTCGGAGGGTCAGTGCTGAGGGAGTGGGCACTGTCGGAGGGTCAGCGCTGAGGGAGTGGGCATTGTTGGAGGGTCGGTGCTGAGGGACTGGGCACTGTCAGAGGATCAGTGCTGAGGGAGTGCCGCGCTGTCGGAGGGTCAGTGCTGAGGGAGTGCCGCACTGTCGGAGGGTCAGTGCTGAGGGAGTGCCGTATGGCCGGAGGGTCAGTGCTGAGGGAGTGCTGCATTATCAGAGGGTCGGTTCTGAGGAAGTGCCGCACTGTCAGAGGGTCAGTGCTGAGGGAGTGCCGCACTGTCAGAGGGTCAGTGCTGAGGGAGTGCTGCACTCTCCGAGGGTCGGTTCTGAGGGAGTGCCGCACTGTCGGAGGGTCAGTGGTGAGGGAGTGCTGTACTATAGGAAGGTCAGTGCTGAGGGAGTGCCGCACTGTCGGTGGGTCAGTGCTGAGGGAGTGGTGCACTGTCGGAGGGTCAGTACTGAGGGAATGCCACATTGTTGGAGGGTGAGTACTGAGAGAGTGCCGCACTGTTGGAGGTCCTGTTAACTATCTCAGGCGTGTGTGAAAACATCTGTGAGACTAAGGGTTTCTGTGGCCAATATTTATCCCAGAACTAAAAAGAATAATGTGGTCACAATCATGTTCTTAATGGGATCTTGCTCTGTCCAAACATAGGCTGCCATATTTCCTCCATTACCAGCGTGAGTACTTTGTTAACTATGAGGATTTTTGGGACATCCTGAGGATTTGCAGAATGCTATATAAATGCAAGCTCTTTCTGTATTTCTGTTGATTGTTTGCTGTGCTCCAGCTAATGGACTGTGAGATTGAAAAGTGTGAGTCCAGTCCCATAGCGTTCCATGGAGTATTCCCCCTCTCCATCGGCAAGTTGCCTGGACAGCGCAGATGGGTTGTTGTTGTACAGGAGCTGAATGAACTGGTACAGTCACAATGGGTAGAATGGTCTCCTTCTCCTTCAGCAGTTTTATTGACAGTTTATGGCCATTTGAACAACTTACTCTCCAGCCGATACCTCCTTGTGTGGGTCATTGTCAAATCCTATGGGATTCCCATCCCTGTCCAACACTGTGCAATGTCTCTCCTACATTCTGAGTGTTAGCTCAATGCAAGTTGTTGTTGAAATGCCTTGTGTTTAACCGAATGCCTTCTTTTGAAAATCTTTTTATTTCCTCAGGACTGTGAAACGTTTGAGAAGTGTTGTCCGAACGTGTGTGGTATGAAGAGTTGTGTTGCTGCCAGGTACATGGCTGTTAAAGGGAGGAAGGGCCCAGTTGGGATGCCTCGGGGAGCCACTTGTGACCGCTTCATGTGTGTCCAGCAGGGCTCTGAGTGTGACATCTGGGACGGGCAGCCTGTGTGCAAGTGCAAGGATCGGTGTGAGAAGGAGCCACACTTTACCTGTGCCTCTGATGGGTTAACGTACTACAACAAATGTTACATGGATGCTGAGGCATGTACCAAGGGCATCACCCTAACTGTGGTCACATGTACCCACCAGGTGGCCTGGCCACACACTAGCCCCATGACAATGCAGACCACTGCCCGGCCCACCACGGCCGACTTGCTCACCACCTCCCAGGACGTGGTGCCACCAGCTTTGCTTTCCAACCCGGTCCACCAGTCCACCTACGTGGGAGGCACAGTCAGCTTCCTCTGCGATGTCAGTGGCAGACCAAGGCCCGAGGTCACATGGGAGAAGGAGCTGGAAGGGAGGGAGAACATCATCATGAGGCCCAACCATGTCAATGGCAATGTGGTGGTCACTAACATTGGCCAGCTGGTCATTTACAATGCTCAGCTGCAAGACGCTGGGATCTACACCTGCACAGCCCGCAATGCTGGAGGCTTCCTGAGGGCGAATGTTCCACTCTCAGTGATCAAACGGGAAGACCTGATGAGGCAGAACTCTGCCAACACAACTCAGATCCCAGCGACCGAGTGTCTGAAACAGCCCGACCGTGGCAGCTGTGGAGAGCCTCAGATCAGATGGTATTATGACCCCAAGAAAAACAACTGCTTCACCTTTAATTACGGACGCTGCGATGGGAACATGAACCACTTTGAGACCTATGAGGCTTGTATGTCAACATGCATGAATGAGCCAGTCAATATCTGCAATCTGCCTGCTCTCCAGGGTCCCTGTAAGGTCTGGGATCCCCGCTGGGCCTACAACAGCCTGATGAAGCAGTGTCAATCCTTCATCTACGGAGGCTGTGGGGGCAATGAGAACAATTTTGAAAGCAGGGAGACCTGTGAGGAAATCTGTCCATACCCCAGGAGCCAGCAATGTAAGGTCTGCAAACCACGCTTCAAAATAGTGACAAGCTATTGCAAGAGTGACTATGTGATAGTTGGCCGCATGACTGAACTGACAGAAGATGCAGACTCTGGCCGAGCATTGTTCACTGTAGACAGAGTCCTGAAGGATGAGAAGATGGGGCTTCAGTTCTTTGGCAGTGAGGTCCTGGAGATCACACTCTTAAACATGGACTGGAACTGCCCCTGTCCCAACATGACCACAGAAGATGGTCCTCTGATTGTCATGGGAGATGTCCACAATGGGATGGCTGTTCTCCAGCCCCATAGTTTTGTGAGGACTGTGAATGAGAAACGGATCAAGAAGCTGTTTGAAGTCAAAGATAAGAAAACCTGTGACCTCTTAAGAGAACTGACTGGACTTCAATAGGCTGCTATTTGCAAAGGTTCTTAAGAGAAAAATGATTTACAAAAAGCTTTTTTGGAAAAATCTCACTTTTGACAAACTAATTAAATGAGCACTTAATGTCTTAGATTTGTAACAGCTTACAACATGTCTCAGTAGGTCTTTGATGATTGAGAAGATCATTTCTTACAGATGGGCCTTGGTAATAACACAATGAACTCTCAATGTTAGCAATTTATTATTCAAAGTATTTAAAGGTCCTGAATTCTGCTGGATTTTCCAATACTCTGGACAGAATGAAGGGAGATGTTTGTTTTCTTATTGTTGTCTCTTAGTCACCTCTGAGTTACCACGTGATCTAAATCAGAAAATCACATCAGGCCTCAAGTCTTCATGAGTCTGAACCTTCTGATGCACTGGGTCAGTCCTGGGACGGGGAGGGGATTGGCTGCCCTGAAATGTCAGAGACTCGCAGCATCATTGAAGGTCTGTTCCTTGGCAGCAGCTCAGCTCAAGTGGCTGTGTCTGTGGGTGGGTCTGTCTTGCCCACCTTCCAAAGCTGGGTACTTACCATCACAGACTGATCTGGCCAATTATACCAAACGTAAAGCCACACTGCACAATCTGAACTATAACAAAACATTACATTCATCAGCCCCAGTTTAAGGGCAAGGGATGGAAGACAAGAATGGTTAAAGATGACCAGGAGAGACCTAGAGACAGCAGCTAGTGGCAGATACCTTCCACCAAATTCCTGCAGTGGCTTTGCCAGTCAGGTTGGCTCACTCTGCCTTGGAACGTTGTGAAATATACATGACATCAACAACACCACAGGGCAGGGTACTGGCACTGCAAACAATTCAGCAAGGCCAGATACTCGAGGAAGCACTGGTCAGCTTGTAAACTAACAACAGAATTATACTTGTCAGTGTTAGAGGGAGTTTTACCCTGTCTCTAACCCTGTGCTGTCCCTGTCCTGGGAGTGTTTGAAGGGGGACAGTGTAGACAGAGCTTTACTCTGTATCTAAACCCATGCTGTCCCTGTCCTGGGAGTGTTTGATGGGGGACAGTGTAGAGGGAGCTTTACTCTGTATCTAACCCTGTGCAGTCCCTGCCCTGGGAGTGTTTGATGGGGGACAGTGTAGAGAGAGCTTTACTCTGTATCTAACCCCATGCTGTCCCTGTCCTGGGAGGATTTGATGGAATGAGGGAATGACAATTGAGTCAGCCATCTCTCCACCCGATAGTCTGAGGTCACTCTTGATACCCTAAAGTTTATAAAGATCAAAGATAGATTGAGCTGCCAAAATTACCCAAAATTATTATGTGGGAATAGTCATATTTTGTAAATAGTTTTACAATCGATTCAAGTAAGGAAGAAACAGCTTGTAGAATGTTGTTGATTTTACGATGAATGAATTTACAATGACTGTGTAAATACTATTTATTTGTGTCTGGATCTAGTGCCCATCTTTCTGATTATTCAATCTTAATAAAATACTGATGAGTTTGCCTCGATCCTGCTGCATCTGTTGTCTTTTTAAATGTTTGCCTTGTTCACGTGTGAATTTATTGCCTGTCCCTTGTTGCCCCTTGAGAAGGTGGGGGTGAGATGCTTCCCTGAACAGCTGCAATCCATGTGCTGTAGGTAGACCCACAATGGCCTTAGGGAGTCTTTTCCAGGATTTTGACGCAGCAACAGTGAAGGATCAGCGATATATGACATGGCATTAGTATGCAGATGCAGCAAGTGTTTCGGAAGGTGACTGGAATGTTGTCATTTCTGCAAGGGGAATGGAATATTGAAGTAGGGATTATCACCTTGCGTGTCTGTATGGTGAGATCACACCTGGAGTATTGTGTACAGTTCTGAACTCCATACATCAGAAAGGATAGAACTGAATTAAAAACAATTAGCAGGCAGTTCACTCGACTGATCCCTGGCTCAGGTGGTTACCGTGTGAGGAAAGGTTGGGCAGGCTGGGCCAGTATGGAAGAGAGCACGGTGATCTTATTGAGAACGAGGATCTGAGGGGACCTGACACATCGAAGATTCTGAAAGTAAGATTCCTTTAATGGGGAGGAAGAGACTAGAATGAGGGCACACAGTTTACACACAAAGGCTCTCCCTTTAAGACAGAGAGGGAGAGAAGCTGTCTCCCTCAGAGGGATGCCGGTCTTAGGAATGGTGAAAACAGTGGAGACAAGGTCATTAAATATTTTTAAGGCTGAAGCAGATAGATTCTTTGTCAGGAGGTTGGGTCGGGTAGGGGTTAAATGTAATTGAGGGTGGGGGGGTGGGGGTAGGGATGTAGATTTAATGCTACACTCAGATCAGCCTGGTTTTACTGAATGGGGGAGCTGGCTTGAGGGGCTGAATGGCCTTTCCCCACTTTTAATTTCCATGTTTATTTGACATAGTTTATAGATATTGGTGTTTCCATGTTTCTACCTGAGCTTTTCCCTGGAATTCTCTTCTTGGTGGGGGAGGGAGGGGGAACAGTGTGGGGTTATCAGGGCTCAGTGGGAATGTGGAGCTGAGCTTACATCCAGATCAGCCATGCTTTGCAAAATGGCAGAGCAGCTTGAGGGGCCAAATGGCCTTGTCCAGCTCCTGTGCTGATTTGTCCTTCTAGATGGTAGAGGATATGTGTTTGGAAGGTATTGTTGGACGACCTTTAGTGAATTTCTGCAGTAAATCTTACATAGGAACGTAGGAACGTAAGGAACAGGAGTAGGTGTAGGCCATCTGGCCCATCGAGCCTGTTCTGCCATTCAATACGATCATTGGACTCCGCTCTACTCACCCGCCAACTCATGATAAGCCTTAATTCCATTATCGCTTTACCTTGGTCTTAAAAACATTCAACAAGATAATCTCAACAGCTTCACTGCACAGGGAATTCCACAGATTCACCACCCTTTGGGTGAAGAAGTTCCTCCTCAACTCAGTCCTTGATTTGCTCCCCTCACATTGAAGCAATGCCCGCTAGTTCTAGTTTCATTCACCTTGGTCTTGTAAATAGTACATACTGGGGGTACTGAGCATTGGTGCTGAAGGGAGTGGATGCCTGTGGATGTGATGTCAATTAAGTGGGCTGCTTTCTCTTGGATGGTGTCAAGCTTCTTGAATGTTGTTGGAGTTGCATCAATCCTGGCAACTGGGGAATATTCCATCACATTCCTGACTTGTGCCTTGTGGATGGTGGATAGGTTTTAGGGAGTCAGGAGGTGAATTACTTACTGCAATATTCCGGGTTTCTGACCTGCTCTTGCAGCCACTGTGTTTATGTGATGAGTCGAGTTCAGTTTCTGGCCAATGGTAACCCCAGGATGTTCATCAATCTACTAAACGTTAATACTGTTTTTTGTCTCACTGTGGCCTGTTCCCAAAAAATAACTTTTGGATACATCTCCTGTCTTAAAGTGGGTGAACTTGCAGCATGGATTGGTACCTGGGACTTCGATGTTGTGCCTTTTTCAGAGACATGGATAGAGCAGGTACAGGAATGGTTGTTGCAGGTTCCGGGATTTAGATGTTTCAGTAAGAACAGGCAAGGTGGTAAGAGAGGTGGGTGTGTGGCATTGTTAGTCAAGGACTGTATTACAGTTGCAGAAAGGACGTTTGAGGACTTGTCTACTGAGGTAGTATGGGCTGAGGCTAGAAGCAGGAAAGGAGAGGTCACCCTGTTGGGAGTTTTCTATAGGCCTCCGAATAGTTCCAGAGATGTAGAGGAAAGGATAACAAAGATGATTCTCGTTAAGTGCCAGAGTAACAAGGTGGTTGTTATGGGGGACTTTAACTTTCCAAATATTACTGGGAATACTATAGTTCAAGTACTTTAGATGGGTCAGTTTTTGATCAATGTGTGCAGGAGGGTTTCCTGACACAGTATGTAGACAGGTCAACAAGGGGCGATGCCATATTGGATTTGGCACTGGGTAATGAACCCAGCCAGACATTAGATTTGGAGGTAGGTGAGCACTTTGCTGATAGTGACCACAATTCGGTTATGTTTACTTTAGTGATAGAAAGGGATAGGTATATATTGCAGGGCAAGAGTTATAGCGGGGCGAAAGGCAATAATGCTGCAATTAGGCAAGAGTTAGGATGCACAGGATGGGGAAGAAAACTGCAGGGGATGGGCACAATTGAAATGTGGAGCTTATTTAAGGAACAGTTACTGCAGGTCCTTGTTAAGTATGTACCGGTCAGGCAGGGAAGAAGTGGTTGAACAAGGGGATCGTGGTTTACAAAAGAAGTTGAATCTCTTGTCAAGGGGAAGAAGGAGGCCTATGTTAAGATAAGACGTGAAGGCTCAGTTAGGGCACTTGATGAGTTACAAGTAAACCAGGAAAGACCTAAAGAGAGAGCTAAGAGCCAGGAGGGGACATGAGAAATCGTTGGCAGATAGGATCAAGGAAAACCCTAAGGCTTTCTATAGGTATTTAAGGAATAAAAGAATGACTAGAGTACGATTAGGGTCAATCAAGGACAGTAGTGGGAAGTTGTGTGTGGAGTCAGAGGAGATAGGGGAAGTGCTAAATGAATATTTTTCCTCAGCATTCACACAAGAAAAAGACAATGTTGCTGAGGAGAATACTGAGATACAGGCTACTAGATGAGACAGGATTGAGGTTCTCAAGGAGGAGGTGTTAGCAATTCTGGAAAGTGTAAAAATAGACAAGTCCCCTGGGCCGGATGGGATTTATCCTAGTATTCTCTGGGAAGCCAGGGAGGAGATTGCCGAGCCTTTGGCTTTGATCTTTATGTTGTCATTGTCTACAGGAACAGTGCCAGAAGACTGGAGGATAGCAAATGTTGTCCCCTTGTTCAAGAAGGGGAGTAGGGACAACCCTAGTAATTAAAGACCAGTGAGCCTTACTTCAGTTGTGGATAAAGTGTTGGAAAGGGTTATAAGGGATAGGATTTATAATCATCTCGAGAGGAATAAGTTGATTAGGGGATAGTCAATCTGGTTTTGTGAAGGGTAAGTTGTGCTTTACAAACCTCCTTGAGTTCTTTGAGAAGGTGACCAAACAGGTGGATAAGGGTAAAGCCATTGATGTGATATATATAGATTTCAGTAAGGCATTTGATAAGGTTCCCCACAGTAGGCTATTGCAGAAAATACAGAGGCATGGGGTTGAGAGGTGATTTAGCGGTTTGGGTCAGAAATTGGCTAGCTGAAAGAAAACAGAGGGTGGTGGTTGATGGGAAATGCTCATCTTAGAATTCAGTTACTAGTGATGTACAGCAAGGATCTGTTTTCGGGCCACTGCTGTTAGTCATTTTTATAAACAACTTATATGAGGGCATAGAAGGATGGGTTAGTGATTTGGCGGATGACATTCAGGTCGGTGGAGTTGTGGACAGTGCTGAAGGATACTGTACGTTACAGAAGGACATAGATAAGCTGTAGAACTGGGCTGAGAGATGGCAAATGGAGGTTAATGTGGAAACATGTGAGGTGATTCAATTTGGAAGGAACAACAGGAGTAAAGAGTACTGGGTTATTTATTGGTAAAGGGATTGAGTTTTGGAGCCAAGGGTCGAGAGTAAAGGAATGGCCCGGAACGTCAATTCTCATACTCCTGGGATGCTGCCTGACCTGCTGTGCTTTTCCAGCACCGCACTCTTGACTCTAATCTCCAGCATCTGCAGACATCACATCCTCCTTTGGAGCCATGAGGTTATGTTGCAGCTGTACAAAACTCTGGTGCAGCCGCACTTGGAGAATTGCGCACAGTTCTGGTCACCAAATTGTAGGAAGGATGTGGAAGCTTGGGAAAGGATGCAGAGGAGATTTACTCGGATGTTGCCTGGTATAGAGGAAAGGTCTTATGGGGAAAGGCTGAGGGACTTGAGGCTGTTTTCGTTAGAGAGAAGAAGATTGAGAGGTGACTTAATTGTGACATATATAATAATCAGAGGGTTAGATGGGGTGGACAGTGAGAGCCTTTTTCTTCCGATGATGATGGTGAGCACGAGGGGACATAGCTTTAAATTGAGGGGTGATAGGTATAGGACAGATGTCAGAGGTAGTTTTTTTACTCAGAGAGTAGTAAGTGCGTGGAACGCACTGCCTATAACATTAGTAGCCTCGCTAACGTTAAGGGCATTTAAATAATCATTGGATAAACATATGGATGAAAATAGATTAGTGTAGGATAGATGGGCTTCAGCTTGGTTCCACAGGTCGATATAACATTAAGGACCGAAGGGCCTGTACTGCGCTGGAATGTTCGGTGTTCTATGTCTGTGAGCTCAGGTACTGAATGTAATAAACTGCTCAATCTGAGATGGCTTCACTGATTACACACAGCATTCAGACAAGAGCATGTTTCAGAGAGAATCACAGACCAGGACGCTGATGATAATCCCAGATTGTGGAATTGTTGTGTCACTGAGTTTACGATTCAGCACAGACTGGGCTGGAGACAGGATCTTCCTGCTTTCCCACTGGGTGTAATGTTACAGTAGGGATAGGGTTAACCTGGGTCATACAGCAGAGAATAGTACAACACAGGAACGGACACTTCGGCCCATGATGTTGTGCCAAATGTGACGCCAAATTAAATTAATCCCTTCTGCCTGCCCTTGGTCTATATCCCTCTCTTCCTTGCATATTCATGTGCTTATTTAAACAGCCCTTAAACCCCCCTATCATATCTGTCTCCACCATCACCCCTGGCAATGCATTCCAGACTCCTACCACTCTCTGCGTAAAAAACCTGCCCCTCACATCTCCTTTGAACTTTCCCATTCTCACCTTAAATACATCTCCCCTCGTTTAGACATTTCAACCCTATCCAGGCATCTGATAATGTTACAGACTTCTATCAAGTCTCCCTTCAGCCTCTGCTGCTCCAGAGAAAACGGCCTGAGTTTTTCTAGCCTCTCCTTATAGCTCAAACCCTTTAATCCAGGCAGCATCCTGGTAAACCTCTTCTGTACCCTCTCCAAAGCCTCCACATCCTTCCTGTAATGTGGTGACTAGAATTGAACACAGTACTCTCAGTGCGGTCTAACCAAAGTCTCATCAAACTGCAACATGACACCCTGACTCTTACACTCAGTTCCCCGACCAATAAAGACAAGCATGCCATACACCTTTTTCACCACCCTATCTACTTGTCTGGCCACTTTCAGGGAGCTATGGACTTGAACCCCAAGAACCTTCTGTCCATCAATGTTGTTCAGGGGCCTGCCATTCACAAAACCTTGCTGACTATCCCTAATCAACTTATTCCTCTCGAGATGATTATAAATCCTATCCCTTATAACCCTTTCCAACACTTTACCCACAACCGAAGTAAGGCTCACTGGTCTTTAATTACTAGGGTTGTCCCTACTCCCCTTCTTGAACAAGGGGACAACATTTGCTATCCTCCAGTCTTCTGGCACTGTTCCTGTAGACAATGACAACATAGAGATCAAAGCCAAAGGCTCGGCAATCTCCTCCCTGGCTTCCCAGAGAATACTAGGATAAATCCCATC
>NC_057733.1:54633401-54636611 GCF_004010195.1 Chiloscyllium plagiosum | reverse complement strand
TTGGAAAGTTAAAGGCCCCCATAACAACTATCCTGTTACTCTCGCTCCTATCGAGAATCAACTTTACTATCCTTTCCTCTACATCTCTGGAACTATTCGGAGGCCTATAGAAAACTCCCAACAGGGTGACCTCTCCTTTCCTGTTTCTGACCTCAGCCCACACTACCTCAGTGGGTGAGTCCTCAAATGTCCGTTCTGCCACAGTAATACTGTCCTTGATTAACAATGCCACACTTCCCCTTCTCTTACCACCTTGCCTGTTTTTACTGAAACATCTAAACCCTGGAACCTGCAACAACCATTCCTGTCCCTGCTCTATCCATGTCTCCAAAATGGCCATAATATCGAAGTTCCGGGTACCAATCCATGCTGCAAGTTCCACCTTATTCTGGATATCCTCTTGTTTGTAATGTATCTATAGAATGCCTTCGGATTCTCTTTAACCCGACTTACCAAGGTCATTTCATGACCCCTCCTTGCTCTCCTAACTCCCTGCTTGAGTTCCTTTCTGCTTTCTTGATATTCCTCACAGGCCAAGGATCTGTATTGATACTGGGAATTAAGATTTGTGTTAGATTGGGTGTGTATTGATTTGATTTGATTTATTACTGTCACGTGTAGCAAAGTACAGTGAAAAGTGTTGTCTTAAATGTTTACAGGCAGATTGCATTCAACAAGTGCATCAGTGTAATGGAATAGAATACAGTGTTACAGCTGCAGAAAGAAATTAGAATTAACATTTGAGAGGTTTGTTCAAAAGTCTGATAACAGCAGAGTCTGACAACCTATCTGTACGTGTAATATCTTCTGCTCGATGGAGGAGAATATAACTGAGGTGGGAGGGGTCTCTGATTATATTGGTTACTTTCCCAAGGTTGGGGGATGTATAGATGATGTTATTGGATAGGAGGCTGAGCAGTTGCCACACCACGCTGTGATGTATCCAGATTGGTCGCTTTCTAAAGTGCATCTATAAAAATTGCTAAGAGTCATTGTGGACATGCTGAATTTCCTTAGCCTCCTGAGGAAGTAGAGGAGTGGTTGTGTTTTCTTGACCATCGTGTCAACGTGGTTGGATCAGGACAGATTGTTGGTGACACTGGGCAGCACGCTGGCTCAGTGGTTAGCACTGCTGCCTCACAGCGCCAGGGACCTTTGTTCAATTCCCACCTTGGGCAACTGTCTATTTGGAGTTTGCATGTTCTCTCCGTGTCTGCGTGGGTTTCCTCCCACAGTCCAAAGATGTGCAGGTTAGGTGAATTGGCCATGGTAAATTGCCCATTGTGATAATTGCATTAGTCAGGAGTAAATGTAGGGGAATGGGTCTGGATGGGTTGCTCTTCGGAGGGTCGGGGTGGACTTGTTTCCATACTGTAGGGAATCTAATCTAATTACCACTGGCAGGCTCTGTTCCAGGATTCGGTATTTTCCTGCAGTTCATTAATAATAAGCACATAGCAGCTGAGGATTTGGAAGCTAGAACAGCAAATGGTGGAAGGGTTGGGTCTTGCAAGCTGTGTCTATGGATAGAAATATGCTCATGATTCAACTTTAACTCTTTGTCACAACTTTTATGAATGTTTTTTCTTTGAAATGTGGGGTTAATTTCATCTCCATCATCGGTTTGAGACTCAAAGAACAAAGAACATTACAGCACAGGAACAGGCCCTTCGGCCCTCAAAGCCTGTGCCGGGCCAGATCCTCTATCTAAACCTGTCGCCTATTTCCTAAGGATCTGTATCCCTCTGCTCCCTGCCTATTCATGTATCTGTCTAGGTACATCTTCAATGAAACTATCATGCCCGCCTCTACCACCTCCACAGGAAACGTGTTTCAGGCATCCACCACCCTCTGCGTAAAGAACTTTTTACGTACATCTCCCTTAAACCTTTCCCCTCTCACTTTGAACTCATGACCCCTAGTAAATGAGTCCCCCACCCTGGGAAAAAGCTTCTTGCTATCCACCCTGTCTATACCTCTCATGATTTTGTAGACCTCAATCAGGTCCTCCCTCAACCTCCATCTTTCTAATGAAAATAAGCCTAATCTACTCAACCTCTCCACATAGCTAGCACCCTCCACACCAGGCAACATGCTGCCTCCTCTGCACCCTCTCTAAAGCATTCACATCCTTTTGGTAATGTGGTGACCAGACTGTACGCAGTACTCCAAATGTGGCCAAACCAAAGTTTTATACAGCTGTAAGATGACCTGCCAATTCTTGTAATCAATACCCTGTCCGATGAACCTGCGTTGTCACCTTCAGGGTACAGTGGCCTGAACACCCAGATCTCTCTGTATGTCAATTTTCCCCAGGGCTTTTCCATTTACTCTATAGTTCGCTCTTGAATTGGAGCTTCCGAAATGCATCACCTCGCATTTGCCTGGACTGAGCTCCATCCGAAATTTCTCTGCTCATCTCTCCAATCTATCTATATTCTTTTTGTATTCTCTGACAGTCCCCTTCACTATCTGCTACTCTATCAATTTTAGTGTCATCTGCAAACTTGCTAATCAGACCATCTATACCTTCCTCCAATCCTTTATGTATATCACAAATAACAGTGGTCCCAGCATGGATCCCTGTAGGACACCACTGATCACAGTTCTCCATTTTGAGAAACTTCCTTCCATTACTACGCTCTGTGTCCTGCTGCCCAGCCAGTTCTCTATCCATCTAGCTAGTACACCTTAGACCCCATGCAACTTCACTTTCTCCATCAGCCTACCATGGGGAACCTTATCAAATGACTTACTGAAGTCCTTGTATATGACATCTATAGTCCTTCCCCCATCAATCAACTTTGTCACCTCCTCAAAGAATTCTCATGGGATCAGACAGAGTCTGCTCGAGATTATTCCCTATTGAATTCAATGCTGTTGTTCAGTCAATCTCATCAGGGTTGTAAATGATGGTTAAATTGTCCCCATTAACCTTCATCTTCTGATTCCTTATTAACTAGTTTAAATAACAGAAGGAATCTTGAATTTATCTTAGTGAAGCTTTTATCTGGAGAAACTTGAGAGTCTTGTGGGAGCCGATAGAGGTGAACAGAGTGGGCAGATAGATGGATGGTGAAGTTCAATGGAGAGAAATGTGAAGTGATTCATTGTGATAGAAGACCATGGTGGGACAGTTTAAAAGGAAGGTACATGTGCAGATGGACCTGGGTGGGGTCTACCTGCTGAAGTCATTGAAGGTGGCAGGAC
>NC_057733.1:54630117-54632901 GCF_004010195.1 Chiloscyllium plagiosum | reverse complement strand
TCATATGCATGAGGGAGGGAAGGCTGCTGCCTTTACCCAAACTGGCCTGAATACAGCAGCACATCCACTTCCTTCAGTGTCGCCGGGTCAGAATCCTGGAATTCCCTCCCTCAGGGCATTGTGCGTCTACCCTACAGCAGGTGGACTGCAGCGATTCAAAAAGGCAGCTCACCCCCACCTTTTCACGGGGCAACTAGGGACGGGCAATAGACGCTGGCCCAAACCATGACACCCCTATCCAGTGAGTGAATAAAAAAGAAGTGTTGATCTCTGACCTGCTCTTTGAAAAGGACTAGTATATTATTCACTACCTCCTGAATATAAACACTTGTCTGGTCAGCATGACAAGGTCCCCACTGCAGACTGGCAGCCAGACCAGTGCACACAAGGGCTGACTGAGCACAAAATCTTCACCACACTACCCAGATCTACATCAACAGACAGCTGCCCAGGCCTCAGTAGGTATCACTTATGTACAGATCGCCATTATTACTGCTCCCAAATACCCTTTCAATACCAAGGTGCTGTACCCAGAGACATTCAGAGCAGTGATGGATAAGCAGCTCCAACAGTAACATCCTGCACATGACTCTGCGTCACTGTTCCCCAATGCAGCACACACTCAATCCGAGAAACTGAAATCTGAATGTGTTCTCACAAAATGCAAGTGCAGGGCTGAGGGAGTGCCACACATTTGGAAGGTCATACTAAGGAAGTGCCACACTGCTGGAGGACACCCTCATAACAACAGGGTATGATGCACAACTCACCAATCGCCAGTGCCACAGCGAGGAACCATAATGACCTCCTCAGGAGACAGACACGTGCTGCAACCGACAGGGCACCCTTCGTTGTCCAGTACTTCCCAGGAGCTGAAAAGCTACGCCATGTTCTTCGCAGCCTGCAACACATGATCGATGAGGATGAGCACCTCGCCAAGACCTTCCCCACACCTCCACTTCTCACCTTTAAATAACCACCAAACCTCAATCATTGTTCGCAGCAAACTGCCCAGCTTTCAGGACAATACCATACAACCTTGTCATGGTAGACACTGCAAAACGTGTCAGAATGCCGACACGGATACCACCATTACACGTGGGGATACCAGTCCAATGCACATGGCAGATACTCATGTGACTCGGCCAACGTTATCTATCTCATACACTGTAGCAAGGATGCTCTGAGGCGTGGTACATTGGCAAGGCCAAGCCGATGCTACAACGGATGAATGGACACTGCACAATAATCACCAGGCAAGAGTGTTCCCTGTCAGTCAGGGGACACTTCAGTGGTCTGAGACGTTTGGCCTCGGACCTTCGGGTGACTGTACTCCAGGTGGACTTCGGGACAAGCAACAACGCAGAATGGCCGAGCAGAGGCTGATCACCAAGCTCAGAGATGGTCTCAACCAGGACCTTGTGTTCATGTTCATGTCATACTACAAGTGACCCCACTACACTTTACACTCTCTCACACACAAGCACAGAAGCCCACATACACACACATTCTTACATACTCACACAGCCCCTCTCTCATACACACACACACACACATCCCCCACACTCACACCCACACACAGGCTTATACTCCAACACACACACACACACATGATCACACTCTCTCTCATGCATGCACACACATGTATAACTCAATGCAGTGAACTTGCATTTGCAGAACTGTATTTGCAGATACATTCTATTTTGCTCAAAAAGCACACAATCTGCAGGCAGTGAATCCATGTAATATTTTATAAATTCCTACTTTGGAAATAGAACCAGTATAACTCAAGATTGGGATAAAGACAGACTCTAATCTCACATGCTTAAACCATTGTCTGAGCTGGGATGTCACCTTTTTTTATAAAACCTTACGTTATATTGAGAATGTGACTTAAAAGACGTTCTGGGATTTACACATTAATAAATCGAAACCTGCAACCTATTCTAAAACATGAAAGACTTCACAGCAAACAAAGTTTGTTCAATATATCATTTCAGTTGCATGACACTGTGATCTTTGGCTGTAAGTTCTGTGTCTTATGATCCTGCTCCACAGCTCCCTGATGAAGAGGCAGCGCTCGGAAAGCTAATGCTTCCAAATAAACCTGTTGGACTATAACCTGGTGTTGTGTGATTTTTAACTTTGTACACTTCTGGACGGTCACTGCTGAGGGAGTGCTGCACTATCAGAGGGTCAGTGCTGAGGGATTGCTGCATTGTCAGAGGGTCAGTACTGAGGGAGTGACGCACTGTCAGAGGGTCAGTGCTGAGGGAGTGCTGCACTGTCAGAGGGTCAGTGCTGAGGGAGTGCTGCACTGTTGGAGGGTCAGTGCTGAGGGAGTGCTGCACTGTCGGAGGGTCAGTACTGAGGGAGTGCCGCACTGTCAGAGAGTCAGTGCTGAGGGAGGGCTGCACTGTCGGAGGGTCAGTGCTGAGGGACTGTCACATTATCAGAGGGTCAGTACTGAGGGAGTGCTGCACTGTTGGAGGGTCAGTGCTGAGGGAGTGCTGCACTGTTGGAGGGTCAGTGCTGAGGGAGTGCTGCACTGTTGGAGGGTCAGTGCTGAGGGAGTGCTGCACTGTCAGAGGGTCAGTGCTGAGGGAGTGCTGCACTGTCGGAGGGTCAGTACTGAGGGAGTGCCGCACTGTCAGAGAGTCAGTGCTGTGGGAGTGCCGCACTGTCGGAGGGTCAGTGCTGAGGGAGCACTGCACTGTCGGAAGGTCAAAGCTGAGGAAGCGCCGCACTGTCAGAAGGGCAGTGCTGAGGGAGTGCTGCACTGTC
>NC_057733.1:54624252-54629790 GCF_004010195.1 Chiloscyllium plagiosum | reverse complement strand
CAAAGCTGAGACAGTGCTGCACTGTCAGAGGGTCAGTGCTGAGGGAGTGCCGCACTGTCAGAGGGTCAGTACTGAGGGAGTGCCGCGCTGTCAGAGGGTCAGTACTGAGGGAGTGCCGCACTGTCAGAGGGTCAGTGCTGAGGGAGTGCTGCACTGTCAGAGGGTCAGTGCTGAGGGAGTGCTGCATTATCAGAGGGTCAGTGCTGAGGGAGTGATGTGTTATCGGAGGGTCAGTGCTGAGGGAGTGCTGCACTGTCGAGGGTCAGTGCTGAGAGAGTGCCGTACTGTCAGATGGTCAGTACGGAGAGAGTGCCGCACTGTCAGAGGGTCAGTGTTGAGGGAGTGCCACACTGTCGGAGGTTCAGTGCTGAGGGAGTGCTACACTGTCGGAGGGTCAGTACGGAGGGAGTGCCGCACTGTCAGAGGGTCAGTGTTGAGGGAGTGCCACACTATCGGAGGTTCAGTGCTGAGGGAGTGCTACACTGTCGGAGGGTCAATGCTGAGCGAGTGCCGCACTGTCAGAGGGTCAGTGTTGAGGGAGTGCCGCACTGTCGGAGGGTCAGTACTGTGGGAGTGCCACACTGTCAGGGGGTCTGTATGCGATACCGTGATGAGCTCTGATCTGGAATCAGAGGGGTATGGATGGGTTTCAAGTTTAATGACCTATAGCAGCCTTCAACATGGTTCGGATTATCAATGGTTAATGAATAGTTAATGAATTACTGCCATATTTTCCACTCACTTCAGAATTCCAATGCATTAAGCATTTTGTGACTGAACAAAACTATGCAAATTCTCGAACCGGATCTGAAATCCTTTTAACTGTTTGACTGGATGAGTCTGCATGTCGTGTCAGTCTGAGTGTGAACCTATACCTCCTGCTCTCTGGCTGATCATTGACCAAGTGAAGGACACACGAGAGAGTAATCCGCACTCAATGCCAGCATGGCTTCCTGACCTTAGCTCCCAGTTCCTGCATGGGATTCAGTTTCCTATTCTGGCATTCTCTCCCAGCACAACATTTTGGTCACTACCACCTGAGGGAAGGGCATGGTCAGGGACAGGGTCATCACTGAATCCAACTCAAGCTTGCAGAAGGAGTCTGGGATTGCCCCCATATCACCCTCCAGCCTCAACAACGCCAATCTCTCCTGCAAGCAACATCCGAAGACAGGCAAAATCGACGTTTCGGGCAAAAGCCCTTCATCAGGAATAAAGGCAGAGAGCCTGAAGCGTGGAGAGATAAGGCTCTCTGCCTTTATTCCTGATGAAGGGCTTTTGCCCGAAACGTCGATTTTGCTGCTCGTCGGATGCTGCCTGAATTGCTGTGCTCTTCCAGCACCACTGATCCAGAATCTGGTTTCCAGCATCTGCAGTCATTGTTTTTACCTCTCCTGCAAGCAATCCCAGCCAGCTGGTGCTGTGGGTTCTCTGGGTGGATTTCTTGCCCAGGGGACCTGCTTACTGTCATGAACAGGATGGCATAGTGGGCATGTCAGCAGCATGTGGCAGTACACAACCGAACCGCAGATTGTGATGGATACAGATTCAGTAACAACTTTCGAAAGGGTTTATGGGATGAATTGGAAGTGGAAAATATTTCGGGGTTATGGAGGAGGGGAGGGACAGGTGTCAAGTTGCCTAACCCTTTCGATGAACCAGCACAGCCGTAATGGGGTGAAAGCCTTGTGGATGTATGGCTTAAAGCTGAGCGCATGTACCGCGTTACTCTGCTATTTACACACTATTGTGCAGAAAGGGAATGCACCAAACAGCAACAGAATAAAGTGTCTCTCAGCTTCCTACCACTGATTGTGTTGTTGGGTTAATGGGAATAGCTGCTTTGGGGTTAAATTTGGTTTCATTTAAAGAGCTAGTGTCTTTTAAATGATCATGAGTTATGGGCTGTGAATGAGTTAGGGTGAGGACAATGATTTACTAACTAAATTCTATGCCTCAGTCCAACACTGTTAGGACTATAATCATTGCAGATTACAAACTGTTACTGTTACAAACACAAACTTGGCATCTCAAAGTTTAAAGAACAATGGAGCTGAACTCCTAGATCTCTCTGCTCATCAACATTTCCAAAGGCTTTTCCGTTTACAGTATAATTCACTCTCGAATTAGACTCCCAAAATGCATCACCTCACATTTGCCTGGATTGAACTCCATCTGCCACTACTCTGCCCAATCTCCAGTCTATCTATATTCTCCTGTATTCTTTCACAGTCCCCTATGCTTTCTGCTACTCCACTAATCTTTGCTTTTACTCTTTCTGCTCCAACCTTAAACTGATGCCCTCTCGTCCTCGATTCACCAACCCTGGGAAAAAGACTGAGTGCATTCATCCTATCCACGCCTCTCATGATATTACACACCTCTATAAGGACCCCCTCAGTCTCCTACACTCGAAAGAAAAATGTCCTAGTTTATCCGACCTCTCCCTATAACTCAGACCATTGAGTCCTGGCAACATCCTTGTAAATTTCTTCTGCACTCTTTCCAGTTTAATAACATCCTTCCTATAGCAGGGTGACCAAAACTGAACACAATACTCCAAGTGCGGCCTCACCAACGTCCTGTACATAACTTCCCAACTTCTATAGTCAATGCCCTGACTGACGAAGGCCAGTGTGCCAAAAGCTTTCTTCATTGCCCTGTCTACCTGGGACTCCACTTTGAGAGGACCATGCACCTGAACTCCAAGGTCCCTCTGTTCCACGACACTCCTTAAGGTCCTGCTATTCACCCTGAAACTTCTACCTTGATTTGACTTTCCAAAATGCAAGACCTCACACTTGTCTATATTAAACTCCATTTGCCATTTCTCGGCCCACTTCCCCAGCTGATCAAGGTCCTGCTGCAATTTCTGAGAATCTTCCTCATTGTTCACGATGCCGCCTATTTTACTGTCCTCTGCAAACTTACTAATCCTGCCTTGTACATTCTCATCCAATCATTGATATCGACAACAAACAGCAATGGGCCCAGCACCAACCCCTGAGGCACTCCACCACTCACAGGCCTCCAGTCCAACAAGCATCCTTCCACTATTACCCTCTGCTTCCTACCATCAAGGCAATTGTGTATCCAATTTGCTGGGTCCCCCTGGATTCCATGTGATCTAACCTTCCAGAGCAGCCTACCATGTGGAACCTTATCAAAGGCCTTACTGAAATCCATATAGACTACATCTACTGCCCTGCCCTTGTCAACCTTCCTGGTCACTTCATCAAAGATTTGTGAGACATGATCTCCCACGCACAAAGCCATGCTGACTACTTCTAATCAAACTCTGCCTTTCCAAATGCATGGAAATCTTATCCCTCAGAATCTTTTCAGGTAATCTAGCCACCACAGATGTTAGACTTACTGGTCTATAGTTCCCAGGTTTTTTTTGCAACCTGTCTTGAATAACAACACAATATTTGCTACCCTCCAGTCTTCTGGGACCTCATTTGTGGCTAACAATGATTCAAAAATATCAGCCAGGTGCCCCGCAATGTCTCTTGCAGTATTGAAACCAACTGCAATATTAATTGTAATCTCACAGGAACATAAAATGAAATCAGAGTCCAGTAGAAAGTCAGGGTAACACTTTGAGAATTTGTAGAAGCAGTGAGTATAGATCATCTGAGCACATGGGAAGCTGAGCCATAAATTAGGGGCTTCAAATGATTTCTATTTGGCAGATGATGTAAATTCACACATAACATATACTGAGAATGGAGTCAAAGCTATAGTGATTAGAATTTACTTTTGACAGAAATTAAAATGGAATATGATGCTTTCACTTTCTCAAAAAGAAGCAAATTATTTAAATAGTAGGAGGCTTCAGAGCTCTGAGATACAGAGAGATCTGGATCTCCTAGTGTATGAATCACAGAAGGTTAGTCTGCACATTCAGCAAGTAATCAGGAAAGCTATTAGAATGTTGTCGTTTATGGGGAGGGGAATTGAATTCAAGTGTAGGGAGATTATGCCTCAGGTATACAGGGAATTGGTGAGACTGTATCTGGAGTGCTCTGTACAATATTGGTTACTATGAACATAAGGATGTTAATGCATTGGAAGCAATTCGGAGAAGGTTTACCAATCTAATACCTGGAATAAACAGAATGCCTTCTGGGGGAAAGCTATCCAGTGGAGTTTAGAAGACTGAGAGGTGATATTACTGGAACTTAAGGTCATGAGGGAGTATGACTAGGTAGATGTGGAAAGGCTATTTCCTCTTGTGGAAGGTTCTAGAACATGGGTCATAATTACAAAACAAGGGGTCACCCATTTAACACAGAGATGGGGAAACCATTTTTTCTCTCTGAGGATTGTGAATCTTTTGAACTTCCTTCCTCGAAATGCAGTGGATGCAGAATGTTTAAATATTATAAAGGCAGAGGTGGATAGATTCTTGTTGACCAAGGGAGTGAGAGATTCTAAGGGAGATGCAGGAATGAAGAGCTGAGGTTAAAATGTGATCAGCCATGACGTTATTAAATGGAGCAGCCAAGAGGCCCATTCTTCTCCTTGCTCGTACAAACACCAAAATACATTGAACCCAAACACAGTGGTGACCAGTTCCAGGATCTCCCCACTGCATGTTGTTTATGTTCAGAGCTCTACTAAGTGACCTACTTGCTCTGTCACCTCCAAACTCCCTTTTTGCTCAAACTGTCCCCGAGTCACTGGTTTCTTGACATTGTCACTCAGAGGGTTTTTTTGTGTGTCTGGGCTGGGGTTGGGTGTTACACATATTACAAATGTTTGAGTAGTGGTGCATTGCATGCTGGTTCCTGAAACCTCGCAATATTAACCCACTCAGAGATATGGACCACATTCAGCACCTCCCAAAACCCACAGCCTGACTGAAAATGTCACAACTGTACCCACAGGGAATTGAATTTTCCACAAGTGCTCCTTACTATTTGTTTACAAATTCCCAGGAGTAAAATCAAATTAATATGATGTGTTACACAATCTCAGGGTATCTCATAAAGATTTACAGCCAATGATATACTTTTCAAAGGACAGTCACTTCAGTTTCAAACAAAGCAGCCACTTGCAAAATAAAATTCTGATGAAAAGTGTTTGATCCTAAAAGTTCACTGTTATTCTCTCTCCAGATTCTGCTTCATCTGCGCAAGGTCCTTCCATTCTTGGATTGCAGCACTCCCAGACTCGGAAAGTGAAGCACTCCCTCAGCACTGACCCTCCGACAGTGCGGCGCTCCCTCAGCACTGACCCTCCGACAGTGCGGCACACCCTCAGCACTGAACCTACGACAGTGCGGCACACCCTCAGCACTGACCCTCTGACAGTCCAGCACTCCCTCAGCACTGACCCTCCGACAGTGCGGCACACCCTCAGCACTGACCCTCCGACAGTCCAGCACTCCCTCAGCACTGACCCTCCGACAGTGCGGCGCTCCCTCAGCACTGAACCTCCGACAGTGCGGCACACCCTCAGCACTGACCCTCTGACAGTCCAGCACTCCCTCAGCACTGACCCTCCGACAGTGCGGCGCTCCCTCAGCACTGA
>NC_057733.1:54613181-54624050 GCF_004010195.1 Chiloscyllium plagiosum | reverse complement strand
GTGTGGCACTCCCTCAGCACTGACCCTCCGACAGTGCGGCACTCCCTCAGCACTGACCCGCCAACAGTGCAGCACTCCCTCAGCACGGACCGTCCAACAATGTGGCACTCCCTCAGCACTGACCCTCCGACAGTGTGGCACTCCCTCAGCACTAACCCTCCGACAGTGCGGCACTCCCTCAGCACTGACCCTCCAACAGTGCGGTGTTCTCTCAGTATTGACCCTCTGGCAGTGCGGCACTCCCTCAGCAGTGACCCGCTGACAGTGCAGCACTCCCTCAGTACTGACCGTCTGACAGTGCGGCACTCCCTCAGCACTGACCCTTCGACAGTGCAGCACTCTCTCAATACTGACCCGCTGACAATGCGGCACTTCCTCAGCACTGACCGTCCGACAGTGTGGCACTCCCTCAGCACTGACCCTCCGACAGTGTGGCACTATCTCAGCACTGACCCTCCGACAGTGTAGCACTCCCTCAGTACCGACCTCCCGACAGTATAGCACTCCCTCAGTACCGACTCCCCGACAGTGTAGCACCCCCTCAGTACGGACCCTCCAACAGTGCAGTACTCTCTCAGTACTGATCCTCTGACAATGCGGCACTCCCTCACTACTGACCTGACAGTGCGGCACTCTCTCAGTACTAACCCTCTGACAGTGCGGCACTCTCTCAGCACTGACCCTCCAATAGTACAGCACTCCCTCAGTACTGATCCTCTGACAGTGCAGCACTCCCTCAGCACTGACCCTCCAACAGTGCGGTGTTCTCTCAGTATTGACCCTCTGGCAGTGCGGCACTCCCTCAGCAGTGACCCGCTGACAGTGCTGCACTCCCTCAGTACTGACCCTCTGACAGTGCGGCACTCCCTCAGCACTGACCCTTCGACAGTGCAGCACTCTCTCAAAACTGACCGGCTGACAATGCGGCACTTCCTCAGCACTGACCCTCCGAAAGTGCGGCACTCCCTCAGTACTGACCCTCTGACAATGCGGCACTCCCTCAGCACTGACCCTCCGACAGTGTGGCACTATCTCAGCACTGACCCTCCGACAGTGTAGCACTCCCTCAGTACCGGCCTCCCGACAGTATAGCACTCCCTCAGTACCGACCCTCCGACAGTGTAGCACTCCCTCAGTACCGACCTCCCGACAGTATAGCACTCCCTCAGTACCGACCCCCCGACAGTGTAGCACCTCCTCAGTACTGACCCTCCAACAGTGCAGTACTCTCTCAGTACTGATCCTCTGACAATGCGGCACTCCCTCACTACTGACCTGACAGTGCGGCACTCTCTCAGTACTAACCCTCTGACAGTGTGGCACTTCCTCAGCACTGACCATCCAACAGTGCGACACTCCCTCAGCATTAACCCTCCAACAGTGCAGCACTCTCTCAGTACTGACCTTCCTACAGTGTGGCACTCTCGCAGTACTGACCCTACCTCAGTGAGGCACTCCCTCAGCACTGACCTTCCGACAGTGCAGCACTCCCTCAGCACTGACCTTCCGACAGTGCAGCACTCTCTCAAAACTGACCGGCTGACAATGCGGCACTCCCTCAGCACTGACCCTCCGACAGTACGGCACTCCCTCAGTACTGACCCTCCGACAGTGGGGTATTCCCTCACTACTGACCCTCCGACAGTGTGGCACTATCTCAGCACTGACCCTCCGACAGTGTAGCACTCCCTCAGTACCGACCTCCCGACAGTATAGCACTCCCTCAGTACCGACCCCCCGACAGTGTAGCACCCCCTCAGTACTGACCCTCCAACAGTGCAGTACTCTCTCAGTACTGATCCTCTGACAATGCGGCACTTCCTCACTACTGACCTGACAGTGTGGCACTCTCTCAGTACTAACCCTCTGACAGTGTGGCACTTCCTCAGCACTGACCATCCAACAGTGCGACACTCCCTCAGCATTTACCCTCCAACAGTGCAGCACTCTCTCAGTACTGACCCTCCGACAGTGTGGCACTCTCGCAGTACTGACCCTACCTCAGTGAGGCACTCCCTCAGCACTGACCATCTGACAGTGCGGCACTCCCTCAGTACTGATCCTCCGACAGTGCGGCGCTCCCTCAGTACTGACGCTCCAACAGTGCAGCACTCCCTCAGCACTGACCCTCCAACAGTACAGCACTCCCTTGGCACTGACCCTTCGATACTGTGGCCCTCTCTCAGCACTGACCCTCCAACAGTGGGCACTCCCTCAGCACTGAGCCTCCGACAGCGCAGCACTCCCTCCGCACACACCCTCCCTCAGCACTGACCTGTCGACAATATGGCACTCACTCAGCACTGACCCTTTGATACTGCAGACCTTCCTCAGCACTGATCCTCCAACAGTGTAGCACTCCCTCAGCGCTGACCCTCCGACAGTGCAGCACTCCCTCAGCACTGATCCTCTGTCAGTGCAGCACTCCCTCAATGCAGCACAGCAGTCTAATATATCAGGAGTGTCACTGCATTTTGTTTAAGACAGAGATAGTTGAATGGAAATTATTTTGTAAAGTGCTGGAGAACCTCAGCAGATCTGGCAGTACCAATGGAGAGAGAAACATAGTTAACGTTTTGAGTCCAATATGATTCCTCTTTGGAACTCGAACACCTCTGAAGAAGAGTCACACCAGATGCAAAATGTTAAGTCTATTTCTCTCTACACAGATGCTGCCAGACCTGCTGAATTTGTCCAGCATTCTCTGTGTTTAGTTCTGATTTTCACTGTCCATTATAATTTGGTTTTAATTTATTTAAATACGAGCAGGCCTTGTTGATGTTTTTGCATTCCGGCTGTCCCTGGTTCAGAGGTAATCAAGTACAAACAGTGGCAGTGCCTTGCTGTCAGGACACGGATGGACGGAGTGACGCAGGTCAGATTACAGTGTGTTCAATGAAAGACTGTGCATCAGCAAAGCACTGTCAGTGGATTAGAGGCACAAAGGCCCCTGTGCTTTGTGATAAGTTAGTGTGATAAATGTTTAGCACAGCCTGTCTCTCTGCCACACTGGCTGCATTCAATTACACCGAGCTCAGTGGAAAAACGAGGTGGAAGTAAAATGGAAGGTGCTTTTGTTTCATTGAGGGTGAGGCTGGTTAATTGTTGCAGAGTTGGAGCTAGCAGTGAGTCAGCAAGATCCCACAGAGGCTGGGCCAAATCTGATCGGGAACCAGCAGCTGAGTGTGTGAATGAGGCAGGTCAGGGCACATCCCAGGGTGGAGCAGAGAGTGTTCTCACAGCAGTAACTTGATAACTCTTCAAAAACAAATTCAATGTTTAGAGCCGTGTTGTTAAAGGCCTGGAATATTTATATTCAGAAAACCTGGTCTTTGCGAGATTTAGTTTCTAGGACAAGATGACTGGTAAAATAAAACTTGATGTGATAGCAAGGGAACACAGCATTTCAGAATGATCCAGTTGGGTATATTGTGAGGGGCAAACTTGCTGGAGTTTGGCCCAGCAACACTGACAGTGAGGCACTCCCTCAGCACTGACACTCTGACAGTGCAGCACTCGCTCAGCGCTGACCCTCCGACAATGCGGCACTCCCTCAGCACTGACACTTTGACAGTGCAGAACTCGCTCAGCGCTGACCCTCTGACAGTGTGGCACTCCCTCAGCACTGACAATTCGACAGTGCGGCACTCCCTCAGCACTGACCCTCCGACAGTGTGGCACTCCCTCAGTACTGATCCTCTGGCAGTACCCATTCCCTCAGCACTGACTCTCTGAAAGTGTGGCTCTCCCTCAGTCCTGACCGTCTGACAGTGCGGCATTCCCTCAGTCCTGACCGTCTGACAATGTGGCTCTCCCTCAGTCCTGACCATCTGACAGTGCGGCACTCCCTCAGCACTGACCGTCTGACAATGTGGCATTCCCTCAGTCCTGACCTTATGACAGTGTGGCTCTCCCTCAGTCCTGACCGTCTGACAGTGTGGCATTCCCTCAGTCCTGACCGTCTGACAGTGTGGCTCTCCATCAGTCCTGACCGTCTGACACTGCGGCATTCCCTCAGTCCTGACCGTCTGACAGTGTGGCTCTCCCTCAGTCCTGACCGTCTGACACTGCGGCATTCCCTCAGTCCTGACCGTCTGACACTGCGGCATTCCCTCAGTCCTGACCGTCTGACAGTGCGGCATTCCCTCAGTCCTGACCGTCTGACAGTGCGGCATTCCCTCAGCACTGACTGTCTGACAGTGCGGCTTTCCCTCAGTCCTGACCGTCTGACAGTGTGGCTCTCCCTCAGTCCTGACCATCTGACACTGCAGCATTCCCTCAGTCCTGACCGTCTGACAGTGCGGCACTCCCTCAGTACTGACTGTCTGACAGTGCGGCATTCCCTCAGTCCTGACCGTCTGACAGTTTGGCTCTCCCTCAGTCCTGACCGACTGACAGTGCGGCATTCCCTCAGTCCTGACTGTCTGACAGTGCGGCATTCCCTCAGTCCTGACTGTCTGACAGTGCGGCATTCCCTCAGTCCTGACCGCCTGACAGTGTGGCTGTCTGTCAGTACTGACGTCTGACAGTGCGGTGCTCCCTTGGCACCTCATTGTGAGTGTCACTTGATGCGATGTGCAGAATCTGAATTAGGATTTGTATATTGAATGATGCGCCCGTCTCTGGAGGTGACAGCAATATCAACTGACAGAGCGTGCCAGTGAGTCTCTGGGTACAGTGTGGGAGACTGGCAGCTGAGGGAATGACTGCAAATGGCTACTTAATGAAAGTGAGCAACAATGAGGAAGGCCGTTTTCCTCACAGTCCAGTTTGGAACCTGAGCTGTTGCTATCCTAATTTGCATGTAATAAATCTCCACACTGACCTGAGAATTACACTGTTAAAAATTCAATCTCCCTAATTCCTGGAAAACTATCAGGGCAACTTTTCAACTGTTCTTTTCATTTTGAAGTGAACCCTGGATTAACCATGATTATGGTGGACATAAAAAGTCTTTAAGATGAAACCATTTCCAGTCTTTTGCTATTTTGCGTTTAAAAGGCAACTGTAACTTGTGTGAAGTCCCTGGAGGTTTGCAAAGAGGATGAAGCAGAGAGGAGTGTTCTGAAGGTTCTGATGTGTCTACAGCTCACACACTCAGCCCTGGCAGTGCAGATGTCTGGACTCTTGCTGTATTTGATGTCTCATTCCCAGCTGCAACCTCTCGACAGGGACAAGAAGCTTTATCCACAGGCTTACCTGATTAACCAGCAGAGGAACGGATCAGCTTTGAGAGTCCAAAGACAGGGATTGATGGTTTTTCTTCCATTCTCCTGCCCCTGCCCCTCCCATCTCGCTGTCCTCCTCCATCTGCCTCCCATGATTTTGAAGCCTGTAGAATGACAGCCTGGGATGGGTGGTGTGCGGGGAGGTATGTAAAGTTAATGAGTTAGTGAGAGGGCACATAGAATACTACATATAGTTTTGGTTTGCTTAGTTAAGGATAAATAAACTTGTATTGGCAGTGCTTCAGATAGGGCTCTGCTGATTCCTGCGATCAAGGGGTTGTATTAAAGAAAGGATTGGGCAGGTATGAACTACACTCATTGGAGTTTAGATGTAAGAGAGACAATTTCATTGACACATAAAAGATTCCAAGAGGGTTTAAATTGACAGGGCAGATGCTGAGCAGATGTCTCCCCTTGTTTGGATTTCTAGAACTAGGATCATAGTTAAGGAGTCTTAAATCAGAGATGAGGAGGGATTTCTTATCACAGAGGATGCTAATGTTTGGCATTCTCCAAGAAAGCAGTGGAAGCTGGATTATCTAAAATACTGAATGTTGGGTTATTGAAGCTATTGAAGAGTCTAGGCCATTGAAGGTATTGAACATTGGGTTTGACAGATTTCTGATCTACAAGGGAGTACAGACGGGATAGGCAGGAAGTGAAGTTATAGCCACAATCAGAATGGCCACATCTTATTGAATAGCAGAATGGGCACAAGGAACTGAGGACTACTCCTAAACACACACACACATACACACTCTCTCACTCAGAGTCTGATCCCACAGTCACTTCTCTTTCTCAGTCTGGTAGTGAAATGAAGTGCAGAACTCCCTGACATTGATGTTTACATTAGATTACATTACAGTGTGGAAACAGGCCCTTCAGCCCAACAAGTCCACACCGACCCGCCGAAGCGAAACCCACCCATACCCCTACATTTACCCCTTACCCAACACTACGGGCAATTTAGCATGGCCAATTCACCTGACCCTGCACATCTTTTGGACTGTGGGAGGAAACCGGAGCACCCGGAGGAAACCCATGCAGACACGGGGAGAACGTGCAAACTCCACACAGTCAGTCGCCTGAGGCGGGAATTGAACCCGGGTCTCAGGCGCTGTGAGGCAGCAGTGCTAACCACTGTGCCACCGTGCCGCCCACAATGTTGGGAGCAGTATTATCAGAAATTAGCAGTCAGAAATGGGAGGAGTGAGGAAAATTAACAGAGAAAAGAGTATCTTTCAAAAGGAACATTGCACATTCATTCTCCTAATACATTTCATCTGGAAACAGGCAGTGAGGGAGGGTAAAAGGTTAACCGTGAACTGAACTGTGCTTAGTACAGTTGTACCAGGCGATTACTATTCACATTCCTTAACCAGGGAAGTCAGCCAAGTCACAGACCTACACAAAGCTTAACCAATCCCAGATGGTTGGCTGTGAGCACCTGGTGTGTGGTTATCATGAGACAGGCGTCCTGTTTATTCTCTGCCTGACAAAGTGAGCAAAGTGTGCTGAAGACTGAAGCAGATGTGGCAGGGATTGTGCTGTAATCAGTGGACCTTCATCACAGCCTCATTGCCCAAGCTCACCGAGCATCAGGAGCGGCTGACGACTGCTGCTTGTGTGCAATGAGGCCTGCTAGACAGGCCTGTGCTCCCACCCAGTGGGTGCTGACCTGAGGCTGGTTGAGGCAGGACACTCCAGCCTAGTGACAGTCACTGAACCATGCCACTGAGAGCAAGTCTGCTGTTCGGATAGGGGCGCTGTACTGTGGAAAATGCAGAATGCCTCCGATTTCAGTCTGTTTGCTCAGTGTCTGCAGACACGTCTGAGGCTCATTGCTCAATGTTGGACCCATGCCAGAACACAGGCCTGTCCAAATAACACATCACATGTGAAAATAAAACCAGCACCAATCCATCCAACCAAACTTCCAACAAAAACCCACTTCCTCCGTGCCCCCAATTAAAACTTCAGTTACATCACACTGTAAACTTTTGCTATAAATTCTGTGTCTTACAATCTTATTCTCCACAACCACCTGATGAAGGAACAGTGCTCCGAAAGCTAGTGCTTCCAAATAAACATGTTAGACTCTAACCCGGTGTTGTGTGATTTTTAACCCAATTAAAACATTATTGTTTGTTTTTAGCTTTCTCAAGGTTTCTTGAAGTGTTAAGTATGTTTTTCCCATCCATTAGCCACTCCCACTTAAAAAGCTAACAGTGGTGATTGACAGAAACTGTATTGTTTCATCCAAGTACAGAGCTCAGAGTCCACGCAGGGGGAACTGAATGAATTGCACCCACACAGCAAATTGTTCACAATTAACAATAACTACCCAGTGCAGAGAGACAGAGGGTCAGTGCTGAGGGAGTGTCGCACTGTCAGAGGGTCAGTGCTGAGGGAGTGCCGCACTGTCGGAGGGTCAGTGCTGAGGGAGTGTCGCACTGTCAGAGGGTCAGTGCTGAGGGAGTGCTGCACTGACGGAGGGTCAGTACTGAGAGAGTGCCGCAGTGTCGGACGGTCAGTACTGAGGGAGTGCCTCACTGTTGGAGAGTCAGTACTGAGGGAGCGCCGCACTGTTGGAGGGTCAGTATTGAAGGGTTGCTGCACTGTTGGACGGTCAGTACTCCTCTTTCACCATAGCAACTGGAATTTGTTTTTTCAATGTAAATCTTTTACCATTGGCTGATTTGCGAGGACTCCATAAATCCATAAATTCACACCTAGTGTCATGGATAAGAGGTCTTTGGATTCACGGAAATGGAGGGGGACAGGACACCTTTGAAATGTACACAGATAACTGAAAAAGGTTATGGGATTAAAACAAAAGTAAGTCTTGAAAGAGTGTAAATGAGTTGAGGGAACAGCCAGGGTTCTGTTTGTAGTCAGGTCCTTGCAAATGGAATGAGAAGCTGCTGCTGGCTCACTGACTACAGGAATGCAGGTGGGGCTAAAACTGCAAACAAAACTCCAAGTGAGGAGGATTACAGGCAAAGACCAGCAGCTTTTCATTTCCAGAATCATCGTCTACATTTGCAGCCCTCCCACTATAGCTCAGCTGTTCCCAGTTCCTACACAACGTGCCTTAGAAAAACTAAACAGCAGGTTTTCATTAGAGCATCTCAAGATGAATTTCAAATATTCCAATCTAAATACAACAGCTTGTTTTAGTTAGTCTGGTTATTTTAATTTAATTTTCTTCATATTATTTCAGAAGGGTGGTAAGGACAAGCCAGAGAACTGCAGACCAGTGAGCCTGGCCTCGATGGTGGGCAAGTCTTTGGAGGGAATCCTGAGGAACAGGATGTACATGTATTTGGAAAGGGAAGGATTAATTAGGGATAGTTAACATGGCTTTGTGCGTGGGAAATCATGTCTCACAAACTTGATTGAGTTTACATAAGAGGTATAGTTAGTAAGTTTGCAGATGACACCAAAATTGGAGGTGTAGTGGACAGCGAAGAGGGTTACCTCAGATTACAACGAGATCTTGATCAGATGGGCCAATGGGCTGTGGGGTGGCAGGTGGAGTTTAATTTAGATAAATGCGAGGTGCTGCATTTTGGGAAAGCAAATCTTAGCAGGACGTATACACTTAATGGTAAGGTCCTGGGGTGTGTTGCTGAACAAAGAGACCTTGGAGTGCAATTTCATAGCTCCTTGAATGTAGAGTCACAGGTAGATAGGATAGTGAAGAAGGTATTTGGTATGTTTTCCTTTATTGGTCAGAGCATTGAGTATAGGAGTTGGGAGGTTATGGTTACTGCTGTACAGGACATTGGTTAGGCCACTTTTGGAATATTGTGTGTAATTCTGGTCTCCTTCCTATCGGAAGGCTGTTGTGAAAGATTTACAAACATGTGAGGCAGGTAGGGGGAACCTGAGTTCAGGAGTGCAGGAGCCTCAGCCCTTGACCTTGTCCAACAGGTATGAGATTCTTGCTCCCTGTACGGATGAGGAAAAGGGCTCTGGACAGGATGAGCCAGCTGACCATGGCACCATGGTGCAGAAGGCCATTCAAGAGGGGGGAGCTAATAGACAAGTAGTGGTTATAGGGGATTCTATAATTAGGGGGACAGATAGTATCCTTTGTAAGCCGGATTGGGAGTCTCGCATGGTGTGTTGCCTACCTGATGCCAGGGTACGGGACATCTCCGACCAGCTTGAAAGGATATTGGAGCGGGAGGGAGAGGATCCAGTTGTTGTGGTCCACGTTGGGACTAACAACACAGGCAAAGCTAGGGTGGAGGACCTGTTTGGGGATTATCGAGCACTAGGAAGGAAATTGAAGTACAGGTCCTTAAGGGTCATTAGCTCCGTATTACTGCCCGAGCCACGTGCCAATTGGCATAGGGATAAGAAAATTAGAGAAGTAAACACGTGGCTAAGGGATTGGTGTGGGAAAGAGGGATTCCACTTCATGGGGCATTGGCATCAGTTTTGGAACCACGGGGATCTGTACCGTTGGGGTGGTCTCCACCTGAACTGATCAGGTACCAATGTTCTAGTGAAGAGGATAAATAGGGTGGTCAGTAGGACTTTAAACTTCTGAGTTGGGGGGAAGGGAAAGTGAAAGCGACAGGGAGTATGGAGTTAAATGGAAAGATAAGCGGCAGGATAGCATATGTGCAGGCAGATTTAAACTTGAGACAGACTGGGAATGTAGCAAAAAGGAAGGATAACTTGGGACATCTTATGACTTCCAATATCTCTAATGATAAGAAAGTTAGCATTAAGGCACTTTACCTGAATGCTCGTAGCATTTGTAACAAAGCAGATGAACTAATGGCCCAGGTCATCGTGAGTGATTATGATGTGGTAGGCATCACAGAGACGTGGTTAGAGGGGGGTCAGGACTGGCAGTTAAACATCCAAGGGTTTTCAACTTATCGGAAAGACAGGGAGGTGGGCAGAGGGGGCGGGGTTGCCTTGTTAGTTAAGAACAAAATTAAATCTATGGCACTGAATGACATAGTGTCGGATGATGTGGAGTCTGTGTGGGTGGAATTGAGGAATTGAGGAACCACAAAGGCAAAAAAACCATAGTGGGAGTTATGTACAGACCTCCTAACAGTGGTCAGGACCAGGGGCGCAACATGTACCGGGAAATAGAGAAGGCATGTCAGAAAGGCAAGGTCACGGGTGATCATGGGAGACTTCAATATGCAGGTGCTCTGGGTAAATAATGTTGCCAGTGGATCCAAAGAAAGGGAATTCATGGAATGCTTACAGGGTGGCTTTTTGGAACAGCTTGTCATGGAGCCCACAAGGGAGCAGGCTATTTTGGACCTAGTGCTATGTAATTAACCAGACTTTATAAAAAATCTTAAAGTAAGGGAACACTTAGGAAGCAGTGATCATAATATGGTAGAGTTCAGTCTGCAGTTTGAAAGAGAGAAGGCAAAATCGGATGTAATGGTGTTACAGTTAAATAAAGGTAATTATGAGGGCATGAGAGAGGAACTGACGAAAATAGATTGGAAGTGGAGCCTAGCAGGGAAGACAGTAGAGCAAACATGGCAGGAGTTTGTGGGTAAAATTGAGGACACTGTACAAAGGTTCATCCCCAAGAAGAGAAAGACTATCCGGGGAGGGATTAGACAGCCATGGCTGACAAAGAAAGTCAGGAAAT
>NC_057733.1:54575560-54610309 GCF_004010195.1 Chiloscyllium plagiosum | reverse complement strand
CCGCCCCCACCCCCTCTCCGGCCTATTACCCTCACCTTAACCTCCTTCCACCTATCGCATTCCCAAATGCCCCTCCCCCAAGTCCCTCCTCCTATCTTAGCCTGCTTGGTACACCCTCCTCATTCCTGAAGAAGGTCTTATGCCTTAAACGTCGATTCTCCTGCTCCTTGGATGCTGCCTGACCTGCGCTTTTCCAGCAACACATTTTTCAACATTTCAAAGGCATCTGGATGGGTGTAAAATAGGAAGGGTGTAGAAGAATATGGGCCATGTGCTGGCAAATGGGATTAGATTAGGTTGGGATATCTGGTCGGCATGGATGAGTTGGACTGAAGGGTCTGTTTCCATGCTGTACATCTCTATGACTCTATATAAAACAGACTAAAATTCTCCCTTGATTGTCCCCTCTAACCTCTCCATGACATTCAATGACAACACCATCTTTGACACCCCCACTATCAACACCCAGAGGGTTATTATTATCCTGAAATTGAATTGGTCTAGCTGTATAACCACTGTACCTTCAAGAGCAGGTCAGACACTGGGAATCCTGCATTGACTAACCCACTCCTGACCCCCCAAAGCCTGTCCACAATCTACATGGCACATCAGGAGTGTGATGGAATACTCCCCACTTGCCTGGATGGGTGCAGCTCCAACAACACTCAAGAAGCTTGACACCATCCAGGACAAAGCAGCCACTTGATTGGCACCACATCCACAAGCATCAGCATTCTGCCCCCTTGAGCACAGCAGCAACACTGTACCATCTACAAGTTGCACTGCAAGAATTCACGAGACATTGACAATGGGAGCAGGTATTTGGAATAATTGCCTTCTTCTGTCTGTATGCTGTAGGTATAGTGCCAGTAATCTGACCCAGTGACAGTGAAGGAACAGTGATATATTTCCAAGTCAGGATGGTGAGTGGCTTGGAGGGGAGTGTGCAGGGATGGTGTTCTCCCAAATCAGAATTAAAACTTTAAAAATCCCCACATGACAGCCCAAAGAAACTTTGACAATAGGGTGAGTGTGAAGCTGTTGGATTGTCCAACTGGTTCAGTCATGTCCTTTCAGGAAGTCTGTCATCCTTATCCAATCTGAGCCAGTATGGGACCCCAGTTTCACAGAGAAGTGGTCAAAGAGAATATTTTTTACACAGTGAGTTGCTGTGATCTGAAACCTACAGCCTGAAAGGGTGGTGGAGGCTGATTAAATTGAACCTTTCAGAAGGTAATTGAACAAATATCAGGAAAGGAAACATTTTGCAGGGTTATATGGAAAGGGTGTGTGATGTGTAACTACTTGGGTATTTGGTATATAGACATTGGATTGAATGGCCTTCCTCTGTGTTTTATGATTCGATCCCCTCAGAAGTGGCCCTAATGAGCTGGCACTTTAAAATGAAGTGCACCATATATACCTCCTCTGGGTAACTGAGAATGGTTGATACATTTCAGCTTGGCCAATAACACCCACCTCCATGAACGAGAAAAGTGTTAGTGTTGTTTGCTTTATGGAGGAGAGCAATCTTAAATTGATATTGGAGAACCTGGGAGTTGCCAGCAGAGTAACTAAACAGCCTGAACGATTCTGACAGCCAGTGACCAGACCAGAACGGGCTGTAGCTTTTCCTTATAAGGGAGATGACATTCCACTGTTGCCTCAGCCTCTATAACCAGCCTGTCCACAATCCAGCAGAGGCAGCCCCTGACGTCAGCTCATTCAAAGGTTGGATCAGAATTCATCTAGACCATAAATTCAGTTTTACCAGAACACAAACAGCCACACAAGCCAGGACTCGGTTGGTGTTGTCACTCTGAGAGCACAGCAGGTTACATCTGAGCTTCAGGAAGGAAAAGGAGAAAAGCAAGTTTATTTAAACAACTGCCTCTTCTTGGGACCTCACAGACACTGCTCCTTTTAAAGACATTACATTCTACAGCAAGAGCCCTGTTACAGACAAAAGGCTCGATTTTAACTCACATCTTTCATCAGTGGTCAGTGTCCACCTTGGGACAACTGAGCTGCTGGGTTAATGCATCAACTGAACCCCAATCTGTGACTAAACTGAGGCTCTCATTTCTGCTCATGGGCTCAGATGAGGTTCTGCTTTACTGGTAAAAGGGGGTGGGGGCTTCTCCTATTCTGTCCTCGACCAATAACTCATAGCAGCAAGCAGAAAACAGATTAACTGACTCCTCGTTAGATCTCACTGTGCCCAAAAATGACTGCCGTAATTCCCGACCGAACAAATCACTGCACCTTCAAAATAAATTTACTGGAGGTAATTTTTATTTATTCCATTTGCTGAAATCAAGCAATATTGGGCAGGTTATCATTTATAGATGTCTCCCAGGAGAAAGTGAGGACTGCAGATGCTGGAGATCAGAGCTGAAAATGTGTTGCTGGAAAAGTGCAGCAGGTCAGGCAGCATCCAAGGAGCAGGAGAATCGACGTTTCGGGCATGAGTCCTTCTTCAGGAATAGCTCATGCCTGAACCGTCGATTCTCCTGCTCCATGGATGCTGCCTGAGCTGCTGTGCTTTTCCAACAATAGATGTCTCTCAGGCTTGTATATAATGGGCAGCTAATGCAATATTTTGTATTTGTGTATATTTGTTACCAGGAAAGCAGGCCTGAGCATCATTGCCACTGGGGACTGGACAAACCTCTGAGATTGGTTGATCTTGATCTTGTTCAATTTTGAAGTTTGTTTTTGTCAATATTACAACCGTTCAAAACTTTGTCACATTCTTCCTAACGGTTCTGTGGACATTTCCACACTGGACTGATTGGAGATGCAGGCGAAAGTGAAGACTTCAGATGCTGGAGATCAGAGTCAAGATTAGAATAGTGCTAGAAAAGCACAGCAGGTCAGGCAGCATCCGAGGAGCAGGAAAATCGACATTTCGGCTCATTCCTGCTGAATGGTGTATGGGAGAAGGATTCACATTTTTGGATCATAGGAATATCTTTTGGGGTAGAAGTGACCTGTACAAGAAGGGCGGATTGTACCTAAATTGGAAGGGGACTAATATACTGGCAGGGAAATTTGCTAGAGTTGCTCAGGAGGATTTAAACTAGTAAGGTGGGGAGGTGGGACCCAGGAAGATAGTGAGGAAAGAGATCAATCTGAGACTGATACAGTTGAGAACAGAAGTGAGTCAGTCAGGACAGGCAGGGACAAGGTAGGACTAATAAATTAAACTGCATTTATTTCAAAGCAAGGGGCCTAACAGAGAAGGCAGATGAACTCAGGGCATGGTTAGGAACATGGGACTGGGATATCATAGCAATTACAGAAACATGGCTCAGGGATGGATAGGACTGGCAGCTTAATGTTCCAGGATACAAATGCTACAAGAAGGATAGAAAGGGAGGCAAGATTGGAGGGATAGCATTACAGCTGTGCTGAGGGAGGATATTCCTGGAAATACATCCAGGGAAGTTATCTGGGTGGAGCTGAGAAATATGAAAGGGATGATCACCTTATTGGGATTGTATTATAGACCCCCTAATAGTCAGAGGGAAATTGAGAAACAAATTTGTAAGGAGATCTCAGCTATGTTTTTCAAACATAGACTGGCAATGTCATAGTGTTAAGGGTTTAGGTGGAGAGGAATTTGTTAAGAAAATTTTCTGATTCAGTATGTGGATGTACCTACTAGAGATGGTGCAAAACTTGACCTACTCTTGGGAAACAAGGCAGGGCTGGTGACTGAGGTGTCAGTGGGGGAGCATTTTGGGGCTAGCGACCATAATTCTATTAGATTTAAAACAGTGATAGAAAAGGATAGATCAGATTTAAAAGTTGAAATTCTAAATTGGAGAAAGGCCAGTTTTGATGGTATTAGGCAAGAACTTTCGAAAGCTGATTGGGTGCAGATGTTCGCAGGTAAAGGTACGGCTGGAAAATAGAAAGCCTTCAGAAATGAGATAATGAGAATCCAGAGAAAGTATATTCCTGTTAGGGTGAAAGGAAAGGCTGGTAGGTATAGGGAATGCTGGATGACAAAAGAAATTGAGTGTTTGGTTAAGAAAAAGAAGGAAGCATATGTAAGGTAAAGACAGGACAGATCACGTGAATCCTCAGAAGAGTATAAAGGCAGTAGGAGTATACTTAAGAGGGAAATCAGGAGGGCAAAAATGGGATATGAGATAGCTTTGGCAAATAGAATTAAGGAGAATCCAAAGGGTTTTTACAAATACATTAAGGACAAAAGGGTAACTAGGGAGAAAATAAGGCCCCTCAAAAATCAGCAAGGCAGCCTTTGTGTGGAGCCGCAGAAAATTGGGGAGAGACTAAAAGAGTATTTTGGATCAGTATTTACTGTGGAAAAGGATATGGAAGATATAGACTGGAGGGAAATAGATGGTGACACCTTGCAAAATGTCCATATTACAGAGGAGGAAGTGTTGGATGTCTTGAAACACATAAAGGTGGATAAATCCCCAGGACCTGATCAGGTGTATCCGAGAACTCTGTGGGAAGCTAAAGAAGAGATTGCTGGGCCCCTTGCTGAGATATTTGTATCATCGATAGTCACAGGGGAGGTGCCGGAAGACTGGAGGTTGGCTAACGTGGTGCCACTGTTTAAGAAGGGTGGTGAGAACAAGCCAGGGAACTATAGACCAGTGAGCCTGACCTCGGTGGTGGGCAAGTTGTTGGGGGGAATACTGAGGGACAGGATGTAGATGTATTTGGAAAGGCAAGGACTGATTAGGGATAGTCAACATGGCTTTGTGCGTGGGAAATCATGTCTCACAAACTTGATTGAGTTTTTTGAGGAAGTAACACAGAGGATTGGTGATGGAAGAGTGATAGATTGATCCATATGGACTTCAGTAAAGCATTCAACAAGATTCCCCATGGGAGACTGGTTAGCAAGGTTAGATCTCACGGAATACAGGGAGAACTAGCCATTTGGATACAGAACTAGCTCAAAGGTAGAAGACAGAGGGTGGTGGTGGAGGGTTGTTTTTAGACTGGAGGCCTGTGACCAGTGGAGTGCCACAAGGATCGGTGCTGGGTCCTCTACTTTTTGTCATTTACATAAATGATTTGGGTGTGAGCATAAGAGGTACAGTTAGTAAGTTTGCAGATGACACCAAAATTGGAGATGTAGTGGACAGCGAAGAGGGTTACCTCAGATTACAACAGGATGTTGACCAGATAGCCAATGGGCTGAGAAGTGGCAGATGGAGTTTAATTCAGATAAATGCGAGGTGCTGCATTTTGGGAAAGCAAATCTTAACAGGACGTATACACTTAATGGTAAGGTCCTAGGGAGTGTTGCTGAACAAAGTAACCTTGGAGTGCAGGTACATAGCTCCTTGAAAGTGGAGTCGCGGGTAGATAGGATAGTGAAGAAGGCGTTTGGTATGCTTTCTTTTATTGGTCAGAGTATTGAGTATAGGAGTTGAGAGGTCATGTTGCAGCTGTACAGGACATTGGTTAGGCCACTTTTGGAATATTGCATACAATTCTGGTCTCCTTTCTATTGGAAGGATGTTGTAAAACTCGAAAGGGTTCAGAAAAGATTTACAAGGATGTTGCCAGGGTTGGAGGATCTGAGCTATAGGGAGAGGCTGAACAGCCTGGGGCTGTTTTCCCTGGAGAGTCGGAGGCTGAAGGGTGACCTTATAGAAGTTTACAAAATTATGAGGGGCATGGATAGGGTAAATAGGCAAAGTCTCTTCCCTGGGGAAGAGAGCATAGATTTAGGGTGAGACGGGAAAGATATAAAAGAGACCTAAGGGATAATGTTTTCACACAGAGGGTGGTACGTGTATGGAATGAGCTGTCAGGGGAAGTGGTGGAGGCTGGTACAATTGCAACATTTAAGAGGCATCTGGATGGGTATATGAATAGGAAGTGCATAATATGGGCCGGGTGCTGGCAGGTGGGACTAGATTGGATTGGCATATCTGGTCGGCATGGATGGGTTGGACCGAAGGGTCTGTTTCCATGCTGTACATCTCTATGACTCTCAAAGGACTCCTGTCCGAAACGTCAATTTTCCTGCTTCTCGGATGCTGCCTGACCTGCTGTGCTTTTTCAGCGCCACTCTAATCTAGAAGCAGGCATCTACACTGGGTCTGCAGTGTCTCAGGAGCACAGTCCATCCCCAGTTTGGCAATTACAGATGGACAATAAATGCTGGGATTATCAGCTCACAACCCAGAAACTAAAAAGAAAAGATGAGTCAGAGTGCAAGTTAAGCTTTAAACTGTTTGATTGAAAATCTCTGTGATGATTAAAAGAAAGATCAAGTAAGAACATAAAAACACACAAACATGCAAATTAAAATGGGAATTGGCCAATCAGCCTCTGCTCCACCATTCAGTGCAAACATGACCACTGCCCAGACACGCCCTGGCAGTGGGGATCCCCAGTGGAGGGCTCTCTACGCGGGCGACCTCCCCCTTTCCCTTGGGGATCTGGGGTGGAGGGTGTTGCCCGCAGCAGTTCCCTGCAATTGCAGATTATGATGATTCATGGACTCCCAGCCCAGCTGCTTGTTCTGTGGTGCTGTGGAGCATGTAGATATGGGGTATGAGTGTTTGCACCCCCTTTTTAGTTTTCTGAAAAAGCTTCTCCTCTGCTTTTGGTTGCACTTCCGCTGCACGGTCCTGATCTTTGGGCACCTGGCGCAGAGTGTGGATGGTAGATCAGATGTCCTCCTCGTGGGTCTGCTCCTGGGCCTGGCCAAACTGGCCATAAACAGGTCCAGGCAGCGGGCTGTGGAGGGGGTCATTAGGGCCGACTGCCTGCCCCTCTTTCGCGGTTACGTTAGAGCCCGGGTGTCTCTGGAGAAGGAGCACATGGTGTCCATCAAAACCCTTGAGCTGCTCAGGGAGAGATGGAGTGTTTTATTTTCCCCTCTGATTTAATCCCTGCCCTCCCCCTTCACTGTTTGATCACACAGCATTGCCCTTTGATGTGAAGGGCACTGCTTGCCACTGGCCGTTTGGGTGTTTCCTTTCTTCCTGGTGGTGGAATATAAATAAAGTTTTATGCACTTGTTGTTTTTCACTGTCTCACACCTGCACACACACAACATGGGTGCTGGGGGAAAAAAATAAGCAGTCCCGCTGTGAGGAGGCAGTGCACGGGGTGGGTGGGGGGGGGTGGTAGAGAAAAAAAAACATGACCAACCTGAGGACAACTTCAGCTCCGATGTCCTGCCTGCGTCCCTCCATCCTCAGGGATGAAACACCTGTCTAAACCAGCCTGGACTTTCAGTATCTCAGCTGCCACTGCTCCCTGGGGAAGAGATTACAACTTGGGCAGCACGATGGCTCAGTGGTCACCATTGCTGCCTCACAGTGTCGGGTTCGATTCCACCCTTGGGCAACTGTCTGTGTGGAGTTTGCACAAGCTCTCTGTGTTGGCGTGGGTTTCTCTGGGTGCTCCGGTTTCCTCCCAAAGTCCAAAGATGTGCATGATGTAGAGGTGTCCATGTTGGACTGGGCCGGACAAAGTTAAAAATCACACAACAAAGATGTTCAGGTTATGTGGATAGGCTGTGGTAAATTGACCATAGTGTGCAGCAGGTGGGTTAGTCTTGGGAAATGCAGGGTTACAGGAATATGATAGAGGTTGGGGTGGTCTTTGGTGGGTTGGTGTGGACCAGTGGGCTGAATTGCCTGCTTCCACACTGTAGGGATTCTATGAAGACAGCTGACCCCCTCCTTAGGGACAAATGGGAGACCACCCATTTGAAACTGTGGTCCAGGTTCAGGATACACTCCAGACATCCCAAACTGCTTCACAGTCAATGAAGTCATAGAGTCATAGAGATGTACAGAATGGAAACAGACCTATGCCAGCCAGATATCCTAACCTAATCTAGTCCCATTTGCCAGCACTTGCCCCATATCCCTCTAAACCCTCCATATTCAATGTTGCAATTGTGCCAGGCTCACCATTTCCTCTGGCAGCTCATTCTATCCATGCACCACCCTCTGTGTGAAAACATTGCCCCTTAGGTCCCTTTTAAATTTTTCCCCTCTCACTCTAAATGTATGCCCTCTAGTGCTGAACTCCCCCGCTCCAGGGAAAAGACCTTGTCTATTTACCCTATCCATGCCCCTCATGATTTTATAAACCTCCATAAGGTCACCCCTCAGCCTCCGATGCTCCAGGGAAAACAGCCCCAACCTATTCAGCTTCTCCCTCTAGCTCAAATCCTTCAACCCTGGCAATATCCTTGTAAATTGTTTCTAAACCCTTTCGAGTTTTATAACATCCTTCCAATAGAAAGGAGACCAGAATTGTATGCAATATTCCAAAAGTGGCCTAACCAATGTCCTGTACAGCTGCAGCATGGCCTCCCAATTCCCATACTCAATTCACTGATCAATAAAGGCAAGCGTGCAAAACACCTTCTGCACTACCCTGTCTATCTGGGACTCCACTTTCAAGAAACTCTGCACCTGCACCCCTAAGTCTCCTTGTTCAGTAACACTCCCTAAGACCTTACTATTAAGTGTATAAGTCCCGCCCTGATTTGCCTTTCGAATATGCAGCACCTCATATTTATCTAAATTAAACTTCATCTACAGTCCTCGGCCCATTGGCCCATCTGATCAAAAACCTGTTGTAATCTGAGGTAACCCTCTTCGCTGTTCACTACACCTCCAATTTTGGTGTCATCTGCAAACTTACTAACTACACCTCCTATGCTCACATTCAAATTATTTTTATAAATGACGTAATTTTGAAGTGTAATTATTCCTGCATTACAACTAGAATACCCAGCAGCCAATTCACACAAAGGCAGCTCCACAAATAGCAACAAGATAATCACCAGATAATTTGCTTTTAGTGACGTTGGTTGAAGGATAAATATTGGTCAGGCAATGAGAGAAAATCCCAGTTCTTGTGCAATGACTATCCTAGAATCCTTGAAAATCAGAATTGGATTGCTTCCACAATAACTGTCAGAGATAGTCTTCAATGCCTTCAGATGCAAAGAGGGGCCAGAGACCAGAGGCCATAGGGAGGGGGTCGGGAGTAAGCTAGTGTGTTGGCTCTGTCTTTCAGAACAGTGATTGCTCCTGGCTCAGGGAAGGTCACTGTGCTGCCCAAGACCATGGTAATGAGCCCCTCTCCACCCCATACAGGTCAGTCAGTTCAAGGTCAGTGACTCTGCAGCAGTTCCACTGTAGCAGTCCTTTTCCCATATTCCCTTATTACAGGTCTCGTGTGTTGCATGAATTAATTCTCGGTTTGCTGCTTTTCTATTCAATAGCCTGAGAAGTAAAACTCAGTCCATTATTTGTGTCTCTGAATATTTCAACAGCCTGCATTTACTGCACAGAATCTCCCCATTTACAGTGGACTTCCTTAAACTTCTCCAAGTTAAGGGGAAGAGAATCAAAGGAAAGCACTTGGGGAGTGAGGAAGGCCAGATAGCTTCTTTGGAAACATAGAAATAAAGATTGTATTTGCAGGATCAAGAGTTTCTAAATTAGGAACGATGAAATCCTTCAGCAAATATGTGGTTCTGGCCCGTGTCACAGTGTGTCTGCACATTGCACATTGCTCATTGTGTAATCGCTCTCACACGTACTCGATATATCAAAAGGACACTGCCCTTTCCCATTTGGTACCTGGTTTCTAATCTACTTCACACAGATAACAGGGTCCGCCCCTGGCGACTATAATGTGAAATGAATGCGAACATTTCTGTTCAATCTTAAACACAAATAAAAAGAAAACCACAATTTATTTTGACAAGAATTGTCAATCTCTTTCAAAGGCTTTACTGCTAATCTAAACTCTGCAAAACAACTGAATGCAGTATTTTTACAGGTCTGTTTTTTAGTTGTAAGTCACAGTTATGATCATTCCCTTGGAGGGTTCCCACCTCTGGGAGGATACATTTCTGGAGTTTCATCACATCTCTTTTTCATGCCAAATATCCAACCACGTCCTCATTCAATTGGTCGCTCAAGTTTAATATCCAGCTCTCTAGCCAACTGAAAAGAAAACTGACTCTCCTTCATCTGGTTGGGTGATTCTTGACTGTGAGTCAAACAGCCTTTCCTTTCCCATTCAAATATTTCATTAGTTACAAAATTATTGGACACATATTTTATTAAATTCTGCCATGTTTCACCCTTAAAATATTGACAGTTCTGTCCCAAATATTCATTTTTAATTCCTGAAATCTCCTAGATAACCTTGAGGATTGACAATGTAACCCTTTGTTGTCAGGGACATTAGAAAACCTGGGACTGGGCTCCTCTTCCCCTGAGGTATGTCAGTGAACCAGCTTGTCTTTATGGGAATGAGCCAATTTTCTTTCACCCCATACTAAACCTGTCTAGGGAGTGTAAATCTGGAAATCTTATAGTCTTACTCTGTATCAACCCCGTGCTGTCCCTGTCTTGAAAGTATTTGATGGGGGACAGTGTAGAAGGAGCTTTAATCTGTACCTAATCTTGTGCTGTCCCTTTCCTGGAGTGTTTGATGGGAATGGTGAAGAAGGAGATTTTCTTTCAGTTTAAAAGAGTACAGAGAGCTTTATTCTGTATCTAACCCAGTGTTGTACCTGTCTTGAGAATTTTAAAGGCAACAGTCTGGAGGGATGTTCACTTTGTCTCATTGACAGTCCTTCAATTTGATGACATCTACTCAGGGTCATGAATTTCTACCATTGGTCCTCATGAACGGACAACTCATTCTCCACTGCCAGATCCGTGAGAATGTTGGACACGAAATATTGAGGGTCCAGACTGCATGAGTTCCTTCTTTACCTCATCAGTGAGATGTTTTGACTGAAAGCATGTGGTCAGCATTTTGGATGATTGATAGCAAACTCCTCTCAGTCATTAATGTTATTGCTCCTGCACTTCAGAGAACTTCAGATTGCCATTAATATGTTTTCTTTGTTCTTCCCTAGAATGTTTGCCATTTGAAATATGAGTGAACTCAGGCCATGATGTTCATCCAGACCCACTTTCCACTTCATTGTGACTGGTTTTGTAGGAGTTTTGCCTGAATACGTGTGGAGGACGCTAGCCTTTGTTTGATGGTTCTCACATTTGACCTGGAAGTTGTGGTGAAGGCATTGCTGTCGGAATTTCTCCAATGCTTTTATTTGTCTCTGATACACAGCTCAGGTCCTTCTGCAATACAGCAGTGAGATGATGACAACTGCATTGTCTGCTCGAGTTTGGTTAGCTGGTGGAGGTCTTTATTGTCAGACACGCGCTGTGGAAGTTTGTCAAAGGCTGAGCATGTCTAACTGATCCAGTATTGGATCTCCTCATCATTGTCGGTCTTTTCAGAGAGAGGTTTCTGCTGCTCAACATGTTCCAGAATCTTGGGGCAGGGGTAGAATATTTAGCTGATCAGGTCTAGGGGTAATAAATGAAGTTTGTTTTGGCAACATTCAAGGGCAAGCCAAGCTTCATGTCTGCAGGACTGAAGAGATGGAGAGAGCTTTACAAACCGGGTGTTGAGTGAGCATTGACACACTGCAGTCAGCCACATACCGCACACTATCACTCTGTGTCTGTCTCTAGATCAGGATCATTTCAGCATGGAGATGCTTGAGGTTAGAGTTTTCTATCAAGGTGCTGTTTAATATTCACACCAGAGGACAGTCAATCTTTGATGAGGTGAACAACCACTGTTAAGTCAATTGTAAGCAGTATGGGGCCTAACACAAAAAGCTTTTTTGAAACCAGGCCAGATATTGAAGCCTTCTCAGGGTTCCTCCTGAACACATTTGTTGTCTCATCATTGTGAAATGTTGCATGATCGTGATGAGGTTTCTTGGACACTCAAATCTTTACAGCACTATCCACAGAGCCCTCAGCTAATTGTTGACTCAGCTGCTTCTGTCAGCTCAAGGAAGAGTTCTTGGTGCTGAACCTGACATTTTCACAGATTTTTCTGGCAACACAAACCACGCTAGAGGTTTCTCTGGAAGGTCTAAAGCCACAATGTGTCTCTGGGAGGATTTCCTCAGCCATAGGAAGTAGGCAGTTCAGGATTTTGTGTGTCAGAATTTTCCAAACTTCAGCCCAAAGGGAAATAGTTTCCAGAGCTGGATTTATCTCCCTTGTTGAAAATAGCTTCATTTGCCATATTGCTGAAGGCAGGGAATGGGGAAGTTATTTTTCCCCCCGAATCCGTAAGATGAGTGCATGGAATCTTGATGTGAGGAAAGGTTCACTCACTTTAAAGCTCTCAGCTGGAATACCAACCATCATAGTCAAAGCCTCCATCTGTTCCTTTGATGATTGCTGATGTGAGCTCTGCCATTTCTGGTGGTTCCCCAGTGGATTCAACCACAGGGACTGGGGAATAGGCCACACATTCCCAGCTTTCACTATGGATTCATGGTGCAGGAATTGTTGTAAATGTTCTTTCCAGCAAAGCCAGGAGGTGATGTCATTGTTAAGAACACCGTAGAGGACTTAATCCATTTGACTTTGGTCTATAGATGGCCTTGTTGGTTTCAGTAAAGCTTTGTGTGTATAGATGGCTAGCATACTGTTGGATTTTTTGGTCTTTCACTTTTCACCACCTGTCCTTTATTTTAATTTGCTACTCTGAACTGTTGGAATTCTGTCTTCCTGACCTTCGACCTTGGGTTGTTCTGTCAGGCAATCACTGTCTATGAGTTCCTGACGGGTTAACTCAGAACTCAGTGATGGTTTAAAAACCACAGTGACTGCAGCCTTCTGCTTTTGCCCCAGTGAGATCTACAGTCTTCCTTTAAATATTCTGAAATTGAAGACTTTGTGGACAATGCATTGTCAGGCAACACCACCTGAACCTGCTGACTTTGCTGTCATGGTGACTCAATGAGAAGTAAGGAATTCCCAATGGCATCACTCAAAACATCACTGCAATGCACAACTCCTTCCATCATGTCGAGGTGGGGATTGATAAAACTAAGGACCTAGAACTCTGTGGGAAGCTAGGGAAATGATTGCTGGGCCCCTTAATGAGATATTTGCATCATCAGTAGTTACAGGTGAGGTGCTGGAAGACTGGAGGTTGGCTAACGTGGTGCCATTATTAAAGGAAGGTGGTAAGTACAAGCCAGGGAACTATACACCATGCAGCCTGACATCAGTGGTGGACAAGTTGTTGGAGGAAATCCTGAGGGACAGAATTTACATGTATTTGGAAAGACTAGGTAGAGTCAGCATGGCTTTGTCTGTGGGAAATCACATCTCACAAACTTGATTAAGTTTTTTGAATAAGTAACAAAGAGGATTGATGAGGGCAGAGTGGTAGACATGATCTATATGCAGGCAGAAGTGGGTAGACATGATCTATATGTACTTCAGTAAGGCATTCGACAAGGTTCCCCATGGGAGACTGGTTAGCAAGGTTAGATCTCATGGAATTCAGGGAGAACTAGCCATTTGGATACAGAACTGGCTCAAAGGTAGAAGACAGAGGGTGGTGGTGGAGGGTTGTTTTTCAGACTAGAGGCCTGTGACCAGTGGAGTGCCACAAGGATCAGTTCTGGGTCCACTACTTTTCATCATTTATATAAATGATTTGGATGCGAACATATGACGAATAGTTAGTAAGTTTGCAGATGACACCAAAATTGGACATGTAGTGGACAGCAAAGAAGGTTACCTCAGAGTATAATGGGATCTTGATCAGATGGGCCAATGGGCAGAGGAGTGACAGATGGAGTTTAATTTAGATAAATGCGAGGTGCTGCATTTTGCAAAAACAAAACATTGCAGGACTTATACACTTAATGGTAAGGTCCTGAAGGGTGTTCTGAACAAAGAGACCTTGGAATGCAGGTTCTAGTCCCTTGAAAGTAGAATTGCAGGTAGATAGGATAGTGAAAAAGGTGTTTGGTATACTTTCCTTCATTGGTCAGGGCATTGAGTATAGGAGTTGGGAGGTCATGTTGCAGCTGTACAGGACATTGGTTAGGCCACTGTTGGAATATTGCGTGCAATTCTGGTCTCCTTCCTATCGGAAGGATGTTGTGAAATTTGAAAGGGTTCAGAAAAGATTTACAAGGATACTGTCAGGGTTGGACGATTTGAGCTGTACGGAGAGACTGAATAGGCTGTGGCTGTTTTCCCTGGAGCGTCGGAGGCTGAGGGGGTAATCTTATAGAGGTTTATAAAATCATGAGGGGCATGGATAGGGTAAATAGACAAGGTATTTCCCCTGGGGTAGGGGAGTCCAGAATTAGATGGCATAGGTTTAGGATGAGAGGGGAAAGATATGAAAAGGACCTAAGGGGCAATTTTTTTTCACAAAGAGGGTGGTAAGTGTATGGAATGAGCTGCCAGAGGAAGTGGTGGAAGCTGGTACAATTGCAACATTTAAAAGGCATTTGATGGGTATATGAATAGGAAGGGTTTGGAGGGATATGGGCTGGGTGCTGGCAGGTGGGACTAGATTAGGTTGGGATATCTGGTCGGCATGGATGAGTTGGACCGAAGGGTCTGTTTCTGTGCTGTACATTTGTATCTAACTCCATGCTGTCCCTCTCCTGGGAGTATTTGATGGGGATAGGGTAGAGAGAGCTCTACTTTGTATCTAACCCCTAGCTGTACCTGTCCTGGGAATGTTTGATGGAGACAATGTAGAGGTAGCTTTACATTGTATCTAACCCTGTGCTGTACCTGTACTGGGAGGGTTTGATGGAGACAGTGTAGAGTTAGCTTTTCTCTGTATCTAATCCAGTGTTGTCCCTGTCCTGGGAGGGTTTGATGGGCGACAGTGTACAGAGAGCTTTGCTTTCAGTTTAAACGAGAACTCTGCAATTACCCATTAGTATATTTAAGTAAACCATGTGGCTGTGTGCTAATCAGCTGATGAATCAGTGTTCTTCAGCTAGAACTGGCATCATCACACAGGCTGCGGGATGAAGCCTAGACCCATGTTAAGTCAGTGGAAAGTCAGTATTGCCCAGTCCAAGAGCATTCGCCTGGCACAGGGCTGGTCCTATATGAGTGCAGCATCATCTTGAATTGCACATACCTCTTTGAGCAGATTGAGACAGCTGCAATCTGTCTGTCTAAATATGAAGGGCCGCAGGAAAGGCACATTTTCTTCTGTTATATATTTAGTTCACAAGGACAGTTAAAACTATAAATAACACACATTGATCATACTCTTTCTGGGTCAAATTGATGACACTTAATAATCACCTTGGTGACTTCCTCTTTTGTTAAGCAGAGGCTCTTTCAACTTTCAAACTGAACAAATTCCAAAAATCTGCAGCAATGGGATTGACATTTTCTCAATTCGTTTAAACAAACCTGAATTTTAAAAAAAAGTTATACGAATGTAGCAACTCTGATAGGGTGTTTTCCTGGAGGTTTCATGACATGTTCCCCACTTCCCCTCAGTTCTCACCCAATGGCAAGATTGGTTGCTGATCACCTGCATCTTGAAAGTCTCCCACCCATCTGTGGTCATACTATTGGCCACATCACATCCATCTCAGCGTGCCCTATTCCAAGGCTCCTGTCATTGGTCACCCGACATGGTCATCCTCACGGCTTCCCAATTTCACAGCCAATTAGGAAACATAATTGTGGCGGTGCCGATGTTGGACTGGGGTGGACAAGGTCAAAAGTCACATGACACCAGGCTATAGTCCAACAGGTTTATTTGAAATTACAAGCTTTTGGAGTGCTGCTCCTTCATCATGAAGCAGACAGACCACTCATGGCTCAATTGAATGATTCTTGACTCCCAGTCAAACAACCTTTATGACCACAGCTCCTATTGTTTTGTGGCTAGAAGCAAAGTGATCAATAAAACAGAAATGTTTTTTGTACAACTGCTTTGATTCTGCTCTTGGTTTTTTGCTGTGACTAACTGGGTTTAATTCTGGAGAGTTTAACTCAAGTCCTGGGAAATCTCAGCCTCATCATATCCAGAATGACTACTACAGAAACTAGGATTGAAACCTGAAGAGTTTTAAAAAATGTACAGACCATAAGACCATAACAAACAGGAATAAGAGTAGGCCATTCAGCCCCTCAAGCTGATTAGCCTTTGCTCATAAGACAATCCCTCCATCCCAGGGATCATCTGCATGAACCTTCTCGGAAGTGCCTCCAATGAAATGACATCTTTCCTTAAATAAGCAGACCAAAACTTCTTACAGTACTCCAGACATGGTTTCACCAGCACCTTGTACAGTTGCAGTAAGATTTCCCTACACTTATACTCCAACCCCCTTTGAAATAAGGGCCAACATTCCACTAGTCTTCCTGATAACCTGCTGCCCCAGTGTGCTAGCTTTCTATGTTTAAAGCACAGATCATACCATGTCTGATGAGGAGTAGTCAGCATGGCTTCATGCCTCACAAACTTGTTAAGTTCTTTGATGAAGTCACCAGGAAAGTTGACGAGGGCAGGGTGGTAGATGTAGTCTATATGTATTTCAGTAAGGCCTTTGATAAGGTTCCACATGGTAGGCTTTTCTGGAAGGTAAGATTACATAGAATCCGGGGTAGCTGGCAAAGTGGATACACAATTGGCTAGATAGTAGGAAGCAGAGGGTAATAGTGGAAGGATACTTGTCGGGCTGGAGGCCTGTGGCTAATGGTGTGCTTCAAGGGTTGGAGCTGGGCCCATTGTTGTTTGTTATCTATATCAATGATTTGGATAAGAATGTACAAGGCATGATTAGCCACTAAAATAGGCGGTATTGTGGACAGTGAGGAAGGTTATCATAAATTGCAGCAGGAGAAGTGGGCCAAGAAATGGTAAATGGAGTTTACTATAGATGAGTGTGACATCTTGCATTTTGGAAAGTCAAAGCAAGGTAGGAATTTCATGGTAAATGGTAGGGCCTTAAGGAGTGTAGTGGAGCAGAGGGACCTTAGAGTTCAGGTGCACGGTTCTTTAAAAATTGAGTTGTAGATTGACAGGGCAATGAGGAAGGCTATTGGCACCTCATCAATTAGGGCAGTGAGTATAGAAGTTGGGAAATTATATTGCAGTTGTACAGGGTTTTGGTGAGGCTGCACTTGAAGTGCTGTGTTCAGTTTTGGTCACAGCACAGAAACAGACCCTTCTGTCCAACTCATCCATGCCAACCAGATATCCTAACCTAACCTAGTCCCACCTGCCAGCACCCGGCCCATATCCCCCCAAACCCTTCCAATTCATATACCATTTCCAGATGCCTTTTAAATGTTGTAATTATACCAGTCTCCACCACTTCCTCTGGCAGTTCATTCCACACACGCACCACCCTCTGTGTGAAAATGTTTCCCACTGCAGTCCCTTTTAAATTTTTTCCCTCTCGCCTTGAACCTATGCCCTCTAAGTCTGAACACCTCCACGGAAAAGATCTTGTCTATTTATCCTATCCATGCCCCTCATGATGTTATAAACCTCTATAAGGTCACCCCTCAGCCTCTGATGCTCCAGGGAAAACGGCCTCAGCCTATTCAGCCTCTCCCAATAGCTCAAATCCTCCAATCCTGGCAACACCCTTGGAAATGTTTTCTGAACCTTTTCAAGTTTCACAACACCTTTCCGATAGAAAGGAGACCAGAATTGCACACAATAGTCCAAAAGTGGCCTAACCAATGTCCTGTTCAGCCACAACATGACCTTCCAACTCCTGTACTCAATGCCCTGACCAATAAAGTACTATGAACCTGCACTCCAAGGTCTCTTTGTTCAGCAATACCCCCCAGGACCTTACCATCAAGTGTTTAATTTCTGTTCTGATTTGCCTTTCAAAAGTGCAGCACCTCACATTTATCTTAATTCAACCCCATCTGCCACTCCTCGGCCTATTGGCCCATTTGATCAAGATCCCGTTGTAGTCTGAGGTAACCCCCTTCGTTGTCCACTACATCTTCAAGTTTAGTGTCATCTGCAATCATACTAACGGTACTTCCTATGTTCACATCCAAATCATTTATATAAATGACAAGGCAGTGCACCCAGCACCAAACCTTGTGGCACTCCACTGGTCACAGGCCTCCAGTCAAGCAAAGGCAACCCTCCACCACCACCCTCTGTCTTCTACCTTTGAGCCAGTTCTGTATCCAAATGGCTAGTTCTCCCTGCATTCCATGAGATCTAACCTTGCTTACCAGTCTCCTATGGAGAAACTTGTCGAACACCTTACTGAAGCCCATATAAATCATGTCTACTGCTCTGCCCTTATCAATCCTCTTTGTCACTTTTTTAAAAATTCAATCAAGTTCATCAGACATGATTCCTCACACACAAAGCCATGTTGACTATACCTAATCAGTCCTCGCCCTTCCAAATACATATAAATCCTGTCCCTCAGGATTCCCTCCAACAATTTGCCCAACACCGACTTCAGGGTCACTGGTTTTTTGGCTTGTCCTTACCACCTTTCTTAAATAATGGTACCGCCTAGCTGACCTCCAGTCTTCTGGCACCTCATCTGTGACTATCGATGGTACAAATATCTCAGCAAGGGGCTCAGCAATCACTTCCCTAGTTTCCCACAGAGTTCTAGGGTACAGCTGATCAGGTCCTGGGGATTTATCCACCCTTATGCATTTTAAGATATCCAGTATAACCTGCTCTGTAATATGGATATTTTTAAAGATGTCACCATCTACTTCCCCACATTCTATATCTCCCATGTCCTTCTCCACAGTAAACACTGAATCAAAATACGCGTTTAATATCTCCCCTATCTCCTGCAGTTCCACACAAAGGCCACCTTGTTGATCTTTGAGGGGCCCTATTCTCTCGCAAGTTAACCTTTTGCCCTTAATGTATTTATAGAATTCCTTTGGATTCTCCTTAACCATTTTTGCCAAATTCTAGATTAGAGTGGTGCTGGAAAAGCACAGCAGTTCAGGCAGCACTATTCCTGATGAAGGGCTTTTGCCCGAAACGTCGATTTTCCTGCTCCTTGGATGCTGCCTGAATTGCTGTGCTTTTCCAGCACCACTCTAATCTAGAATCTGGTTTCCAGCATCTGCAGTCATTGTTTTTACTCTATTTGCCAAAGCTATCTCATGTCCCCTTTTTGCCCTCCTGATTTCCCTCTTAAGTATACTGCTGCTGCGTTTATAGTCTTCTAAGGATTCGCTCGATCTCTCCTGTCTATACCTGTCACATACTTCATTCTTTTTCTTCACCTGAACCCCAATTTCTTTAGTCATCCAGCATTCCATACACCTGCCAGCCTTGCCTTTCACCCTGACAGGAATATATTGTCTCTGGACTCTTGTTATTTCATTTTTGAATGCTTCCCATTTTCCAGCCGTCCGTTTACCTGCGAACAGCTGCCTTCAATCAACTGGTCACGTTGCTATAGGAAGGATGGAATTAAAATGGAAAGAGTGAAGAAGAAATTTACAAATATGTTGCCAGAACTCAATGGTCTGAGTTATAAGGAGAAGTTGGACAAGATAGGACTTTTTTCTTTAGAGAATAGGAGACTGAGGGGGGATCTTATAGAAGTATTTAAGATCAAAAGAGGCATGGATGGGGTGAATGCACGCAGTCTTTTTCCCAGGGTTGGGGAATCGAGGACTAGAGGGCATCAGTTTAAGGTTAGAAGGGAAAGAATAACAGGGAAACTGAGGGGCAACTTTTTTTTATACAGAGGGTGGTATGCATATGGAATGAGCTGCCAGCGGAGGTGGTTGGATAAGAAAGGTTTAGAAGGATATGGGCCAAGTGCAGGGAGATGGGGTTAGTCTGGATGGACATTTTGGTTGGCATGGACCAGCTGGGCCAAAGAACTTCTCTCCATGCAGTAGGACTCTATGACTCTATCTAAGTTCCTTTGCGTTTCAGTTTTCTCCTGTTACTCTCCAATAGAAATAATACTGTTCTTTTGTTCTACCTTCCAAGAAGAACAACTTCACATTTTCCGACAATATACTCCATTTACCAACTTCTTGCCCACTTACTTAACCGACTAATATCTGTCTACAAACTGTTTGTATTCCTCTCAAAACTTGCTTTTTCAACTATTTTGTATTGTTTGCAAACTTGACTATAGTATGTTCACTTCCTTCCTCCAAGTCATTAATATATAAACAGCTGTGACCCCAGTACTGATCTCTGTGGAACCCCACTATCACACATCGCTAATCTGAAAAAGAACCCCTTATCCCCATTCACTGTTCCCTGGCCAAGAACCAATTCTCTCTCCATGCCAATACAATACCTCCAACACCGTGGGCTCTACCTTGTCAAACACCTTCTGGCGTTCTGCACATCTACCATCTCCCCTCTATTCAATCTGGTTGAAACTTCCTCAAAAAAACTCCAATAAATTAGTCAGACACTATTTCCCTTTCATGAAATTACACTGACTTTGCTTGTTTAGACTATGATTTTTCAATTGTGCTTTGTAACTGCCAGGCAGCATCCGAGGAGCAAGAGAACATTCTCATGAAGAGCTTATGCTCGAAACTTCGATTTCCTGCTGCCTGCCCGGCTGTGCTTTTCCAGCACCACACTTTTGAACTCCGATCTCCAGCATCTACAGTTCTCACTTTCTCCTGGCTTCCAATTTTACCTACGACAGTAATTGCCCAGTGTTCACATTAAAGACCAATTCTAGTTCCATGCAAAAAGCAGAATAATTTATCCTTCAGTAATTATATAAATAAAGGACAATATTTTTGGGGACAATTATACATGAATGGAGTAACCTTTGACCTTTCATTGTTTTTCTAGCAATAGATGTTTGGTTAATCAGCCGATAGTAATCCACTTTTTGCTCCCTTCATTTTTGAAAAGGAGTGTCACGTTGGCAGCTTTCCAGTCTGATACATCTTCAGCATATAAGGATTTCTGGAAAATTACAACCAATGCATCCACTATCGCAGCAGCAATTCCTTTTAGGATCCTAGGATGCAAGCCATCAGGGCCATGGGCCTTATTTGCCTTTAGCCTGTTAGTTCATCTAATAATACTTCTCTAGTGATGGCAATGGTACTTGATTTCTTTACCATGGAATGTCTGAAGTATCTTCCACCATAAAGATTGATGCAAAATTTTTGTTTAACTTCTTTGCTATATAGTTGTAAAATAGATTGGACAGTGCAGCAGGGACATGTTGAGATTGAGAGACTGGCTGCACATAATCTGGATGGATCAGTCAATCTCCCTTTGATGTCCCATTTGAACAGTTCTAAATGTTGTCACCTTGGAAAATAAGATTTGCAAATTTTGGCGAAGAAAGGGAAGAGGAAGCAGAAGCCTAATGGCGACAGATGAGATTTTCTGGCAACAGAAGGGACACCCGTTGGAGGCTGGGGAAGACTGGAATTAAGGAGAGGAAATCTGGGCTAAAGGATGAAATACAATTTTGAGGGATTTATATTAAGAGGTCTAAATGAAATAAACATCTAACCCAACAAATTCCAATTGGGTTTTGGACCAATTTGAAGTTGTGGTATCAGTCCTGGCCAAGTGGTAGAACCTTTACTTCTAAGATTTTGCCTCTACCCACTACAGAAACTAGCATAAAACTTTGACGCATTCTAGTGCTGCAATGTCAAATCTGCCAAATTTTGAATGAGACATGAGCCTTTCAATTGGAAGTGAAAGATAACATAACAATATTCTAAGGGCTGGGAAGTTGTCTTGTCTTAAGCACAGAACCCACATCATTAAAAAATTGCAGGGGCATTATCTAATTGCTGATCGTGGAATTTTGTGTGCAGACATTGGTCGCCACATTTCTTACAACAGTGGCTACACATCAAAATTACTTCATTGCTTCAAGATGTCCTGAGTAAGGTGTTACAGAAACGCAATTTTTTTTCATTTTGTTGCAATTTTAAGTCAGTTTGCAGCAAAGTGAAATGCTCAATCACCCAGCTGCTGAAACAAATTGCTACTATCAGCGAACTAACAAGCAGAGAAAAACAAATTGATATAGACCTGGAACTGAACACAAAACATCAGACACTAGGAATGTATACATATATAGATTTAAAAAACAGTGAAATATAAACTAAAAGATACTGAAAAAGGAAGGCAGCATTCAACCTATACTTTGAGGGAATATGGTGAGCTCTTTAAAGAGTTTGGAGTAAGACAGAAAGATGGGATCAAACAGATCAGGTGTTGTAGCAATAACAACAGACTAACTTGGCCAAATGGCTTGTTCCCCTGCTGTAATTTACAGGGAGCTAAAGGTCAAATTGGTCTTTGTGAGTGATAGTGAATTGGCTTCCAATTTTAGTGTGGTGCTGGAAAAGCACAGCTGGTCAGGCAGCATCCGAGGAGCAAGAGAACATTCTGATGAAGAGCTTATGCTCGAAACTTCGATTTCCTGCTGCCTGCCCGGCTGTGCTTTTCCAGCACCACACTTTTGAACTCCGATCTCCAGCATCTACAGTTCTCACTTTCCCCTGGCTTCCAATTTTACCTACGACAGTAATTGCTCAGTGTTCACATTAAAGACCAATTCTAGTTCCATGCAAAAAGCAGAATAATTTATCCTTCGGTAATTATATAAATAAAGGACAATATTTTTGGGGACAATTATACAGGAATGGAGTAACCTTTGACCTTCAAGAAACTGTGGAAATACAGCAATAGGGAACTTTGGAACAGGAGGATGCCTTTCAGCCCTTCAATTCTGTTTCACTGTTCAATCAGCTCATGGCTAATCAGTCTCTCACCTCACATCCCTACCCAAAAAATCAATTGGTCTCAGTATTAAAAGTTTCCTTTGACTCCCATCATCTGCTTCTTTTTGGGGATGATAGTTCCAGTTTTCCTTGCTGTGAAATGAATAGCTGAAAAATGCGTTGCTGGAAAAGCGCAGCAGGTCAGGCAGCATCCAAGGAGCATGAGAATCGACGTTTCGGGCAGAAGCCCTTCTTCAGGAATGTGAAGTGAATAGCCTTGAACAATCTAACTCTCATTGCAACATTGTACCTGCTGTAGTGAGTGGTTTTCTATATGTTAGTCTGCATGACAGATACCTCAGAGTTGGACTCTTGTTTACTATTTTGAAATTTATTAACACCACTAACTATTTACATGACTATTATATCACAGACTTACACACAGTCTGTTCCTGTCACACTGATTTTATTGTACAAAACATACACATAGCTGTTTGACTGAAGACACTATTCTCACTTTGTTACACAATGACTGAAGGAAAGGCAAACTGAAACATCTTGGCATAATATTCTGTAACAGTCTTAAATGTCTTCTGGTCTGCAATCTAAATCATAATACAGCGTTTCCTCCAATTTACCTTTACAAAATTTACATTTATTTTTCTGATAAAGCATGTATATAGATATATTGTTATCAGACATTCAGGTAATGGCTTGGCAGGCATGACACAACCAGATCTAATTCTTAAGCTAAAAATCACACAACACCAGGTTATAGTCCAACAGCTTTAATTGGAAGCACTAGCTTTCAGAGTGTCGCTCCTTCATCAGGTGGTAGTGGAGGGCTCAATCCTAAAACACAGAAATTTATAGCAAAAATTTACAGTGTGATGTAACTGAAATTATACATTGAAAAATTGATTGTCTGTCAAGCCTTTCATCTGTTAGAATACCATGGTAGTTTCACTTCTTTCATGAGTAAATCACAAAACCTTTTTTTAAAAAAGTTGCATTCTCGGGTTAGCTGTTAACAATGGTGATAGCTAGACAATATGTCGAAGGTGTTGGCCCTCTGTGTTCTCTGTCTATGCCATGATGTTTAGATTGATTCTAATCTAAAAAGTGAGATAACGGAGTTTTACGTGAATTCATACAGTTTTTAGCTCAGAGTTCTACATGAATGCATGCAGTTTTTGAGCAAAGTACAAATTCATTCCACAAAATATATGTGTGCATATAGGTCTTTGTCTGTCTGTGTGTGTGTGTCTGTCTGGGTTGGGGGTTGTGAGTGTGAGAAAGTGCATGTATGTGTGCGTAGTGAGTGCAGATTGTCTTAAGTCTGTGAGGGGGTGCATGTGAGTGTGGGAGTGTGTGTGTGGGTGTCTGTGTGCGCGTCTATGTATATGTGTGTCCGTGTGTATGTGTGAGAGTGTGTGTATAGTGCAATGGTGTTCACCTGTAATGTAACATGAACCCAAAGTCCCGGCTGAGGCCCTCCCTATGGGTACCGAACTTAGCTATCAGGTTTTATAATTTACACATGAAAGAAGTGAAACTATCACGGTATTCTAACAGATGAAAGGCTTAACAGACAATCAATTTTTCAATGTATAATTTCAGTTACATCACACTGTAAATTTTTGCTATAAACTCTGTTAGGATTGAGCCCTCCACTACCACCTGATGAAGGAGTGTCGCTGCGAAAGCTAGTGTGCTTCCAATTAAACCTGTTGGACTATAACCTGGTGCTGTGTGAGTTTTAACTTTGTACACTCCAGTCCAACACCGGCATCTCCAAATCATAATTCTTAAGTAGTTATCGTGAATTGGCAATGTAGCTTCACGCTACCATCTGGTTATATTACTTCTTTACCACTGCTCATTCCAACATCACATGATCTTGGCTGCACATATTGATGTGGTATACCTCCACAAACTCATGTATTCAAATTTATAAGCTTTGTTTTGGTTCATGTTGGGATAATTCTCTGCATGTTTGCTAATTGTACCTGATCATGTACCATTTTCTCCCTTATTTTCAACAATGCAGCATGCATTTGTGGTTGGGCGGGGACTGTGTGGGAGAGAAGAACTGTGTGGACCTGAGTTTCAAACATGAGAGCCACTGGTGAGAGCAAACTACTACCTTAAGGAGTAGCACATGGATTTAAATGGCTGTCTGAAAATCATATGCCTCGTTGATTTATTTTTAAATGATTTTGGATTTTACAGTACAAATAGTGCATTCTGTGAGACTGTTCAACTGAGAGTAGTGAGTAGAAGAGGTAATGTTAAACATCCCATTTCCAGCACATCCTAGAAAGGTGTACTAATGTACTGTTGATTGTTGTCAGATACAATTTATTGAAGTCATAGAACACAGAAACAGAATCTTTGATTCAATTCATCCAAGCAGTGATGATGCTGCTCCTTTAACAAGGTTATACTGTCCTTGGCTTTCAAGTTCGCCCAGCTCAGTTTTTCTCTGGTTTGGTTTGATTAGCAAGCAGTAGTTCTTTGAGGTTGCTGATCCAAGAAATAGCTACATGGAAGAGGGTGTTCCATGCTGCCATATGTCTCACTCCTGTAAGACCCTATGTTTGATTTTACCTTTTGTGCCAAGGGGTGTTCGTGGGAATTGCTGCAAGTATGTCGAACAGCATCATTAAGTTGGATTTTCGGATCGGTTAAGTTATTCAGTATTCTGTTCTCTTTTGTTTATGTTTCAGTCTGTAATCTTGTAAATAAATTGTTTTGTTTAAAACTAAGTAGCTTGACCAGCTGCATCTCTCCTGGAATATCCTGCTTAAACCAACTAGCAAAGTTATTGCCCGGGCTACTTTCTGAGGGGGTCTGGCATGGTCCATAACAATGCCAACCAGGTATCCTAAATTGAACTAGTCCCACTTGCTTGCATTTGGCCCTTTCCTAGTCATGTACCTATCCAAATGTCTTTTAAATATTGTCACTGTATCTGCACCTACCACTTCCTCGAGCAGTTCATTCCACATACCAAACAACACCTGTGTGAAAACATTGCCCTTCAGGTCCCTTTTAAATCATTTCTGTCTCATCTTAAAAACATGCCTACTGGTTTTATACTCCTCCACCCTAGGGAAAATACCATTAGTATTCACCTTATCTGTGCTCCTTATGATTTTACAAGCCTCAACCTCCAACGCTCCAGTGAAAAAAGCCCAGCCTATCCAACCAATCAGAGCTATAGTCATACAGCATGGAAACAGGCCCTTCAGTCCAACCTGGTCCATATCCATGCCATGTTCCCAAGCTAAACTAGAGCCACTGGCCTGCACTTGGACCTTATCCCTCCAAACCTAGTGTGCTAAGTGCCTTTTTAACCACCCTGTCTTCCTGTAATACAACTTTCAAAGAACTATATGCCTGAACCCCTAAGTCTCTCTGTTCAACAACACACCCCAGGGCCTAGCATTAACTGTATAAGTCCTGCTCTTGATTGTTTTACCAAAATGCCAAAACTTGCATTTCTCCAGGTTAAACTTCACTTGCCCATTGGCCCAATTGATTGGGCTGCTACCCCATTAAAAGTCACAGGCTTATTCCCATAGGTGGCCTTCAAAAAAACCATGATTACATCACATTTTGTTTTATATTTTCATGTCATTCAGAAAAAGGAAACCGTGGAATCAACTTTCCCACCTCAGGAACATGGGTATGGCTTTTTAAACATGGGAAAGTTTATTGTGTTTTTATCTGTGTTTTGTTCTAGGCATGTTTTCTTAGGTTGGAGTGGTCTTTTCAGTATGCCTTAAAATTGCATTTTGTTTCAAAGCAGCTCAGCTGCAGATTCCGGTTTATTTCCTTTTGAAAAGAGTGGTAGAGTACTCACTGTTTCAGCACAGGCTTATTAGCCTTTAGGTTTGGTTGCAGCAGTAGTTTGAGCACTGAACTCTGACAAAGTAACGGATGACTGTTGGAAAAAGGCTTTTAATTTCTACCATACTTATTACTTTTCAGTTTTTAGCATCTACTTACTGCCACTAACTAGCTGTCAATACTAGTTTTTAATGCTCACATATGCCAGCATGATATAGTTAGTGCTTTTCTACAGGTTAGTCTGCACCACATAGCACAGACAAGACCTTATTGACATTTATTAGCAATAATATTTATGTGGCAACAATATCAGCAATAGAGAATCTGGGTTACTGCACACTACATGCACATATTTGACTGACTGAAGATACTACATGGACTTAATGATACAGACAGAAGGTGAGGCAGATATCTTTTGACTGTCATTTTTTCATGTAACTGTCTTAAATTATACAGGTCACTTTAGTGCCTTCAGTGTCACAGAAATCCAACTGAAAACTGGAAGTTTGGATGCAAGGAGCTAAAAGTTCCTTGGAGAAGTTGGGACTCTCTCGGTTATGAGTTGAGAACAAATCCTTGCTATATGGCCAAGTGATTTCAGAAAACACTTTACCTTGGCCATTCCAGACATGAGGAATTTTGAAATCTGTTTCACATCTGCTTTTGACTGTACACGCTGGCCCTATTTTACTCACTGGGCAGGCTCCTGTGTATTTCAGAAAACGCCAACTTTACACCCACTCCCAGGGCTGTAACATGATTCCTCACTTGGTTTAACCACTGTCACAAAAAGATATGATGTTTTAAAAATAGCAAACTTAATCTTTTTGATTAAATAGAAAACTTCTTGAATACAATAACAAACCCAGCCAGCTTTTTCCTACTAGAATTTGCAATCTTTAGAGTCCATCATTTTCTTAAAGTGCTTCACAAAGAGCTTCTATCGATGGTCTCTGGCACTGACACTGTCACCAGTCTTAGCAAAAAATGCACTGTCCTGATATGATACCCAGTATTCCTCAAAGTTCCATCATCAACTCTTTCCCATCCATTTAAGGATCTTTCCATGACCTAATTTGCAAATAAAGGATTACCAGGCTACATTCCGTGATTGTCACCCTCTTGCCAGAGTGTGTCTAGTGCCAAGATATAAATGAGCCTGGTTTGTTTTAAAGCCTATCAGCAAGATCATTGGCAATTTACTTGGGTCAAGGATCTCTGCATCTGAACTTCACATCCTTTTTTCTCCTAATCTATTCAAGCTGCTAACAGTGTCCTGTTGTTTCTTGAACTCAGATTCAAACCTAAGATCCAGTTCAATACCTATTTCTATCTTTCCATCTCTGACTCAATTCCAATTATGAAAATGTGTGTCATCCATGTTCCAATCACTTTTAACCATTTATAGCAAGACACACGTCATTTGTAACAAAAGCCAAACCCAAGGGCAGACATCAGTTTGCAAAATAATCAAAACAGACTCGCGTTCAAACAAGGAGATATTCCAAAGAAGGGTCATCTGACTTCAAATGTTAACTTTCTCTCCTTACTGATGTTGCCAGATCTGATATTTTCCAGCTCTTCCTGTTTTTATTTACCATTGTCTAACCAGAGCTTTTCAGGTTGGAGAAAAGCAGAAATCATCGTCAAACAGTACAAAACTACTATAAAAATCACAACATAAAGAAGCTCTAATTCACTAATGACGTGCAATCAAACTGTTCATGGCCCACCTGTCAACATCCCTTCCTGTAGCTCACCTGGAAGACATTCAAAACAAAACCCAAGAGAATGAAAACATTGAATGGTGCTGAAATAAACACTCAGCACCTCAAAATTTTACAATCCCTCACACTGCTCTCTCCTTTTGCCCAGATCTCAGCCAGTATTTACTTAGTAGAGATCTTACCTCAATGTCAAAAGGTTGTGGGTCAAATCCAAGTTTAGAAACTCAAGTACATAATTTCAGACTGACACTGCAGTGCAACGTGCTGCATTGGCAGGGGCATCATCTTTCCAATGTTAAAACAAGGCTTCATGAATCCTGTTAGGTGGATGCAAAAGATAAGTTATGGTATCATTCAAAGGTCAAGAGAGTTCTTATGCTGACCTGGGCAACATTTAACCTTCAGCAAATATCTCTAACTGGCTGTGATTATTTTGTTATTTGTGGTAGCTTGCTCTGTGCTAATTTGTCACATTTCTTCAAAAGTGCTTCATTAGCTGTAAAGTGCTTTGGGGTATGAGGTGCTAGGTAAATTTGAGTTTTCTTTTCCCACATTTCCAGCTTTTAAATTCCAAGCTCAAAAGTATCAAATCACATCTTATTGAAATTCTCTTCCTCCCAGATCATTTAGTGATATCTTACTTTTTATTTCAGTGTGTCAATGGAGTTTATACCCCAGAACCTTCAACTATAGTTAACTTCAATCTGCATCCAAATTATAGTGAAGAATCTCTCCTACTTGGTGACCATATGATATAGAATCTATGTGAATAATCTATGAATCTACACTACAGATTCTCTAGAATTTAATCTCCTCAGGGAGATTAATTATAGGTGACCTTTTACTTATCCTTAGGTTATATCATCCTCCTCTCCCTCACATTAATATTTTACTGCAGTTAACCATAACTTGCTAACCATTAGTCTAGTAACCAGCATCATTTAGCAAGATTCTTCTCCCCCAACCGATTTCTAACCATTTCTGCCTCCCCCCACTTTGAAAATCTGAAACCTGTTATTCACTGAAGAAAACAGAGCCTCTGTAATTTCAAATGTATGTATTAATTCATGAAATAAAATAAACAAATGCTAGTTATTTTAACACTAGCAAGACCTTTGACAAAATATATCCACAAAGGCTCAGAGCAAAGTGCATTTGTGCAAAATTTGGAAGTGTATTCTAATCAGACCACAGTATACTGAAATGACTCAATAGAAGACTCTTTGAGGACACTATACCCCTTTAACAAAATCACTGAGGAGTTTAGCATATACCACCATCCCCACACATGGCTAATTCAATTGCCTGGACTAATCTCAAAAACAAATACTGTCATATAGCACATTTATGGGCACTTTTACTTGTGAAAGATGGCAACTAGCTTTCTAAGCAGTAAAAAATGGTCTGATTGGGCTCCTCCTCTAGTTAGTGTATTCCATGGTTATAGTGTGTTTTGGGCAATGCAGACTTCATGAAAAACAACAGCAGTCTGAAGAATAGCACCAAATTTTTAAGCCAGCTTTTTCTTAAAATTCCCTCCACCTTGCCAATCAGCATTTTTGGGTTTTAGATATATACACAAATTTCTGTGAAGAGAAAACAGGCTCAATGTTTCAAATTCAATGACCCTTCTTCACAGAGTTCAAGGATTACTGCACACAAAATATTAACTCTGTTCACAGATGCTCCCAGGCCTGATGAATTTCTCCAGCAATTTGCTTTCGTTTCAGAACCCCAGCATCTGCAGTTAGAACATTACAGCGCAGCACAGGCCCTTCAGTCCTTGATGGTTTCACAGGTCAACAACAATCTGAAGCCCATCCAACCTGAACTAGTCCATTATCATCAATTTGTTTATGGAGTGACCATTTAAATTCCCTTAAAAGGTGACAAGTCTACTACTGTTGCAGGCAAGGCATTCCACACCCCTCCTACTGAATAAACATCATTTCTGATCTCTCAAGGAAGAAGTTTCTTGAGAAGGAAATGAATAGAATGCAAGACTGATGGAGGTGTTGGATACATGCACTGATCACATCCCAGTGAACAAGCTGCCAAACAAGGGTATGATGCACCTCAATTGCACAGTCTGCCTGCTTTACTATCAAAGCTCTTGCATTACAATCCATATTGGCAAAGGAATGATGCTCAAACTGAAGTTATCAGAATGTAGCCACTTCCTCCCATTTTACCTAAAAGGCTACTGTTGACATGAAAAACAGACTTTGCTGCAACTCAGCAGTTTCAATATAGAAAAACTCTGCAACAGCTTTATTTAAAGAGGCCACCCTGTACTGCTCCCTCTTCAACTATCCCCTCATTTATGCATTGCACTGTTAAGACACAAGTAATGGGACAATTGACACAGGGCTTCTAACATACATGCAAATGAGTTAAAACAGCATCATTCATCAGGCTTGTCAAGACCAAAAGGATAAATACAGATTACTGAAGGAATCAAAATGAAAGACTACTTGGCTCAAGCCTGCTCCCCCATTCAATTATGTCATAGCTGGTCTGCACACCAACTCCATTTCCCCAAACACAAATTTCTAGCAATTTTATTCTCAATTCTTAACCTGTCCCATGGTATTCTCAGAAAGACATCTAGGTATCTACCAGCCCATGGAAGGATATGTTAACTCCTGGATACTATTCTAATGTTATGGACATACGCTCTTTATTTCAATATTCCCTATGAATCATAGTTGCTCTATTTACCTAAGCAAATCAATGATCATTTGAAAAATTCCAATTCTATCACAACTGAACATTGTAAATCAGAATATGCTCAAGATTTTGTTTGGAAAGCTGAGAAAAATCAGAATACAGATTCACTGCTGCAGAGGTTTGCACTGGACCTCTATTTTTAAATCTTGGATTTAAAACTGAGGCTGAGGGGTGAATGTATAGAGGTTTACAAAATTGAGGGGCATGGATAGGATAAATAGACAAAGTGTTTTCCCTGGGATTGGGGAGTCCAGAACTAGAGGGCATAGGTTTAGGGTGAGAGGGGAAAGATATAAAAAAAAGAGAGAACTAAGGGACAGCTTTTTCACAGAGGGTAGTATGTGTATGGAATGAGCTGCCAGAGGATGTGGTGGAGGCTGGTACAATTGCAACATTTAAGAGGCATTTGGATGGGATATGGGTCAGGTGCTGGCAGGTGGGACTAGATTGGGTTAGGATATCTGGTCGACATGGATGAGATGGACCGAAGGGTCTGTTTCCATGCTGTACATCTCTATGACTAAAAAAAATCAGGATGCAATACCAAGTACTACTTTCGGAATTGTGCAGAATAAAGAGTAAAAATTTTAAAATTTAAAGAATTTATACAACGTTCAGGTGTTCACCTACTGACTTAATGACGACATGAAGCAGGAAAGGATGCCCCAAGACTTGTAACTTTTAAATTATTTTAATACAAACTTTTATCAATATAAACTCAGTCCCTCTTAACAGGTAAGACACAGACTCAAAATACTTTGTTATACTGTTTTTATCAAGTATTGCACAAGGTAGGTACAAAATTAATATTTACGATTACATTTGTCCATAATATATAGCAAAACAAATTTATTTTTACTTTTTTAAACTCTTAACAGAAAATACAACTCTCATGTTTTTCCAAAAAAAGCTGAAATTTCTACACTTTAAACACCATCACTAAGGAATATCCTGTACACAATCTTTTTAAGAGTAGTTTGATGCCTCTGAATATGGATTTCTTTTTTACAACGATTTGTAAAAAAAAATAGAATGCAAGCTATCGCAGCCATCACAGATCACTGAAGTAGTAAAAAGATATAAATGCAATACCGTGTTGTAGAAACAATATATACTCTGATATTTTACAAACTTCATACTAAATTAAATTATACAATTACAAAAGACCAGAAATCCCACTTTTATTAGTGCCAATTGTTAAATCAGCCCGTGTCCTGTCCAAGTGTAAATACTGTTTGAGGAGGTTTTGCTCCACAACATTTTTCTATTTTTATTTTTAAAAAGGTACACAGTCCATATAAAATTATTTTTGTGCTTGGTTGGCAAAAACAAAAAGCTTTGATGCTTCTTAAATAACCAAGCGCCAAAACTACAAGCTTATTTCCCCCATTCCAAAAACCATTCATAAAAAAGAAAAATACTCTCAAGGGAGTTAAGGGGGGAAAAAACACCCTTGGGTTCAGTTAAGTTTAAATTTTGACATTAAGGTTTAATAATTATATGTATAGAATTTCTTCCCCTTTTTAATTAGCCATGACAGGTTGGAACTGCTGGTTAGAATACTGCATGTTACTGAGGCTGAAATTCAGACCATCAACAAAAGATTTTTCATTTAGGCCTCCATAAGCAAACATGTCAAAGGCATTACCATATTGGAGAGGGCTGAGGTTTAGGGGACTGTCCCCTGGGAACATTGCACTGGTACCACCCTGCCCCTGGATGCCAGGGAAAACAAACTCCTTGGCATTGGGAGAAAGGGCTGAAGTCTTCTGTTGCTGCTGGCTGCCCACACCAAGCCCATAGAGAGAGTGCATGGATGTTGACATGGTTTTCTGCTTCAGCAGGTTATTCATGTTCAAGCTAAGGTTAGTGGGGGATGCGCGCGTGACCTTACTGCGGCCACTGCTCTTCATTTTGGTCGAACCGAACTTTGTAGCAGCAAAAGTGGCAGTGGTGAATGTTAAAGGCTGGGCAGAACGAGGCATGAAAGTGGGGCTCACGGCAGCAGAGTGACCAAATGGGGGAGATGGGGAACTGGATACAGATGAGCCCCCAGCTGGGTCACAAATGGGCATAAAGACCTGAGCCTCAGGGTTGAAGCTGTTTTTGATTTCTTTGTCCAGATCAGTCCCAGTATCATTGTTATCATCCACATACAGCACCTTGATGGGCCCTTTCTCTCCAATCTGATATGATACCTCGAAAGGGTCTATCCAGACACTCAAGTCCTCAGGCAGGTTGTCGCGAACATCCTTCATGTCCAGTCCACTCTCTTTGGCAGCTTGCTCGATGACAGGATCAATGGCTTCCCCTACATGTATACACCTGTACCCAGATCCTCTGTATGGCTTGTCCGGATACCAGTGACCTTCATATTTCTTCTTCAGCAGCTGTTCCAATTCCTCTCCAAAAATGTTAACTCGTCGCCTTGGGAGTTTATTGTACAAATATGAGATGATAAAATTGAGTGCTACTTGGATTTCCAGCTGCATAGCTACTGAATCACCAGAATGAGTTGTAAACTCTGCGTTGCAAACCAAAAGAAAATATATAATATATATAAACTCCTGAAGGCAGTGCTTAGATCGCCTCAGATAGAAGCTTCAGGTTTCTTACAAAGTGCTGGTTAGGGTGGAATTTTTGTTTTCCTTGAGTAATGTTGGTTGTTCCTTGAAAAGCGGAAAAACAAAGGTAGTAAGAAAAAGTGCAACATTTCAAGTGCGTTACTTCAATGTCACTTTCATTCTCATATTTCAGAAACTTTGAATTGTTTGGGCTTTGCAGTTTTATCTCAAGTAGCTCCTCACATTAAACTATGAAGACAGATTTACAACAACTGAAAAGCACCTAATGCTCTCACATTTTAAACATTCTTTTAAAGCAACACTGACTCAAAATTACAAATTAAAGAGAAGGCTTATAAAAGGAACCAACAGCCTTCAAAAATAAATTAACTACCTACGTCACAGATTGGGCAATGAACCAACTGTTCAATTAGAATTATTATTTGGAGGTGCTGGTGTTGGACTGAGGTGTACAAAGTTAAAAATCACAACATCAGGTTTAGTCCAACAGGTTTATTTGCAAGTACTAGCTTTCAGAGCTCCACAACCACCTGATGAAGGAGCAGCACTCCAAAAGCTAGTGCTTCCATTTAGAATTAAAAACAGATCGGAGGGCAGCAATCTACAGAATTGGCACCACTGCTCAGGAATAAATAATATCCTCAAAATAACAAATCCAAAGGGGGGAAATAATGTGGGCTTCTTTCAACAAATACAACTTTAAACATGGTGAGGGATTATATTCGGAAAATCTCAGCTTTTTTTCTGCTCCAGGTCCCACTTGACGTCAAACACGTGATTGTGAAGTACACAGAATGAATGAACGTCACTGACTGCAAATACCAGACAGAATGCAAATGACCTGATTAACTGTAGCTACGCCAGAAATATGAACATTACTCACGTCAATACTGAGTAGGCCTCAAACGCAGCATCCACAGTATCAAATCAAGAGGTTTCAAGTACTAGGGAGGGCACAGGCACCCTTTAAATACAATGCATTAAAACCAGGCACAATGCCAGCTTCACACAGGTTCTTTAAATGCCACAGGCAGCAGGGAGCTAAATTACTAACCCTTCCATTCCAGCTACAGTGAGAGCGATTACATCTTTCAAATGGGACTGAAAAGCAGACAATTGCCAGGAAAGGAGAGCAAGTTAACAGGGCGTTTATCTGGGCTTTGGGCAATACAAAACCAAGGATTGTTCCATTTTATCAAAGGCTTACAAGTGCACTGAGAAAAGACTGTTCTCCTTGGGATTTAGGCAGTTTTGGAGAGTGCACAAGCATGT
>NC_057733.1:54553013-54572030 GCF_004010195.1 Chiloscyllium plagiosum | reverse complement strand
CGGGTGCAGGGGGTTGAGGGGAGAGGGACCGGAGGGGTAGGGGCCTGTGGTGGGTGTTGAGGGGAAAGGGCCGGTGGTGGGGGAGGGGGAGTCGCAGGTGGTGAGGGGTCTGGGGGCGGGGCGTCAGGAACAGTAACCGTCGCTCCCCAGGAGCGGACTTTCGACAGCAGCGGGTCAACCGCCCGATTGCGGCAATTAGCCGCCTCAGCCCTTCACAGCTCTCACTCCCTTAGTCGGCCCGCGAGCAGAGAAGGTTCTAGTACTTACTCGGCTGTTCTCGGCGCTGATGTAAATAGACATTCAATGAGGGAGAATTTCGTTGCGTTTTTTTTGTTGTCCGTTTTTAAAAAAAATTCTTTTGTATTTTCGTTGTGGTGTTACATTAAGTTCATATATTTTATATAATTTCTTTCTTGTTGTGTTTAGCGCCGCTACTCCACCGCACGCAGAATCCAACCAGCCAGGAGCGTTTACAACTCATTGCCATCAGTCCGCAGCGCACCGTTATTTATAGTCTCGCTCCCTCCGCGATCCCACAGCACAAGGGGGCGGGGTGGCGTCATGGAGGGGGTCCGGAACTACTTTATTATTATAAACGTCGCTGCAGTGGGCGGGGACTCGCGGCACTGAGGAATATCGATTGGTCAACTGTGAAGCGCGTCTCCACCCCTACCCGAAGGGCTATTTAAATAGGTTTGGGCCGGGGGGGGGCGGGGGTTCTGAATGCGCCGTTCTGATTGAGGTAGAGGCATATCCATCACTGCTTCGCCTCTACTTCTTAAATGGAGGCCTTGATAAATAGTTCCCCCATGTTTTATTTCGTTTTCAGTGAAAACTCAACTAGAACGACAAAAGGCGCAGATCGAAATCACGTTATTAATGAATGCTGACACGATACAAATCGTCAAAATAACAATCGTAAGGTACAAATTGTCGATACAAGCTTCGTCTGTGGTAAACATAGAGAGCGCAAGGAGACTGAGTGACTGGTGCTGGGCTAAAAATACAGGTGGCTGATAATGTCCCGTGTTTTATTTGGTTGGAGCAGGCAGTAGGGGGCGGGCATTCCGGGCGGGAACCGCATTCTGATTAGCTGTCGGTATCGAGGCTGTTGCCAGGCTCTGGTCTCCCAACAAAAGGTGCCGGGGGTTGGTGAGGAGCGGGAGCGCGCACTCCGTCTCACAACAAAACCGCTTGTCCTTAGGTTGAGCGTGCGTTAGAATGTAAGTGTTCAGTAGAGAGGGAGTACAGGAATGTACATGTAGTTATATACATTTCGGTGAACTGATGGTGAATTGGTTATTGGGACTGAAGCGGTCCGCTCTGGGCTGGCCGCGCGCTCCCGATCAAGGGCGCTGCTGAAAGTCAAAGCGTGTGGCATTGCGCAGGCGCGCGACCCGGCCATCCGAAAGGGGGCGTGGCCGTACGAGCGCATGCGCACAGCGGGCGGCGCTGGCCATTTCTGCAGTGGCGCAGCTGAGTAGGCAGCTTGTTTGGCTACTTGCCTCTCCGTGTCGCCACCGTCAGGGATGCTGTTCCTGCAAACATGTACCAATGGGGCCTCGAAGCAGCGATAAAGAGCTCCTAATGTACAACCAAAGATTGATAATCCAGAGATGCGTTAGACATCCCGGAAGCAGAGAAATGTAAATTCACGCATACATCTGGAATAAATGCTGTTGCTGTTAAAATCGATTAATATGCTGTTAATATGAATGTCACAAAAATTCATTTGATTCTCTAATGCTTGTTAGGGAAAGTAATCTAGTAATCTGCTGCACTTAGCTGTTCTGGCCTACGTGTGATTCCAGGCACATAGCAAGATTTTGACTCAAGTGTCCTCTGAAACAGCTCAACATTACAGTGTGGAAACAGGCCCAAAAAGTCTCTCCACGCTTCAGGCTCTCTGCCTTTATTCCTGATGAAGGGCTTTTGCCCGAAACGTCGATTTTGCCTGTCCTCGGATGCTGCCTAAATTGCTGTGCTCTTCCAGCACCACTGATCCAGAATCTGGTTTCCAGCATCTGCAGTCATTGTTTTTACCAAAAAGTCCACACCGACCCGCCGAAGCGCAACCCACCCATACATTTACCCCTTACCTAATACGGGCAATTTAGCATGGCCAATTCACCTGTGCATCTTTGGACTGTGGGAGGAAACCCACCCACGCAGACGCGGGGAGAATGTGCAAACTCCACACAGTCAGTCGCCTGACGTGGGAATTGAACCCGTGCCACCACGCGACCCAGGCAATTCAATGGTAATTGGGAACGGGTAATAAAATGCGACACCCAGAACTCCAAAAGCAAGTTAAAATTAAAACAATCCTTACAGCCATACCACATTATGTATACTCCTAGGTAACTGTTCAAGAGTATATGCACTGCCACCTACAATGAGAGTTAAAGGAGAATCAGTCATAAATGGATGCGGCATGAAACAAGCTCTTCACCCCAACTTGTCTGTGCTGACCAGGTTTCCTAAACTGAACTAGTCCCATTTGCTTATGTTTGGCTCATATTCCCTAAATCTTCCTATCCATATACCTGTCCAGATATCTTTTGAGAATCAGGCCATTCAGTCCCTTGAATCTGCTTCGTTATTTGATCAGATCATTACTGATTTTCTACATCACTGCTATTTCCTGCACTATCCCCATATCAATGATCTTAAATATTTAGATAATTATTGATTGACAACTTGAATGTACTCAATGGTGAAGCCACCAGAGCCCTCTAGGATAGAGGATTCATTACCTTCCAGGTGAAGAAATTCCTCTGCATCTCAGTCTTAAATAGTTCATCTGTTAGCCATAGATCCTCCAAATTCCACATTCTGGAACTCAGTACCTAGAGTCAAGCGCTTTCAAAATGTAACACAGATCATTGAGATTATGTTTTACGTTCTGGTTCTGTTCGCCAAGCTGGGAATTTGTGTTGCAGACGTGTTGTCCCCTGTCTAGGTGACATCCTCAGTGCTCAGAGGCTCCCAAGCACTGAGGATGTCACCTAGACAGGGGACGAAACGTCTGCAACACAAATTCCCATCTCGGCAAACAGAACCACAACAACGAGCACCCGAGCTACAAACCTTTTCACAAACATTAAGTTTTATTCTTTAAACTACACAGTATGTGTTATATTACACTAAGTCTCTCCTCAAAGGAAAGTGCTTTCATGCTAGCTGTCAATCTTGCCATCCTTTGTTGCAATCCCTGTAAGATAAGTTCAATCATTTTGAGACAAAATGACCAAAATAGTTAACAGTATTAGAAGCATGGCTCAGCACTTTGCACAAATTAGAGCAAGATTTGTTTTTTACCTTTATACTCTAATCCCTTGCAATTAAGTCTCACATACATTTGTCTTGCTTGCTACACCTTAAGGCTAACCTTTGAACTAACTATACTGTCTCAAAAGTTTCCTTCCTGTTATCAAGATTTGGACATGAACCGCCAACTGGCAACTACTTGTAGTCTGAATTTATTCAATTTAAACATTATTTTATATTACCAAATGAAGGGAAATAATTTTCATTTACAGAGGGATCTCAAGCTGTTACATTTAAGTATTAACAAGTTTCAATGAACTGGCATGAACTGTTAAGATGACAAACAATGGTAATTGCCTAAACGTATATTTGGTATGATTCAAGCCAGTACAGAACCCTAAATAGCAACAAGTTGTATTAACCAGCATTGGTTAACCAACAAAGTAAGAGACAGCATTGAACTAAAGTAAAATATCAGCGTAAGCACGTTTTAAAATGAATCTGGCAGATTGTAATAGTTCTCAACGATAAATAATCAAGTGCAGAAAGGAAAATGGAAACAAAAACTTGCAAATATGAAAACTCTACTTCTCAAAACTAACAATAAAAGTATTTTTGTAAATATATTGAGAAGTAAAAGTGAATGTTGGTCCATTAGCAGAATTTAATTTTTTTATTTATTTTGAGTTGATTAACTATCTAGAGAGAATAATGAGAATTAAGAAAGGCACCTTTCTGGGATCTTAGGGTGTTTAAAGGAAAAAAGGTGAGAAAATTGTGGTTCATAATATTACTTAAGTCTAGATTATGTCTTTGGATCAGAAAATTGCAAATGTCAGTCCTTTATTTGAGAAAGGAGGGAGAGGGAAACTAGATACTTCGGGACATATAAAATTAACATTAAATATGGTGAACTTACCTGTTATTGATCAGAATAACTGAGTTATTGGATCAATATCAATTTTGAGAGATTATGTTTGACTAACCCAAGCTGAATCTTTTTGAGGAGGTTACTCGGTGAATCGGGGAGTATCTCAAGACACTGTCTTTTACCAACTTCTAAAAGCATTTAATAATGTTTCACACAAGATAATTAATTAAACTGGAAGCATATGGAATTGGAGGTAACCTTGTTATGTGGATCAGTAATTGGTTGAAAGGAGGAAACAGGTAGAAGGGTTAAAGGAAATCTTGTCTTATCAGCAGATGGTGTTCCCAGGGATCTTGACTTCAGTTTTTCAAGAAGTGCAGCTGGCTTGGATGAAAGAATGAAGAGTTACATCTTCAGGTTTGGACATTAGAAGAAGGAGCAAGTAGTGTGAATGGCAGCAGAAAGTTACAAAGGAACAGAGACTAAGTGAGAAAAATGATGACAGTTCAGTTCAACATGGAGAAGTCTGGGCTCAGACGTTTGGATTAGAGAAAGATAAATTGGAATATTTTCCAACTGCTGAGGGACTAGGAGAGATAAAGTGATTCTGATTAGATCCCAATTATGTTCAGCTCTGGACACCATGTGTCAGGGAGGATACATTTATTCTTTGAGAAGATGCAGGACAGATACAGAAGAATGACAGTTGAGAGCGTGGTGCTGGAAAAGCATAGCTGGTTAGGCAGCATCCGAGGAGCAGGAGAATTGACATTTTGGGCATAAGCCCTTCATCAGGAATGAGGCTTGTGGGTTGGGATGAGAGATAAATGGAAGGAAGGTGGGGTTGGGGAGGTAGCTGGGAATGTGGTAGGTGGATAAAGGTGAGGGAGAAGGTGATAGGTCAGATTGGACAGTGATAGAGGGGTCTGTAGGGCGGGGCTGAGTTAGAGGCTTGGAACTGGGATAATGTGGGGGGAGGGGAACTTGGATTGCTTCGGTATCTGAAGAGTTGAGAAAGGTGCTGAACATTGTGCAATCACTGGCAAACATCCCCAATCTGACCTTATGATGGATGAAAGGCATTGATGGAGCAACCTTAGACAGCACCTTCCAAACTCATGACCACTTCCAACTAGAGGGACAGGGCAGCAGATACATAAAGAATAAGTGAGGACTGCAGATGCTGGAGATCAGAGTCTAGGTTAGAGTGGTGCTGGAAAAACACAGCAGGTCAGGCAGCATCCGAGGAGCAGGAAAATCGACGTTTTGGGCAAAAGCTCTTTATCATTCCTGATGAAGGGCTTTTGCCCGAAACGTCGATTTTTCTGCTCCTCGGATGCTGCCTAACCTGCTGTGTTTTTCCAGCACCACTCTAATCTAGACAGCAGATACATAAGAACACCACCTGCAAGTTCCCTTCCGAGCTACTCAGCATCCTGATTTGGAGATACATTGCCAATCCTTCACTGTTGTTGGGTCAAAATCCTGGAATTCCCTCCCTAAGGGCATTTTGGGGCTATCTGCAGAACATGGACTGCAGTGGTTCAAGAAGGCAACTCACCACCACCATCTCAAGGACAACGAGGGAAGGGCATAAAATCCTGGTCAGCAAGTGATGGCCACATCCTACAAGTGATTACAACAAAAACTCTAGATTGTTGGGCCTTGGACACCATCTGAGGAACTCCTGCAGAGATGATCTGGAGTTGAGATGACTGACCTCCAACAACATGACCATTTGTCTATGTGCCAGGTATGACTCCAACCAGCAGAATGTTTGCCCCCTGATATCCATTGAACACTGTTTTACTCAAGCTCTTTGATGCCACTGTTAGTCACATGCGACCTTGATGTCAAGAGCTGTCACTCTTATTTGATGCCTGAAATTCAGCTCTTTTGTCCATGTTTGAACCAAGGCTGTAATGAGGTCAGGAGCTGAGTGGTCCAGGGGGAACCTAAACTGGGCATCACTGAGCAAGTTATTGCTGAGCAGCATAGCACTGTTGATGATATCTTCTGTCACCTTACTGACGATCATGAGTAGACTGATGGGGTGGAAATTGGCCAGGTTTGCTTTATTCTGATTTTTGTATACAGGATATACCTGGGCAATCTTCCAAACTGTCAGGTAAATGCCAATGTTGAACTGTTACTGAAAGTGCTTGGCTAGGGAAGGATCAAGTTCTGGAGCACAAGACTTCAGTACGTGAAATGCCAGAATGTTGTCAGGACCCATAGCCATGGCTAGAGACTGGCATCTGTAACGAGGCCAAGATGGATCATCCACTTGGCTGTTCTTGCTGAAGATTGCTGGAAATGCTTAGGCCTTATCTTTTGCACTAATTACACACTTCTAAAATTTCACTGGTACACATCTGAAAATGAACCTTCTGGCTCAGCGAGCAAACTTACATCCGGAAGGAAAGTTACTAATGACATAACTGTGGGTGACACAGTGGCACAGTGGTTAGCACTGCTGCCTCACAGCACCAGAGACCCGGGTTCAATTCCCGCCTCAGGCAACAGTCTGTGTGAAGTTTGCACATTTTCCCAGTGTCTGTGTGGGTATCCTCCGGGTGCTCCGGTTTCCTCCCACAGTCCAAAAATGTGCAGGTTAGGTGAATTGGCCATGCTAAATTGCCTGTAGTGTTAGGTGAAGGGGTAAATGTAATGGGTCTGGGTGCGTTGCTCTTTGGAGGGTCGGTGTAGACTTGTTGGGCCGAAAGGCCTGTTTCTACACTGTAAGTAATCTAAGATGGTTGGTCCTAGGTCACTAGCCTGAGGAGCTTCATTTGTAATATCCTGGGGCTGAGAATGATATGTCAAGGGCAGTTACCTTTACCTCACCCCTCGTGTTCAGCTCTTTTGTCCATGTTTGGACCAAGGCTGTAAAGATGTCAGTAGCTAACAGACATTGGCAGAAGCCAAATTAAGCATCAGTGAGCCGGTTCTTTTGGTGTATATGTGTCACCTGATAGCACTATCTATAACTCTTTCTATCATTTTGCTGACAATTGAAAGTAGATTGACACAGCAATAATAGTCTCGTTCAGATGTGTCCTGTGTATTGTGGACAGGGTCTACCTGGGAAATTGCATCACACTCTGGCAACATCTTTCTTCCCCTGACTGTAACCCATCTACCTTTTTCCTATACCTGAGGTGTGATTACCTCCCTATAACTCCTCTCAATTACCACCTCAGCCTCCCAAATGATCCAAAGTTCATCCAGCTTCAGGTACAGTTACAACATTTAACAGACATTTAGATAAGTTCATGAAAGGAAAGGTTTGGAGGGATTTGGGCCAGATGCATGCAAGTGGGACTAGTTTGGTTTGGAAGCTTGATTGGCGTGGACTAGTTGGACCAAAGGGCTCTATGATTCTACTGTGGTTACAAGAGTAGCTTAGAGAGCAGGAATTCTGCAGAACACCAAGTTATAGTCCAACAGGTTTATTTGAAATCACAAGCTTTTGGAGCAGTGCTCCTTTGTCAGGTGGAGTGAAGAGAAGCATACAGGCAGAGAATTCATAATCAGAGATTAAAAAAAATCATATAAATGATATGAGTGGAGTGTGGACAGACTGAATAATAAATCTCTGCAGGTCAGATAATCAAAAGTGTCAGAGAATTTGAGTAAAGTGTTAACAGCTGAATAGCAAGTGAAGGAATGATCTATGATCTGATTATTTGAGGCAGAGAAATAATTACAAAAAACTAAAAATAAGGTGGTGCTGGAATCAAACCATATGGCTGAAGTAACATGCTAGGTATGAGTCGCATGGTGAGGATCTAACCAAAGTAACAAGTAATCCAAAACTGTACAAACTAATTAAGGTAGAGAGATCATAACAAGTTATCAAGGTGATGGTGTCAAAACAGGACAGTAAGGAACATTTTACAGATACAGAACAGTTAGTGGGGTTACATGTAGCGTGACATGAACCTTAACTCAATGAGTTGAGCATCGCATCCCGTTCTTATGAGGGCATCCTTCAGCATCTTTAGGTGTCCATCGCTTCCCTCCTCGTCTGATGTACAATTGCAGAATTGTGTACCATTTACATCAGCAATATTCTCTCCCAGTCAGGGAACACTTAAGCAGTCAAGGACGTTCACCATGACTCCTTCAACAGCATCTTCCAAACATGTGAAGGACAAAGACAGCAGGTATGTGGGACACCATCCCAGAAAGGTCCCCTGCAAACCAGTCAGCATCCTGACTTGGAGATATGTCAGTGTTTCTTTATTGTCACAGGATCAAAATCTTGACACTACATGGACATCAAGACATCTATCACCTTCTCCAGGGCATTTAGGGATTGAAAATAAAAGTCATCAGTGGCCGCATCCTGTGATCAGTTTTCTAAACAATTATTAACTTTCTTTCGACTTTCTTGAAAGCCAGTATTAATTCTAAAAAAAATTAACTCAGTATCAATCTGATTCTCAACATTTTTAGATTTGAGCTGAGTGACAAAACTATTTATTTTGGAATAAATTATTTATCTATCGTTTCAGTCATCCTTAAGAACTGCTGCTTCTGTACTGACTTGGATCTAGGCACAGTTTACATCAATAACTCAGTTCACAGTGTTATCTGCCTAATGGTATGGGGATGTTTCCTGATGTAACTGACGACAGTACACTCTAAGTACTAGTGATTGCAAAACAGCGGGGAGATGCTCAGGTTGATATTAATTAACAGTTGTTTAAAGACATAACTCAGTTTTACCCATAGTTTTACTCATTACCTGTAAAGTGAAAAGGCTGACTTCTAGATTGCAGATTTTATAAATTATATACGATAATTGCTTACCATCTGCTATCAAATTACTAAAAGCGTTTTTCTTAAAAACATTACTTCTCTGTGCTTTTTTTAATAATTTTACTGATGTGCTTTTTTGCCAATGGCAAGAGGCAGATATTCACCAACAGCTGCCTTTCTGCGGAAACTTCCTGAAAGCAATTAGCCTGTAATTGACCTCAGGATGTATCTATTTGGATCATTTCCAAGCAGTGTGCCTGAACAATGGCCTTAAGAGGACAGGCTAGCTGGCACACTTCCATTTAGAGATTGCCCAAATAAAGACCAGATTAAAAGCCTCGCTACCTCTTCAGCTAAACATTTTGGTGCTGCTCGAAATCTAAGGGAATAAGACCATAAGAGGTAGAAGCTGAAGTAGGCCATTCGACACATGGAATCTGCTCTGACATTCAAAGAGATCATAGCTGATCTGATAATCATCAGCTCCACTTCTCTCCCTCACCCATAACCCTTGATTTCTTTACTGATTAGAAACCTGTCGATCTCAGTCTTGAATGTACAATGATCCAGTCTCAACAGAACTTTGTAGTAAAGAATTCCATACACAGATTCATTTCTCTCTGAGAGAAGAAGTTCCTCCCCATCTATGTCTTAAATGGGTGACTGTTTACTCTGAGGTTACACCCTCTGGTCCGAGACTCTCCCACACAGGGAAACAACCTCTCACCATCCACCAGGTCAAGCCCCCTACATTGTATATAAGGTTTTGTCTCATTCTTTTAAATGCTAATGAATAGAAGCCCAATATACTCATTCTCTCCTCAGAAGAAAATCTATCCATATCCAGATCAACCAAGTGAACTTTCTTTTGACTTCCTTGAAAACCAGTGTATCTTAGATACCTGAAGCAAAATTGTTCGCAGTATGTCAGATGTGGTCTGACTAATGCCTCTGTAGTTTTAGCAAGACCTCCTTATTCTGTGCTTTACCCTCTGCGATTTTTTCCATTTAAATATATTCAGTTCTTCTATTCTTCCTGCTAAAGTGCATTACCTCACATCTTTCCCACAATATACTCCATCTGTTAAGATTTTGCCCACTCACTTAATTTGTCTATATCCTTTTGCAGACTTTTATCATCCTTAATTCTTGCCTTTTTAGCTATTTTATGTCATTCACAAACTTGGTGATAGTGCATTCATTTGTAAATCAAATTATTAATATGTTGTAAACAATGATGGCCCCAGTATTGATCTCTGTGGCATTCCAAGTTGCCATCCTGAAAATTTTCCCTTTATTCCAGCTTGTTAGATTTCAAAAAGGACCAAGAGGCCATAGTGCTTAGAGACAGCAGAAGCCTTATTAAAGAGCGGCCCACTTTGCTGGCAGCAATGTTAGACTGAGCTGTTTCCCTTCCAAACTGATCAATGGCATCATAACAGTACGATTGGACTCTGAAAGTGACAGTCCACCATACTTACCAAATACATAATATCTCTGACCCTTTATATCAGAGGTTCTTGCAATGAAAACCCTCATAATATTTACAATCATACATACACAGTCCGTAGGTAAGACATTATGGAGAATGTCAATTCCTGTCTGTATAGAGTAGCATCCAAACTGTGGAGATGCTCCTTTTTCTTTCTTTTTGTGATTAAACTATTGGCTGGGTAACATTAGACTCCCTCCAATCCGCAAAGTCTGATCCATGGCAAGTTGGAATAACACAGGTGCAGATGTGACAGCAAATGAAAGTTACTTGTATTTGAATAGTCCTTTGTGTTACAATTAATTATTTGTGACTCAGGATTTACATTCATCTGGAGAGAGGTTTGCCTAAAGTCAATTCTACTGCAAAGTTGATCTCCAGCTAGTCCAGCATATAGGTAATTGATTAAAGGCAAAGGATACTGCACAGCACTGGTTTAGTAGTAACATTAAAATCACCACAGATGTGTACAGATCCATCTTCCTTTATCATTGGTGCAATTGGCATGGTCCAACTCTCACATTTATGGGTTCTAGGACTTCCATTCTTGATCAGCCTCTCTAATCCTGCCTTGACCTTTGGTCTGTTGACATAAGGCACTGATCTACTCTTGCAATGTTTTACTTGATTTTCAATTGGACAGATATATTTTCCATACTTAATAAAACCGAAAGAACTGCGAATTCTGTAAATCAGAAACAAAAACACGAATTGTTGGAAAAGCTCAGCAGATCTGGCAGCACCAATAGAGAGAGAGGTTCTGAGCAAGAGTCACTTGACATGAAACATTAACTCTGATTTCTCTTCACAGATGCTGCCAGACCTGCTGAGCTTTTCCAGCAATTTCTGTTTGTTTTTTTTCATGTTTCCCAGATCTCCACACAATGACGTATTTCTTTCAAACCTTTGATCAATCAGAATCTGACAAGTGACTTACTTCAGCACAGTTGGATTTTTTTTCTTTCAACCACATTGTTCCCAATAAAGCTGGAAAATTTCCTTTGACAATGAGTAAGGGTAAATCTTTGGACTGATCAGATAACTAAACATTCCCCTTGATATAACCCCTTAGAGGCACCACCTCACCTGTGTACATTCCGAGTACAATTTTGAAGGTTACATTGCAACATGACTGAACTGCCTTTCAGGTATCAGTCAAAGCACCGGTCTGATGTCCATTTCCATTCTTACGGTTTGCCATTCAATGAAGGAGTGACCCAGTATCTGTTGTTTTTACCAGGAATGGCCAGTATTTTTAATGATGACTCCTCTTCAGACTGAATCTGGGCTTTTCTCGTGTACTTTTCATACCATGAAAGTTTTCTTCCTACTTTTTGATTTCTTTTGCTTTTTGTTGTTCATGTTCCTTTCTCAAACACACCCAATTAACATGCCCTGGTTTGCTGCAGTTTCTGCAGACAGTAATTTTACCAGCAATTTGCTGCTGTATATCAATGGCAGTTTTCAATCTGTCTTTGTGCTCATCTCTCAGCTGCCATTTTGTGAACTATCATACTCAAGCTTAACTGGTGAGCTTCCTTGGCTGCAGTTCCATTGGTGCTGCTATTTCCAATGATTTCTTTAAGCCTAGTTTCCCTTAGGTCAGTAATCTCTTCTGGATTCTTTCACATTCTTAAACTACATACCAGTCTGTTCCTGACAGCATCTTTGAAGTTGTCCCTGAATTTGCAGCATTCTGCCGAGTCTTTAAAATTTCTATGAACTGAGAGATAGATTCACCACCATGCTGGTTACCTTTGTGGAGTCTGAACCTTTCATCAACCAAATATGCCTTTGCTGAAAAGGGATGACTATATTTGCTTTTTTATATAGCTTCAGTAAAATAATGGGATCTCTCTGCGTAGTAGAAGTTCCAGCAGTCTGTATTTCAACATACAGTCCAACGGCACCAAAGGTTCCTGTTTTTTTTTCAGCACGATATACTCTACTTCAGTATCATGCATTGAAATTCATTCTTCACATGCCAATCATTGAGCCCCACATTTACCTCATTGAATTGATTTACCCTGAGCCAGTTGCCTGTGGCACAGGTGGCAATCCTGAGATTATCCCTTGAACGTTCTATTTTCTAGTTTAGTTCCTAACTCTTTTGAGCCCTTCAGCAGAATCTCTTTTCCAGTCCTGTCAATGTCATTAGTATCAACATAGTCATACAGCATGGAAACAGACCCTTTGGTCCAACCAATCCATGCCTAGCTTATTCCTAAACTATACTAGTCCTGCCTACTTGCTCCTGACACATATCCCTTCAAGCCTTTCCTGTTCATCTATCTATCCAAATGTCTTTTGAATGTTGTAATTGTACCCACATCCACTACTTTCTCAGGAAATTCATTCCAAATATGAACCACACTCTGTGAAAAAGATTTGCCCCTCATGTCTTTTTTAAATCTCTCTCCATTCAACTTAAAAATGTACTCCCTGGTCTTGAAATCTCCCACCCTAGGGAAAAGACAACTACCATTAACTCTATCTATACCTTAGTATTTTATAAACTTCTTTCAGATTGCCTCTCAACCTCCTATGCTACAGTGAAAAATGGATGACAACAACTGTAGCCCTCCCCTCCCTCTCCATGTTCTCCAGCCATGAGGCAGGCAACACAACCCATGGCTACAGGGAATAGCATCTGTCTCCCTAACTGTTTTGTCCCTTACCACTGTGCTTCTATCTCCTCCTTCCACTTGAATAGCTTCCTGTACCACAACATTGTGGTCAGGTCTCTCATCTTCCTTGAGGTCTCACCTTGTCCAAAAGACTTGCAAGAACATTTGGACAATTATAGGAACAGGTTTGTTGAGAGCTGTCCCTTGGCTCCCTGTAGTTGCCTCACATACAATCAAACCCTCCTGTCAGCTACTATGTAGAGAATTTTATCGAACAGCTTGTAATTGTACCATTCGTCATGGCTACACTATATTTGTTTCTAAAATAAAGTTTCAGAAAATGTTATAATAAAGGTCACAGAGGAGCTCAAAGACATACACAGACAAAGAGGAGTTAAAGAAAGAGACACACACACACACGAGCTCAGAGAGAGAGACATACACACACACAGACATTGAGAAGTTTAAAGAAAAGTGAGCTCAGAGAGACGCAGAATCATACTCAGGAGCTTAGATATAGATACACACAGATAAAAAAAGTTCAGACAGACATGGACATACATGCAGATTGATTTACGCAGTGAGCTGATCAATAATAATTTATCCATACAACCTCAAAAGTCTCCTCACAAACAAGGGCTTTTTGAGAACACTACAAAAAAGTAGTAGTGTTATAGAAATTGGATCTTATTTCTCACCAGGTTGGTCTTTTAAATACAAAGATTTTGCTGTTACTGACTTTATCATCCATTTGAGTTTATTTGGATTGTCACTATTCCAACTGATTGTGAAATTGTGTGCCAATTCAATTTTATGCAATGCCTTAGGTAACTATTTCCAAGGTTAACGAATTTTAGGTTCAAATACAATTTCTTTACATTTCAATGTTGACAACAAATGGGACTCTCATAGCCACAGATGTTAATAAGTGATGTGCATGTCTCATCTTGGATCCCCATCAACACTCCCAGGACAGATCAAATGAATCTCTTGAAGAGTATAAAGTGTGTTAGAGAATTTTTAAGAGGGAAATCAAGAGGGCAAAGATGGAAATGGAGATAGTCTTGGCAGATGAAGTTAAGAAAAATCCAAAAAGATTCTCCAAGTACATTAAGAGCAAAAGAGGAACTAGAAAGAGAATAGGGACCCTTAAAGATTAACTAAGTTTTTTTGTGATTAGATACCCTACAGTGTGGAAACAGGCCCTTCGGCCCGACAAATCCACACCAGCCTTCCGAAGAGTAACCCACCCAGACCCATTTCCCTCTGACTAATGTACCTAACACTATGGGCAATTTAGCATATCCAATTCACCTGACCTGCACATCTTTGGACTGTGGGAGGAAACCCACGCAGACACAGGGAGAACATGCAAACTCCACACAGACAAATCGCCCAAGGCTGGAATTGAACCTGAGACCCTGGTGCTGTAAGGCAGCAGTGCTAACCACTGAGCCACCGTGCCATTGTTGTCTACGTGTTGGATGTCAGGAGATGAGAGAGGTTCTAAATGAATATTTCAAGTCAATTTTTACTGTGGAAAAAAGTGGATAAATCTCCGGGACCTCCTCAAGTGTCTCCCAGGACATTGTGGTAAGTTGAGGAAGAAATTGCGAGATCCCTAGCAGAAATATCTTTGTGTCACCTATAACCATGGGTGAGGTACCAGAGGAATGGAGTGTGGCTAATGTTGTGCCTTTATTTAAGAAAGGCTGTAAGGAGAAGCCTGGGACTTATAGACTTGTGAGCCTGACATCAGTGGTGGGTAGGCTGTTGAAGATGATTCTGAAAGATAGGATTTATATGCATTTGGAGAGGCAAGGACTGATGAGGGATTGTCAGCATAGCTTTGTGCAAGGGAACTTGTGCCTCACAAATTTGATTGAGTTTTTTGAGGAAGTAGCTAGAAAGATTGAGGGCAGAGTGGTGTATGTTGTTTACATAGTAAAGCCTTTGACAAGGTTCCGTATTAATAGAGTTAGATCACATGGGAATCTGGTTGAGCTTGCCAATTGGATACAAAATTGGCTTGAATGTCGGAGGCAAAGGGTTGTGGAAAGTTGTTTTTTGGGCTGGAGGCCTGTGACCAGCTGGGTTCCACAGGGAATGATACTGGGTCCATTGTTGTTAGTCATTTATATAAATGATTTGGATGAGAATATAGGAGGCATAGATAGTAAGTTTGCGGATGACTCCAAAATTGGTGGTACAGTGGACAGTGAAGAAGGTTATCTAAGATTTCAAAGAGATATTTGAAATTAAACCATGCAAGATTCTTACAGGGCTTGACAAGATGGGTGTGGAAAGATTGTTTCCCCTTTTGGGAGAGTGTAGCACGAAATGGGCCCTTCAAAGCAGCACGGTGGCTCAGTGGTTACTACTGCTGCCTCACAGCACCGGGGACCTGGGTTTGATTTAGCCTCAGGCGATTGTCCTTGTGGAGTTTGCACATTCTCCCCCTGTCTGCGTGGATTTCCTCCGGGAGGTCTGGTTTCCTCCTACAATCCAAAGATGTGCAAGCTATGCTAAATTGCCAATAGTGTTAGATGCATTATTCAGGGGTAAATGTAGGGTAGGGGAATGGGTCTGGGCGGGTTGCTCTTCGGAGGGTCATTGTGGACTTGTTGGGCCAAAGGGCCTATTTCCACACTGTAGAGAATCTAATTTAACGTAATTGGTCAATGGGCTGAGGAGTGGCAGATGAAGTTTAACTTGGATAAATGTGAGGTATTGCCTTTTGGTAAAACAAACAAGAGCAGGACTTACACAATTAATGGTAGGCACCTAGGCAATATTGTAGAACAAAACGATCTAAGGGTTCTAATACATAATTCTTTGAATTTTGTATCACAGGTAGACAGGGTGGTTAAGAAGGCATTTAGCGTGCTTGCCTTCATTGCTCAGACCTTCGAGTATAGAAATTGGGATGTAATGTTAAGGTTATACAGGACATTGATGAGGCAAAAGTGAGGACTGCAGATGCTGGAAACCAGAGTTTAGATCAGAGTTTAGAGCTCTATTCCTGATGAAGGGCTTTTGCCTGAAACATCGATTTTCCTGCCCCTTGGATGCTGCCTGACCTGCTGTGCTTTTCCAACACCACTCTGATCTAAACTTAGGACATTGATGAGGCCTCTTCTGGAATTCTGTCTGCATTTATTAAATTGGAGATTGTTTAGAAAAGATTTACCAGAATGTCACTGAGCCTGGAGGATTTGATTAATAAAAATAGGCTGGATAGGCTGGTATTTTGTTCATTAAGGAGTAGGAGGTTGAGGGGTGACCTTATGGAGATGTATAAAATCATGAGGAGCATGGATTTAGTGATTAGCAAAGGTATTTTCCTAGGGTGGTTCAGTTAAAACTAGTGGGCATATTTTTAAGGTGAGAGGAGAAAGTTTTAATAAGGATATGAGGAGCAATCTTTTTACAAAGAGAGTGATTTGTGTGTGGAATGATGGAGTGGTGGGTGCAGGTACAATTACAACATTTAAAAGACATTTGGATAAGTACACAAATAGGGAAGTTTTGGAGGGACATTGGCACTCGTTTGGTTAGGGAACATGGTCGGCATGGACCAGCTGGACTGCTCTCTTAATTATTTGCTGCACCTACATGCTAGTGCATAAGAACAGACAGATCCTTTTGCACGGGCCCTTTTTTGGTGTCCCTTTTTCATTTAAATAATGGTCTCCATTTTGATTCATCCAACCAAATTGTAAGACCTCACACTTTCCTACATGAAACTCCATCAGCCACAGTTTTATCCACTCACTCAGCCTACAAAATTCCCTTGCAGATTCCTTATGGCTTCATCACAGCATGCACCCTGCATCTACTTTTGTATCATCAGCAAATTTGGATATGATACACTTTGCCCTTCAAGCCATTACAATCGATGATAAATAATTCAACAGCCCTAGGACTGATTCTTGCAGCACTCTATTAATTCCATCTTACTATCCTGCAATAAAAACCATTAATCCTGACTGTTGTTTGCATTTTGACCAATTCTCCATCCATGCTAATATATTGTCCCCAATACTGTGAACCCCTGTCTTGTGCAGTAGCTTTTTATGTGGCATTTTACTGAATGCCTTCTGGAAATCTATATACCTTACATGTACCAGTTCCCTTTTATCAACTCGGAGTGTTATATCCTCAAAGGACTTGAGTCATAGTCATTGAGTAATACAGTACAGAAAAGGCCCTTCACTCATCAAGCTGTGCTGACCTGTCTACACTAATCTCAATTTCCAAGACTGGGCTCATATGAATACTATGACATTTCAACTGCTTATCCATGAAGTTTTTAAAAGTTGTGAGATTTCCTTTCTCTAATTACCTCCAAAGCAGGGCATTCCAGACTCCCACCAGCGTCTGGGTGAAAAAAAAACTTTTATCAAGAACCTTCTAAACTTACTGCCTTTTGCCTTAAAATTATATCTCTTCAGTATTGACCCTTCAACTATGCTGCTTTCTCTCCATCCTGTTCATGCCTCTCATAATCTTATAAACTAGGAGAAAGTGAGGACTGCAGATGCTGGAGATCAGAGCTTAATAATGTGTTGCTAGAAAAGCGCAGCAGGTCAGGCAGCATCAAAGGAACAGGAGAATCGACGTTTCGGGCATAAGCCGTTCTTCAGGAATCAAATAATCTTATAAACCCCAATCAAGTGCCTCTTCAACTTCTCTACTCTAAAACCAAACTTATCTAGCTTCTCTTCATAACTAAACTGCTCCATCCCTGACAACATCCTGGTGGATAGTTTCTGCATTCCCTCTAGTGCAATCACATCCTTCCTATAGTGCAGAGACCAGAATTGCACACAATACTCCATCTGTGGCCTAACCAATTTTGAATTCCAACATAATCTCCTGATAAAGGCTAGTATTCCATATGGCTTCTTACTCACCCTATTAACCTGTCCTGCTGTCTTCAGGGATTGGTGGACAAGTAACCCAAGATTTCTCTGTTCCTCTGAGCTTCCCAATGTCCTGCCATTCATTGTGTACTCTTTGTCTTGTTCCTTCTTCCAAAGAGCATTGCCACACAATTATCAGGATTAAATAATTAAACAGCTGATTGACTTATCTACATCTTACACTAACCTCAGTCCTTCTATATCACTATTAACCATCCAGCCAATCTTTGTGCCTTTCACAAACTTACTTATCACCCCACCGTGCTACCAAATTCTTAACTATATTGTTTAAATACATGACAAACAAAAAGGAACCCACACTGATCATTGTGGTACACAACTTGACATTGGCTTCCAGTTACTTAGACAGCCTTCTACCAGTCTGTTTCATCTCATGTGCTTTTACCTTCTTTATCAGTATCCGATATGAAACTTTGTCAAAGACTTTGGTAAAATCCAGATAAACTGCATTATTGACAATACCTGGTCACCTTGTTGAAACATTCTAACAAACTTGTTAGGCATGGCCTCCCTCTGACAAAACCATGTTGACTATCCCTGATCAAACCTTGCCTTTCCAAGTGGAGATTAATTCTCTCATAGAGTCATAGAGATGTACAGCATGGAAACAGACCCTTCGGTCTAACCTGTCCTTACCGACCAGATATCGCAACCCTATCTGATTCCACCTACCAGCACCAGGCCCATATCCCTCCAAACCCTTCCTATTCACATACCCATCCAAATGCCTCTTAAATGTTGCAATTGTACCAGCCTCCACCACATCCTCTGGCAGCTCATTCCATGCATGTACCACCCTCTGCATGAAAAAGTTGTCCCGTAGGGGGTCTCTTTTATATCTTTCCCCTCTCACCCTAAACCTATGCCCTCCAGTTCTGGACTCCCCAACCCCAGGGAAAAGACTTTGCCTATTTATCCTATCCACGCCCCTCATAATTTTGTAAACCTCTATAAGGTCACCCCACAGCCTCCGACGCTCCAGGGAAAACAGCCCCAGCCTATTCAGCCTCTCCCTATAGCTCAAATCCTCCAACCCTGGCAACA
>NC_057733.1:54526994-54552618 GCF_004010195.1 Chiloscyllium plagiosum | reverse complement strand
CAGTCTCCCATGGGGAACCTTGTCGAATGCCTTACTGAAGTCCATATGGATCACATCTACTGCTCTACCCTCATCAATCCTCTTTGTTACTTCCTCAAAAAACTCAAATCAAGTTTGTGAGACATGATTTCCCATGTACAAATCCATGTTGACTATCCCTAATCAGTCCTTGCCTTTCCAAATACATGTACATCTTGTCCCTCAGGATTCCCTCCAACAACTTGCCCACCACCGACGTCAGGCTTACTGGTCTATAGTTCCCTGGCTTGTCTTTCTTACACAGTGGCACCACATTAGCCAACCTCCAGTCTACCGGCACCCCTCTCCTTCAGAACTTTCTCTACTAGTTGCCCTAACATTGATATGAAACTTGGTTTATCCCCAGCTCCCTTCTTGAAAAATGAAATTACATTAGCTATTGTCCAGTCCTCTGGCCCCTACCCTGTGTCAGAGAGGAATTAAACATTTTGGTTCGTGCTGCATAATTCCCTCCCTCGCCTACCACAGCAGTCTGGGATGCAACTCATCAGGACCTGGGGGCTTCTCTATTTTTAATCCTGTCAAAGCGTCCACTGTCTCTAGCAGGCTTATCAAACATTATTTCCTTTTAACAAACCATGTTCACTGTGTTTGCATTAAGAGTTTCTAAATGTCCACCTATTTCTTCCTTAACAAAGGACTTTAGCATTTCCCCAACACAGATGTTAGACTAACTTGAGTGTAGTTTTGTGCGGTCTGTCTCCCTCCCTTCTCAAATAGGATGTCACATTGATGGTTTTGCAATCTGCTGGAATACAATGAGAAGTGGAATATTTCAACCAATGCCTCCACCCACTGACCTCATCATACACTCTCAGGACAGGCAGAGCATGGGAGTTAGATCCACAATAAAACTTCCTCTCCACTAGTGGTAGAAGTACATTTTTTTTTTGAGGGGCTCATAATTGAGATTTTCCTGAGGGTTGATATTTTGATAATTGGAGGCTACACTTTGGTTTTCAAGGACTTCTTTTACATTTTCTCTAGCTCCTTCATTCAGTGATGTTGTCACAGAGCAATAATTCCTTCTGAAGTTGTGTATTTGGAGTCACACAGAGAATTAGAAGAATTAATTCATTCATATCAATAATTATCACTGCTGCATTAAACTTAAAGCCACAATAAGCAAGGAAAGCACTAATTACCCCAATGTCACAGAAATTAAATTGACACAACAGCTATAAATAGGCAACAAATGCTTTTTAAAAAAACATTGACACACGCTTCTGTACAAAAATCACCCTATACACGTTTTCCACAGACTATTGAGGTCACAGTTAAACAGCTACATGTTTGTCTCTAACGCAGTTACTACAACCCAGGACATTCACACTATGTGAAATGTTTTTAGATAAATGAAAAATCTTTATGAAATATAACTGTTCAATATTAAATGAACCAGTTCATTACAATACACCACACTATACTTTCCCCCATTTAGTAGTTCCTGAGCTCCTGTAGAGTTAGAGATTCTTTTAAGTTAGAGACTCCACATTAATTTGTAAGGAATTCCTGATGTAGCTTTTCTAGTTCCCAGTGGTTGAGTATTACATTGGTGAAATATCTAAGACTACTCTCCCCTCTTGGCAGACCCTCTCTGTGCTTCACAGATACTCACTCCCCTTTACAACTCTTCTGCACAGTTCTTCAATCCACCACTCTTTGCAGCCCCTCTCCTTCCTTTGCAGAATCTCCACTACTCTGCCGGCCTTCCTTTCATTCCTTATGGGGCCCTCTTTTCACCTCCTTTTGTGATATCTTTCCTCTTTTCCCTCATTTCCCATTGCAGTCCATCTCACTCCTTCAGTCATTGTATTGAAAATCTGTCAATTCAAAAGGCGAGGGTGATTAAAAACAATTAAGTAATTTGTAGGCCTGTTAGCTGAACATCTTTCATTGGGAAAATGTAACACCTGGGCATACATAATACAATTAGGTAGAATCAGCGTAGCTTCATGAAGGGGAAATCATGCCTAAAAAAGTTGTGTTGCAGTACTTTGAGAAGGTCACAAGATAGATAGAAAAAGAGTACCAGTCATTGAAAAATATTTGTACTTCCAAAAGGCATTCAATGTGTTGGAGGTAATATATTAGCAGGGATAGAAAATTGGTTAATAGAAGACAGAGTTGGGATAAAGGGAGTACTTTCAGGATGGCAACCTGTAACACAATGAGTGCCACAGAGACAAGTGCTGGGACCACAATTATTTGCAATAGAGAAACATAGAGCAGGAGTAGGCTATTTGAGTCTATTCCACTATTCAATGTGACCTTCCAATCAGTACCCTGTTCCCACTTTCTCCCTGTACCCTTTGATCCCTTTAGCCCTGAGAACTATATCTAACTCTTTCTTGAAAACATTCAGTATTTGATCTCAACTACTTTCTGTGGCAGAGAATGCTACGGATATACTAAACTCTGGGTGAAGAAATTTCTCCTCATCTCCGACCCAACATCCTTTAAGATTTAAAATGACTTAGATGCTTACCAATGATTGTTAGTGTAGTTGAAGACTCGATAAAGATTTACAAGAGTGTAAGTTAACACCAAAACTGCATCAAGTGTTTGATTGAACCAGTGGTTCATTCCTTTTATTCCTGTAAGACTGGTTCACTGGGTGCGAGATGTCTCCAGAGAACCAAAGATAACTTTGTATGGACATTTGGAATTTACTTGGTATGTTGCGAAGACCAGGCTAAAGCATTTGCAGCAATCTTCAGCCAGAAGTGCTGGTTGGATAACCCCATTTCAGCCTCCTCCAGAGGGCCCCAGTCTTCAGCCAATTTGATTCACTCCACCCGATGTCAAGAAATGGCTGGAGATATTGGATACTGCAAAGGCCTTGACAATATTCCAGCAATATTACTGAAGACGTGTACTCCAGAACTTCTGCCCCCATGCCCCAGCTGTTCCAGTACAGTTACATTACTGGCATCTACCCGACAATGTGGAAAATTGCTCAGGTATGTCCTGTACACAAAAAGCTGATTAAATCCAACCCAGCCAATTACCACCCCATCAGTATACTCTTGATTATCAGTAAAGTAAAAGAAGGTGTCATTAACAGTGCTATCAAGCAGCACCTGCTCAGCAATATCGTGCTCAGTGACGCCATGTTTGGGTTCCGTCAAGGCCACTCAGCTCCAGACTTCATTACAGCCTTGATTCAAATATAGACAAAGAGCTAAACTTCAGAGGTGAGGTGAGAGTGACAGCCCTTGACATCAAAGCTGCATTCAACTGAGTATGATATCAAGGAGCCCTAGCAAAACTGGAATCAGTAGGAATCATGGGGCAAACTCTCAACTGTTGGAAGTCGTACCTGGTACATGGAAAGATGGTTGTGGTTGTTGGAGGTCAGTCATCTCAGCTCCAGGACATCTCTGCAGGAGTTACTCAAGGTAGTGTCCTAGGCCTATCCACCTTCATCTGCTTCATCAATGACACCCCCCCCCCACACACACACACACACACACACATCATATGGTCACAAGTGGGGGTGTTGCCAGTGACTGCACAATGTTGAGTAACATTTGTGACTCCTTGGATACATATTCAACAAAATCTGGACAAAATCCAGGCTTAGTCTGACAACTAGCAAGTAACATTTGTGCCACATGAATGCCTGGCAATGATCATCACCAATAAGAGACAATCTAATGACCTTCCCTTAATATTCAATAGTGTTACCATCACTGAATCCCCACTACCAACAGACCATTGACCAGAAACCTAAATGGACTTGCTACATAAACGTAGCGGCTACAAGAACAGGTCAGAGGCTAGGAATACTATGGCAAATAACTCACCTCATGCCCAGGATGAGTTTGTAAGTAAAAGAACCGGCCTATGTCCTTGGATTTAGAGAGGTAGGGATGTAGTGATTATAATGATGTCATCCAGGTGGACCTCATAGAATATGAGTTCCCTGATTGGGGCTGTTAATCTGATCCAATCAGGGAGTCCTGACAGACAAAATGGGTAAGTGTCAAATACTGACACTCTGGTGCCTGACTCTGAGGCAGTACTATAAGGGATGGACTTGTTGACTTACAGGCCTCTGTTGACTTATTTCAGGTATCGTATCCACAAGCAAGTAAATGTGACTAAATGGATTAAGCGTAGTTTAGTGTCTGTTGGTCTTCATACACACGATGGAATGAAAGGCTTGTTTCTAAGCTGTATGACTCTATGGCTCTCGATGAATAACTTTGGTGATGGCAGCCGTTTAGCCCCTGGAGCCTGTTCTACCTTTCAAATCGATCATGGATCATGGCTCTCAAAAGCACTTATTCAACTTGGTTCTGTATCCTTTCATTCACTTCCTTAGCAAAGATTGATCAGCCTCAGGTTGGAGGCTCACTCACATCATGATCAACTGTTGCTATAAAGACTGTGTCTTATGATTCTGCTCCACAACCACCAGATGAAAGAACAGCGCTCCAAAAGCTAGTGCTTCCAAACAAACCTGTTGGACGATAACCTGGTGTTGTGTGATTTTTAGCTTTTTGGAGCAAGAGTTCCAGATTTCTACTCATGTTTTATGAAGAGGTGCTTCCCAATGTCAACCTGGGCAGTTTAACTCAAATTGTAAAATTAATCTCCCCTTTTTTCTGGACTAACTTCCACCAGAGGGAATATTTTCTCTCAATCATTTCAAATCCTTTAATCATGTTAAACACCTCAATTAGATCATTCCTTAATCTTCTCAATTCCAGGGAATACAATTTAACCCTTTTATCTCTGGTGTCAGTATGGTGATACTTGAACAAAACCAGTGAGTTAATTCTCTTGAAGCCTTAGGAAAGATTTCTTTCTGAATATCACCAACAACAGAGTGATGAGTCATTTATCCAATTGCTATTTGGGAGATCTTGCAGTCAACATGATCCTATAGAACAAGACAATCTGCATTCTAAACTAATTTACTGCAGGGAAATGTCATTGAGAAATCTAATAAGGTACAGCATTCATGAGCAGTAGGTCTGCCAACTGACTAGTAACCAAATCTATCTGATTGCTGTTGGGGAGATGACCCAGTTGACTAACTCAGGTGATTGTTCATCCTTTGAGACAAAGATGATCGTATTTATTATCTGGGCTGTTTGGGTTCCAGTAGGTGTCTGCTAAGGCTGACCTACTCACAGAAGGTTTAATTACAAATAGATAAAAGTGAGGATTGCAGATGCTGGAGATCAGAGTCTAGATTAGAGTGGTGTTGGAAAAGCACCACTCTAACCTTAATTACAAATAGAACAAGACACTGCAAAAGCTCAATTTTTCTGTTTGTGCTTCTTTTTTGCCTCTGATATACACTGGCTTTCAAAGGAGGCCAGACCCTTTTGTATTTAATTCCACGAGGTAGAATGATCCCAGACAAGGTTCTCCCATGACTCAGGGTCAAGGTCAAAACTCAGATGTGAGCACTTCAGAGTGTCCTTGTTGCAGTTCTGCTGCCCAACTTACATGAGAGTGCACTCATGCTCATGCTCTCCATTGAAGAGTCACTTTGGTGACTGTCAGGCATTCTCACCACATGACCAGCCTAAACCATTTGTGACTGTCACCGTATTGTGGATATTAAGATGACAGCTTGGTGAAAACTTCAATTCTAGTATTGTATCCCATCATGTGATCCTCAGAAGCTCAAGTGAAATTGGTTGAGTTAATTTCAGTACAACCTGCACAAAGTAACACTACTTATTTGAATTACATATAGATTGCTTGAAGGAATGCCCTTGAATCATAGAGTGGTTACAGCACAAACATAGCCCTTTCAGCTCCTTGAGTCCATGTTGCCTCTCTGCAAGACCAATTTAATTAGATCCTCTTTATGACCATAATCCTGTACATCTTCTCACTTGAGATCATTATCCAAGTCCCCTTTAAGTCATGATTGAATCTGACTCCACAACAATCTGAGAATGCATTCCTAATATTAATTGCTTGCTGCGAAGAAAAAACTTTTCGCTTATGCTGCTTTTGGATTTTTCCAATCAATCTGTGACTTCTCATTCTTGACACTTCCACCATTGAGAATAATTTGTTCCTGTTGTCATGACCATGGATCCTAAACTCTCGATCCCTGTGGACATATTCAACTTTAGTTATAACATGTGCTTTTTTAAAGATATTCTGCCAAATGTTGACTGCTGATGTAAGTTCAATGGCTGTTGGAGAGAGAGAGATTCTTAAACGTTACACATGACAAGGTAACAAGAAAGTTTCAAAGGGATGGATTTAAAAATGGAAAGGTTTACGACAAACTGAACTGTAATCTGCCTGGAAGCTATCTGAGAGTGTGCACATGATGGGAGAAAAGGCATATTCTGGATGAGAGGCATGTTTTTTGTCTTTCCCTTTCAAGTATACAAAAAGACATGGGTTAGAAACCATTTCGATCCTGGTCCTTATATGCTTGTGGAAGAAGATGTCCTACCAAGTTGAGGTGTTTGTGTATACTAACCTGAGTTTGAGCATAACTGTGCTGTGCTGTAAAGCGCGACCCTTTAGTCACCCCTGCATTGCAGGTAAAAGATTCTGTTTCTTTAGTGCTGCTAGTCGGTCACTGTAAAAAGGATACCGGATGAGAGGATTTCAACTAACCTGCAAAGCCAAGAATACTAGGATCGACTATTCAACTCTCCACATTCCACACACTATTCTTGGTGAATTATCAATACAGACTGATATGTATATCTTTCATTTTTTTATTTGGGCTCACTTTCTGTGTGTACATATGCATGTTGTGTTATTATTTCTTTGTGTTTAGTAACTAATAAACTCATCATTATGTGAACTTAAGAAAGCTTGGTTAAATTGGTTCCTTTTATACAGAAATACATTTGCCTGTGCAAAAGGTGTCCACAAAGAAGAGAATCTTTTCTAAATTAACCTTCTTCAACTAACTAAGGGGTAGGTAAATTAAGAAGGGGAGCCAGTTTATCTACCTTCACTTGGGAGGTTTTGGCATGCCCTGTCTGAGCCCTAATAACTTGGGAACCCCACCTAGTTGTAAAATTATCAGCTGTGAACAGACCCCTCATCACCTCTGTCAATGCTTCTCTTGTCTGAGTAGGACAACACCAGCTTCTCTAATCCATCCATGTAACAAAAATCTCTTATTCATGAAACCATTCACATCAATGTTTTCCACACTAGTTCTAAAGCCACTATATCCTTCCTGAAATATGGTACCCTGGATTGGACACAATATTCCAGCTGAGGCTAAAACAATGGTTTATGAAGGTTCACTGTACTTTTTTCCTTTCTTAATCTATGCCTGTATCAGCAAAACTGAGAGACCTGTATGCTTTGTTCACCATTTCTCAATATGCCTTGCCACGATTTATGCGCATACATCCTTTACAATTGCACCCTTTATTTTGAATTGCTGCTCTTTATTAATCATATCAAAAGATATCATTTTGCACTTCTATGTATTAAATTTCAATTATTTGTCCATTCATTTCTCTAGTCTCTGACCTTTTGCAATCTATTATTATCCTTCTCACAGTTCATAATGCTTCCAGGTTCTGTGTCATCTGCAAATTTTAAAATTGTATGAATTATTTTGAATAATAATAAGTCATTAATATAACCAAACTTAATGTCCATCTTCCGGTTTGAAAAATAGTTTACTTCTATTTTGTCTTCTGTCTTTCAGCCAACCGAGTTCATGCTGCCATTGTCCCTTCTATTCCATCAGCTTCAACTATTCTGCAGTATTTTAACAAATGTTACATCAATTGATAAGTTCATATCAACCCTCTAACCTAAGATAAAGCTCAAGCAAGTTAGTTAAACATGATTTGAACATGAATGAATCCACTCGTACCCAATGACTTTAGGGGGAAGGGGCCAAGACCCTCATAAACTGGGGTCAGATGTTCAGTCAGTGTGTAGTCCATTGCAATCATGGTGGCACAGTTAAAAGAGACTGCTCTGCACCAAAATAAAAATATAGTGCTGGAAATATTCAGCAGGTAAGGCAGCATCTCTGGAAAGAAATAAAGTTAATGTTTCAGGTTGATGACCTTTCATCAGTCCTTCACACTGAGTTGCACATTAAGAATAAAAGAACCTATAAATCTTGAATTTTCCAAATAGTTCAACAACTGTACAGCTAAGTAACAAAGTGTAAAACTATATTACAGTTAGTATTTGATATGGTACTATACTGGTTATTTTAGTCGATTTATATCTATTTATTCTTTCATGAATTGTGGGTGTCACCAGCAAGTACTGCATTTTTTTTGTCCATTGTTAACTGGCCTTGAATTCAGCAGCTTGCTGGGCCATTTCAAGAGACAGCGGGTTTTGATATGTGTAACTCAGGTTGAGGTTCTGGATGTAAGTTCATTAGCTGCTATTCTGGTGTGTTGGTGGGTTTGTGCGCTACCATGATGCCAAGAGGTCTGGGTAGTCTGGCAGTCATTCCCGAGTTGTCTTTGATGTAGGGAAGAGTGGCTAGGGTTTCTGGATACATTTTGTCTGTTTGGGTTTGTTGCTGAAAAATCATTGGACTGGATACCCGTCCTTTTCGAATACACTGTATAGATGATTTTCCTCTGCTCTTCGTAGTTCCTAAAATACGTGACCCACTCTCATTAGTATCTTTACATACGGATGAGGAAGGACACCACTTTGATTGGGATAACACATCCATCCTAGGACAACCCAAACAGAGACGCGCGCGAGAATTCCTAGAAGCATGGCACTCCAACTGGAACTCTATTAACAAACACATTCACTTAGACCCCATTTTACCACCCCCTGAGAAAAAGAACAGGAAATGACATCACCCACATGAAATGACATCACCAACTCAAAGAAACCTAAACACATTAATAAAAAGCGGGTCATGCCATCAGTGCTTCACCAGAGGCTCATTGATGATGTTACCTAGTATGGTGATGAAACGTCTGAAAACGAACCTTTCAGTTCAGTGAGCAAACCTACATCCAGAATTTCAAGAGACACTTAAGAGTCAACCGCATATCTGTGGGCCTGCAGTTACATGTAAGCCAGAACAGGAAAGAATGGTAGACTTCCTTCCCTAGTGAACCAGACATGATTTACAGGTGAATGTTGCTCTGAAAATTATTAGCATTTCTGATCTGCTTTCACCAATGCTTTGGCATGGATTAGTGACTATGTGCGAGTTCCTTTTGCCTACATAAAACAGAACCTCTATTAATATGTGGAGCTTCAAGCAGAGACAAATATATCACATTGTGAACCTGATTAATCATCTTAATTTGGTTTCTAGTGTCCCAATTCCACAGGGATCCCAAGAATGGGAGTTAAGTACAATCTAGTCTGTGCTTGAGACATTTGGAGAGATCATCATAAAAATGTGTATCTTTGCGCATTTCAAACATGTTATAAAACAAGCATCACATCTTGCATTCAAGTTTAGATGAAAAACACTGACCCAGAATGGTGTCTTTCCAAGTTTACTAGACTTGGTGTGAATAGCACACCTGCTGATTACATAGTGCTGTAACTTTATCATTCCAGGGTATTGCTGCGATTAATTTAATGACAGTTGTTACTTAAGGCTGGAACAGCTGTTGTGTCCAGGATTAGTAGGTGCTTATCTGTTAAAGCCAAAATTACTCTGTATTCCTTGACCCTTCTTGAAGATCGACCTGGTTTAATGCATAAGCCCATAACTGTGGCCTGGAGGTTTTTAATGATTAGTGCTTGTGAAGAGCAACATTCAATCATGGTGCATATTGGCTGGAGGCAAATTTATTTGAAATGCTTTATCTTATGTAATGGGAAGAACTTACAGCAAGTGGTAGTTTTTGTAGCTCCAAAACATATCAGAGACATTTTCAAAATGGGAGTCTTAGCATCAATGCCACTTTGAGGCAATCATAACATCAAAGATCCTTTGATTGGGAAATGATTGTAAAGAATTTTGATCAGCTTTTCACACCTTTTTATGATCTGTTTTGAAAAGATCTGTTTCCACTGAAGAAGTGAGTGTTGGTAAGAGTCTGGGAATGGATTGCAAGAGTTAATGGAAGAGCAGAGACCGCATTAGCCTGCAACATGGAAATTTGGTGATGGTACCAGAGGTGCACAACAACGGTTAATGATTATCCTAGTATTCTTACCAATCCAGTTCCCACACTGTTAGTTAACTGCAGCTTGGCCTCAACATTTCCATAGCAGTTTGAAATTTCTAAAGATGCTGATGTGGCTCTTTAAATTAATATAGTCAAAAACTTTAAAAAGTGCTGATGAAATGAAAATACACAGCCTCTAATTTACAGATGATGCAAATATATAAATTATGGAATTATGCTATATAAAAGGAAGCCATTTGGTCCATCATTTTTCTTTGAAAAAGCAATCCGGCTGACTATGACTATGGTGCTTTATCCCTGATCAATCATCTGATCCCTACATACTTCTCAATGTGAGGTATAGAGCCTATGGGAGCCAGGTAAAAACAAAGACTGCAGATGCTGGAAACCAGAGTCTAGGTTAGAGTGGTGCTGGAAAAGCACAGCAGGTCAGGCAGCATCTGAGGAGCAGGAAAATTGACATTTCGGGCAAAAGCCCTTCATCAGGAATAGAGGCAGGGTACCTGCAGAGTGGAGAGATAAATGAGAGGGGGGTGGGGGTGGGGAGAAAGTAGCATAGAGTCCAGTCTGCAACCCCCAGGTCATCTCCTCTGCCCTGAAGAAACCCCAGGTCATCTCCTCTGCCCTATGGGAGCCAGTTACAGTCCTGAATAGTTAGGTACTCTCTATTTTCCACAACAACTTGCACTTATATAAGACCTTTACCTTAAAATATCCAGAGGTGCTTCATTTTCTTTTCAGACAGTCCCTTCAGGCCAAAGATAACTTTCATCCACTTGTGGAAGAGTTCTGGGGTGATGTTTGCCGAGATAGTTGGATAGAATACTTAGACTTGCACTTGGCCTTCACCGGGGCAAAGGTGTTTTACAGAAGATTAACAAACAAAATATGAAACTGAGCCACATGATGAGGTATTAGCACAGATGATCAAAAGAAATAGGTTTCAAGGAGCAACTTAAAGGAGGTCAGAGGGATAGGGAGAAAGATGGAGAAAGTGGGAAGAAAATTCCAAAACTTAGGGCCCAGACTGCTAAACATACGACTGCCAGGGGTGAAGTAAAGGAAATAAAAGGATGGGCAAGAGACTGTTTAATTCAGAGGTGGTTAAAAGTACCAGATCTATACCTGATATTTCTAAAGGTGAGAGCGATTTTTGTTTTAACATGATGCATCCAGTAGGATGCTAAATGGATTGGATTGGCCACCCAATTTTCGTTGTTTGTTGAAATCGATGGAAGATCATATTGGTTCTGAGGAAGGGTCACTGGACCGGAAACGTTATTTCTGATTTCTCTACACTGATGCTGCCAGATCTGCTGAGCTTTTCCAGCAATTTCTGTTTGTGTTGTTGTTGAAGATCATATTGAAGGTGGTATACATTAGAAAGCTTATTTAATCCTGTCACTTTCCTGCTAGGCTAATTAGGTTCAAATTTTCCCTTGAGTTGTCTTTATTTTGCCTAACAGAGATCAAACACATGACCAATCCTATCTGAAGGCATTTTGTTGAAACAAGAATTGATTGCCCCTTGAGATTTTGTCATATTAAAAAAGAGAAAGAAGAGTCCTACCATGATAGAGAGTTGATGAAGCAAATGTAGGAGTAGAAGAAGACATTCTGCCGCTCAACCATTCAATTAAATCATGCTGATCCGTATCAGAACTCCACTTTTGGCCTTTGGTTTCATATTCTTTTAAACCTTTGAGTCACAAAAGGCTACCATTCACAGACAAAAGAAAAATTGAATGAGCTAGAACATTCAGCTTTCTCTGGGAGAGTGTTCTACCACCTCCTGTGTGAAGAAATTTTTCCTAACCACTTTCCTAATTTTAAAGTTATGTCCTATTGTCCTAGCAAATGCTCCCACCAGTGGAAATGTTTTTTCTTATTCTTTCTATTGATTCCTTTCAAAGTCGCCAAAAAACCTCAATCAAGACCTTACCTTTCTATATTACCAACCCAACATATGTCATCACTCTCAAGTCTAACTGGTTAATATGTGATATGCTTTCTCCTCAGCTATTTTATCCTTTGTAAGGTGCCTAGAACTTGAACCATCGAGGCTAGGAATATCCAAAGATAACACACTTTCAGTTATCTAAGCTAAAAGCTGTGAAATTCCCTCTCGGCCCCTACGCTTCCCTTTCTTCCTTTCAGACAATTGTTAAAATGTACCTCTTTGACCCATCTTTTGGTCACCTGATCTGAGATCTCCTTATGACGGCACACTATGTTTCATAGTGCTTCTGTGCACCTGAGGACATTTTTCATGTTATGGGTGCTAGATAAATGCAATTGTTCCTAGAGTAGCTCAGGGTAATATGAATTTGAATTAGTAATCATATATATTATGATCAATAATTAATAACAAGAATTTCAACAGGAATTAATCATGCAATCATCTCACTGAAGTCCATCATATTCCTTCCCCACTTCTGATCTGGATGCAGATAACAGGAATCAGCGAGAATTAGGAGTTGAAGAGACCAGTGCATAATCAATTAGTATAACTTGTTGGCACAGTAATGGTGAGAGTTGGAATGCTGAGATTCTAACCCAGGGAACTGAAGAAGGAGATAGACTCCAACTTTAAACATGTTTTCCCAGGTACACCATGCATTCCAACAGCAGCACAGGTCCATTTTAAGCTAATTAAATCCTACAGTGAGACTCTGGGATCTACTCCAACTGAGATTCAAGCCATTCCAAAATATCATGCCCTATCAATGATGGAGAATTCTATCCAAAACATTCAATTAGAGATGAGATTGTACACAGCACATGCCCAGAATGAGTACTATTTAAATAGTGTCCTTCCCACCTGGTTATCCTTCCTTCAAATCGTCATCACTTGTTTTAAGTTTAGCAATGCCACCTATTTTGATATACATTCCTCTTAAAATAAGCTGTGGCTCCAAGTACTCAAATCTCTGCTGCCAATAATAAATGCCAGTTCACTTTCAGTCATGTGTTGACAACTCTTACTATCCAAATCTCACAACTGTTAAAGTATTTGTTATTTTTGTAATTAGACAATTTTGAGTACTGTGAGGTCAAGGTTACATTTCCTATTCCTATTCCTATCTCACCCCACCTCCCAGACCAAAATTGGTTGAGTTTGTTTAATAGCTCTGGAATAAACTGACAACAATGTGACTGCACTAATCAGTAATCTCTGTGTAAGGTATCCAGGGTATGATGGTCTGTGTTGAACTGAACTTAAACACTTTGTTTACAAACCACACATAATGGAGAAATGCAGGCATCAATTCTGATTTATTGGGTAGCATTCTCACCTCAGAGTCAGTAGGTCATGGGTGCAGGACTTCAACACATGTTCCAGGCTCACAGCCCTGCAGTATTGAGGGAGCACTGTGCTGAGTAAGTGCAGCATTGTCAAGAGTTCTATCTTTTCAATGGAAAGTTAAATTGAAGTCTTCTTAGATGGAAGTAAATGATCTCATAACACTATTTGAATAGTGGAAGAAAATAGATGCATTTCTTTACAGGCATCCCAGCTTTTCCAATATTTGCATTGGCCAAGATACTCAAAGGGTCCCAAAGCAATATTAGGAAAATTACTCTTCTGATAGTGACAGGCAGAACAGGAGAGTTCTCCATGGTAGCACAGCCAATATTTATTCCTCAAACAACATCACTGAAAACTGATGATCCAGTCATTACCTTATTGCTGTTTGTGGGAACTTGGTACATTGTGAATACAGTCCCACATTATAACACATCTACAGACTTCTTTAGACTGTGGATTACTTTGGGAAACCTTATGGTTGTGAAAGGTGCTACAAAAATGCAAGTTTTTTAGACTGCATACTTGAGGAAGTCAATCCGGGTGTTCCCCAACAGGTAACCCTGGATGAATCAGGACATACAGAACCTGCTAAAAACCAGGCATGATGCCTTCAGATCAGGAGACCCACTCAAATATAAGGAATCCAAGTATGACCTTCACAGAGCTATTAAGATAGCCAAGGACCAATACCGATCCAAACTAGAGACCTAGACAGACACCTGGCGACTATGGCAACAACTGAATGACATCACATGTTCTAAAAAGAGAGTGCAAGACAGCAGACAATGAAATATCCCTCCCAGATCGTCTCAACGCCTTCTATGCTTGCTTTGAGTAGAATTTCAGCGGAGAGATAACACCTATTCTGACAAATCCTGATGAACCTATCCCAACAGTAACTGCATCAGAGGTCAGATCAGTTTTCCTTCATGGGAATCCAAGGAAAGTGATGGGACCAGACTTAATACCAGACCGTGCACTCAGAGCATGCTCAGATCAACTGGCAGAGGTCTTCTCAGACATCTTCAACCTCTCCCTGCAGCAGGCCACTGTCCCTGCTTGTTTCAAGAGGGCCAACATCATGCCTGTGCCTAAGAAGGCTATGCAGCATGTCTCAATGACTACTGCCCAGTGGCCCTAACTTCGGTGGTCATGAAGTGCTTTGAAAGGCTGGTCATGGCATTAATCAACCCACTACTCTTGACCCATTCCATTTTGCCTATCGGACCAACAGATCCACTTCATATGCCATATCACTTGCCCTTCACTCTTCCCGAGAACATCTTGACACCAAGAACAGCTACATAAGAATCCTACTCATTGACTACAGTTCAGCCTTCAACACTATTATCCCCGTGAGACTGATTACTAAACTTAGTGATCTCGGACTAAGCCCCACTCTCTGCAACTGGATCCTGACCCATGGGTCACAATCAGTGAAGATTGGGGACAATATTTCATCCTCACTAACACTCAATACTGGGGTGTGTACTCAGCCCTCTACTGTACTCACTGTATACCCACGACTGCATTGCCAAATACCAGACTAATGCCATTTACAAGTTCACTGATGACACCACCATAGTCGATCGAATCTCAGATGCTGACGAAACAGATTACAGACGGGAGGTGGATGCCCTGGAAAAATGGTGCACTGAGAACAACCTAGCTCTCAATGCCGGCAAAACCAAGGAACTCATTATTGACTTTCGGCAGGATGTTACATGCCTACATTAATAGCAGCGAGGGGGAAACGAGTGGAGAGTGTCAAGCTCCTGGGAGTGGTCATCCACAACAAGCTTTCTTGGACTCTTCATGTGGATGCATTGTTTACAAAGACCCAACAATGTCTCTTCTTCCTCAGGCAGCTGAGAAGATCTGGCATGATGGTGAATACCCTTGCCAACTTTTATAGGTGCGCCATCAAGAGCATTCTGTCTGGATGTATCACTACCTGGTATGGTAACTGTACCATTCAAGATCGGAGACAGTTACAGAGAGTGGTGAACTCGGCCCGGACATCACAAAGGCCAACCTCCCATCTATAGAATCCATCTACTGGGCCCGCTGTCAAGGAAAGGCCGCCAGCATTCTCAAAGATCCATCCCACCCTGGCAATGCTTTTCTACAACCTCTACCATCGGGGAGAAGGTACAGAAGCCTGAACACTAGTCGGTTTCATAACAGTTTCTCCCCTACTGTTGTTAGAATACTGAATGGACTCACAAACTCATAGCATTCACCTGTATCTGTGTTTTTTTTGTTTTTGTCATTCTTTACCTATTATTTACTTATCTATGCTATTTATCTATGTGATCTGCCTGTATTGCTTGCAAGACAAAGCTTTTCACTGTGCATCAGTAAATGTAGCAATAAATTCAATTCAATTCAATTCAATTCAATTCAATTCAATGTGGTCTTATTGAATCACTATATACAGTACTGGGGATGAGAGTGTCAATGGGTAGGCCAGCATTTATTGCCCATGCCAGAATGCAGTTGAGAGTCAATCACATTGCTGTGCGTCTGGAGTCACACGTAGGCCAGACTGGGTAAAGTTGGTAGATTACCTTCCCTTAAGAATCTTCGTGAACTAATTGGGTTTTTCCGACAATCGACAATAGTTTCACAGCCATCACTAGACTCTTAATTCCAGATTTTTAATTGAATTAAAATTCCACCATCTGCCTGGCAGGATTCAAGTCGGGGACCCCAAAATGTTACCTGAGTCTCTGGATTAACAGCCTAGTAATAATGCCATGAGGCCATCACCTTCCTCCTCCCCTACTTGCAGCAAGATTCCCTTTATATGAAACTCCAAATTCCATAGTAGTAAAGGCTGATGTGTTATTAATTTTCTTTTTGGCCGGTTAAGCCTGTAAATTATTAAGATTAAATTACCCTGCTTAGAGGGAGGAGTTGGACATCTAATGGAACAGTGTTACTGGCTTTTCAGGGCTTTTGGGAAGGCAGTGATGTAGTAGCAATGTCATTGGACTAGTAATGCAGAGATCAAAACTAATGTTCTAAGGACAGATTAAAGTTCTACCATAACAGATGGTGAAATTTGAATTCAGTGAAAAATAAATCTGGCATTTAAAAGCCAGTCTAATGGTGATCATGTAACACTTGCCAATTGTAAAAGCCCACTTGATTCACTAATGTTCTTTAGGGAAGGAAATCAGCTGTCCTTATCTGGTCAGGTGTATATGTGATTCCAGATCCACACCAATATGTTCACTCTTCAGCAAGACAGTCAGTTCAGGGGTAACTAGGAATGGGCAAAAAATATGAACAGAGACAGTGACACTCATAAACAAATTTAAAAAAAAAAGAAATTCCTGGAGCAACCTATCACAAACTATTCCACTAAAATGGGAAAACTTACGTTTGGAATAAGGCTTTTTTTGATCTATGTCAGCAGCTTGTCTGTGGCAAAGTGAGTTTTGATGGGTTTTAGATTTCCAGGTCACTTTGATCTGAACTGAGATGGCCCAAGCTCATCCAACTTTGAAGCCAGATCTCTCTTTGTTAAAGTGCAAACTCAATGCCCAACAGGACAGGAGATCTGACCCAGATCCAGGACTCTATTTGTACTCAAATCCAAAGTGGAGATGGCTTTTGTTAAACAAATTATTTGACCTGACCAAACTAAGGTGAACATGACATTTTGGATTAATTCTGCAACCCTACCACTGACTTTGGCAGCATGCCATGCCAAGCCTCTAAAGATTTAGAATGAAAGGTCCAGAGAAAAATCCATTAGAAAACGGTTCCTTGGCATCTTGATTAATAAACCTTTTTCTGTTTTTCAATCTTCATATGCTGTACAGCCTTTCTCAGTTTACTAAATTATAATTAGCAATCATTAGCTAGCCACCGGTGCATTGCTGCTGTGCCAAGCGTTGGGGTGTGTCTGTACCCCAGAGAGACATTTGCAAACTTAATCACTCATTCCCATATGGAGATGAAGGCAAAGTGAGTAAGTATGTCACACTGATATGCTTTTACACATGCATCCTCATGCTGGCACACCTCAGATACCCCTGCCTTATGTTCCAAAAAGTGACATGTAACACTGGGGCAACAAGCAGGAGACAGAGATGAATATTTCACAAGGTTGATAAGCGGATGTGTTCTGTTTGGGATAGCAGAATTCACTGGAAAAGTGCAGATCTGTATTTTTTCAGGATATTTTTCATAGGGAGAATCTGGGTTAAGCCTATCTCTTGTCCAGCCAAGATTCTGTCATACTTCAGGACCCAATCCAGCAGCACAGAATCTGAGAGAAGCACTAGCCCAGTGTGCATTGTTCTGTATTGCAACTACTTTCCCTTTCCTGTGGAACACTTGCATTCATATAGACCCTTTTGGGATACACTAAACTCTTTACAGCCAATCAAATACTTTTGAATTGTGCACATTGGTTAATCTAGGAACATATGGTAACTGATTTATACACAGCAAAGTCCTACAAACAGCAATGTGATAATGATCAGATCTATCTGCCTTTGTAACAGTGATAAAGGGATAAATGTTGGCCCCAGACATGGCACCTCCTTGACCAGGAGACTCGCATGTCAGCTATCTAATGTTGGCCAGTATAATACCGATACCTCCTCTACTCTTCTTCAAAACTGTCCCGTAGGATATTTTACATTTGGCTGAGCAATTGTTAAGGCCTCAACTTTCTGCCACATCCAAAAAAATAGCAGCAGTGTATTCCCTTCTGCATAGGGGTGTAAGCCTGTGTTAAACATAGAAAATGCTGGAGAAACTTAGCAGGTCTGGCAATATCTATGGAATGAGAAACAGTTAAGTTCTTTGGAACTAAAAGGAGCTGGAAATTTATGGGTTTTATGGTAGTGACAGAGAGGGAGGAGCAGCACGTGGAACAAACAGAGTTAGTGAAAATGGTGGTAAAGGACAGATAGATAAGGAAAATAGCAGTGGGGTAAATGTTACGGTTAATTAGACCACCATTATTTTTCTTTTTTTTCATTTTTGATTTGGAACTGTGAGTTGCAGTTGAGAATTGAACTTTGAACAGCAAGTTGTTTCAAAAAAAGGGAGAGAACAAAAGACTGATGTTGGGAATCAGCTTAGAAATATAAAGCAGGTTAAGTCCTCCTGTAAGTACATTGTAGACAAACCTGCACCAAGATATTATGCTCAGGGACAAGCAGCTGGTTGAATGGTAAAATGATCAATCAAGGGGAGATTGGAGTTGGTTAGCCGATCACAGAATGTTGAAAAACAAAGAGAAACCAAATGGTGAACTGGGTTTAGACTTGGTGTTTGGGCAGGAGGCAGTGTTTATTGGAAACTGCAGGACTGGGTTTTTTGGTTTTTCTCTCTTCAGTTATTCTTCAGTTATGCACTTGTTGAAAGTCCTGAGAAAAAAAATCTCCAACCTATAAGATAGAAGGTGAAGTCTTCAAAGGTCTGAAGAAGCTGATTGCGTTAACTGGTGACTTCAGAGTTCAAACACAAGACAATTATTTTGTCTGCAGTGCAAATCATCAGATTCCACAAAGACGTATTGAAATGGTTAGCAACTTATGATTCTTTAATTTTTATAAAATATATCCCCTAACTGAGTCTGTCTGCCTGTGTGTTGGTGTGTGAGTGGGGTTTGGTGATCAAAGAAGATTGGACTTAGCTTTGGTTGGACAGGCAAGATTTGTATCTGTTGGAGTATAGAGAGTGGCAGATGATTTGAAAGAATCATATAAGATCCTGAATTATATAAAATCCTGAGGGGTCTTGACAGGGTGACTGTGAAAAGGATGTTTCATCTTAAGGGAGAATCTAGAGCGAAGAGGCACTTTAAAAGTAAGGGATTACCCATTTAAAACAGAGATGAGGCAAAATCTTCTCAGAGAGGGTTGTGAATCTTCGGAACTCACTTCCTGGAAAGGTGATGGAAGCAGAATCTTTGAATGTTTTTAAGGCAGAGGTAGAAAAATTCTTGGTAAGTAAGGGGGTGAAAGGTTATTTGGCTAGGTTGAAATATAGATCAGCCCTCATCTTATTGAACTGTGGAGTAGTTTGACTGGCCAAATGGCTCACTCCCGCTCCTTGTTCAAATGGTCACATGACCCAAACATCAATGTTTGAATGACACCAAGAGAGTTGAAGTTTCAAAGATAGTCAAGACTGCTTAAAACAGTCAACCTGGAAGTGATAATGCTATGAATGAACATTTTAGCAGCAGATGTGTTGAGGCAGATGTGGAGATAGACAATGACAAAGAGATGAATGTAGACCCTCTTGGTAATAGGGTGGAAATATGATTGGAAGATCAGCTTGGTAAGCAACGAACGAGTCACAGAGGAACTAAAACACAGTGATGAGCAGAAATGGATATGCTGGAGGGAACTTCAATTCACCAGAGGCATTTAAATAAGATGATGTCTTCAGTAAACGAGCAGCTGAGACAACAATCAGAGCTCCTCCTCCACACACATGGGCATAGGAAGTGTCCAGTGTGCCCAGTGAAAGGAGAGATTTTGTTTTTACTAAAACATGATGCTGGTTTAGTTTAGATGTACAACAGAGCTGATTGGTTTGAGCTGAAGAGCTGCAGCATTTACTTTAACTATGGGACTATTATTGGGCAAACACAGCTGGGACAGGCCTCGCCTGTGCTCGTTCCATGATTAACACTCTGTCGAATCCAGACCATGATTAATTACTTTGCGAGTAGTACAGAAGAAAAACCATCTGTTTAGAACACTGGCAGCATTTAACTGGTAGCAGAAAACTGACACTATCCTGGGTTGGGTCAGTAAGAACACTCATCACAGGCAAAATAATATTTGATGGAGTAGCTGCTGGAGTGGAGGGAGCGAGCTCCCTCTGGAAACATCTGTATTGTCCATTCCTCTGGTCCAGGTATCAGAAATTTACTTTTTAGCTGCAGGTGGACTAATCAAGTCAGTTCCCTCCAAACGACGTACTCAGCATTCACTGAATATTCTCTAAGTCTTATAGATATATACAAAGTAATATTATAACATAACAGAATTATTTGTAATTTAGAAGGGATCTCATAGAGTTATAGAGTCATACAGCATGATACAGACAGACCCTTTAGTCCAACCAGTCCATGCCGAAAATAATCCCAAACTAAACTAGTCCCACCTGCCTACTCCTGGCCAGTATCCCTCCAAATCTTTCCTATTCATGTATCCTTCCGAATGTCCTTTTAAACATTGTAATTGTACCCACATCCACCACTTCCTCAGGAAGTACATTCCACATTCGAACCACCTTCTAAGTAAAAAAAAAGCCTCATATCTTTTTAAAATCTCTCACCTTTCACCTTAAAAATGTACTCCCTAGTCTTGAAATTCCCCATTTTAGGGAAAAGACAACTACCATCAACTCTATCAATACCTGTCATTATTTTATAAACTTCTATCAGACTACCTCTCAACCCCTACATTCCAGTGAAACAAACCCCAGCCTATCCAGCCTTTCTTTGTAATTCAAATCCTCCATTCCCAGCAACATCATAGTAAATCTCTTCTGAATGCTCACCAGCTTGATAATATCTTTTCTATAACTGGGTGACCAAAACTGGACACACTATTCCATACAGGCCTCACCAATATCCTGTACAGCCTCAACATAATATCCCATCTGCTTTGTTCAAAGGACTGACCAATGAAGGCAAGCATGACAATTACCTTTTTAACCTCCCTGCCTATATGTGATACAAACTTTAAAAAAATTATGTTCCTGAACCTCTTCTACAACACTACCCAAGACCTTACCATTAATTGTATAAGCCCCATACCAAAATGCAATACCTCACATTTATCCAGATTGAACACCATCTACTATTTTTCAGCCCATTGACCCATTTGATCAAGATCCCTATGTAATCTTAGAAAACCTTCTTCACTGTCTACTATGCCGTGAATTTTGGTGAAATCTGTAAACCTACTAACCATGCCTTCTGTATTCTCATCCAAATCATTTATATAAATGACAAACAAAAGAGGATCCAGAACCAATCCCTGTAGAATTCTGCTTGTCATAGGCCTCCATTCTGAAAAGCAACCCTCCACCATTACTCTGTCTCCTGCTGTTAAGCCAAATATGTATCCAATTGGCAAGCTCACCCAGAATCCCATATAACTTAACTTTATTAATTAGTCTACCATGTGGAACTTTGTCAAAGGCTTTACTAAAATCCAAATAAACAATATCTACTGCTCTGCCATCATTAACCTTCTTGATAACTTTCTCAAAAACTCAGTTCAGTTTGTGAGACATGATTTTCCTCACACAAAACCATGCTGACTGTCCCTTATCAATTTCTGCCTCTCTAAATGTCCATGATCCTATCTTTTATAATCACCTCCAACAATTTACCCCCAGGCGAAGTCAGACTTACAGGTTTATAGTTCCCCAGTTTCTCCTTGCACCCTTTCTTAAACAAAGGTACAAAATTAGCCATCTCCTCCCCACCCCCCCCCCCCCACCCCCACCCCCACCCCAGTCATAAGGCACCTCACCTGTAGTTATAGATTATGCAAATATTTCTGCACGGGACCTCGTAATTTCCTCCTTTACTTTCCACCACATTCTTGGATCCATTCAATCAGGTCCTGGAGATTTATGCACTCTTAGACCTCCCAAACTTTCTCTTCTGTAAAACATCAAAGTTTGTTTCTCTGCATTCCCTAGACTCCATTTCTTTCTCCACAGTAAAAACTAATACGAAATATTCATTTAGTATCTCTCCCATCTAATGGGGCTCAACACAAAGATAAATTTCTTCATCTTTAAGAGGCCCTACCCTTTCTCTAGTTACCCTTTTTCTCTTAAATGTTGTTGTAGAATCTCTTTGGATTATCCTTAACCTTATCTGCCAATGCCATCTCATATTCCCTCTTTGCCTTCCTGATTTCTGTTTTAAGCATGTCGCTACGCTCTTTATATTGATTAAGAGATTCAATTGATTTAAGTTGTTCGTATCTAAAATGATACTCTATTTTATTCCTGACTAGAACCTCAATATCTTTATTCATTCAATGTTCCCTAATCTTACTAGCCTTACCCTTCACTCTAACAGGTACATAATGCCTCTGAACTCTTGTCATCGCACTCGCAATAGCCTCTCACTTGTTAGACGTCCTTTTACCTGTGAACAGTCCAGTCCAGTCATCAACTTTTGAAAGTTCTTGTCTTATACCATTGAGATTTGCATCCTATTGGGGGCAAAGTAATGACTTGGATTGAAAATTGGTTGGCTGACAGGAAACAAAGAGTAGTGATAAATGGCTCCCTTTCGGAATGGCAGGCGGTGACCAGTGGGGTACTGCAAGGATCAGTGCTGGGACAGCAGCTTTTTACAATATATATTAATGATATAGAAGATGGTATTAACAGTAACATTATCAAATTTGCGATGATACAAAGCTGGGTGGCAGGGTGAAATGTGAGGAGGATGTTAGGAGATTATAGGGTGACCTGGACAGGTTAGGTGAGTGGACAGATGCATAGCAGATGCAGTTTAATATGGATAAATGTATGGTTATCCACTTTGGTGGCAAGAACAGGAGGCAGATTACTACCTAAGTGGAGTCAAGTTAGGTAAAGGGGCAGTACAAAGAGATCTGGGTGTTCTTGTATACGAGTCAATGAAGGCAAGCATGCAGGTATAGCAGGTAGTGAAGAAAGCTAATAGCATGCTGGCCTTCATAACAAGAGGGATTGAGTATAGAAGCAAAGAGGTTCTTCTGCAGCTATACAGGGCCCTGGTGAGACCGCATCTGGAATATTGTGTGCAGTTCTGGTCTCCAAATTTGAGGAAAGACATTGTGGCTATTGAGGGAGTGCAGCATAGGTTCACGAGGTCAATTTCTGGAATGGCGAGACTATCTTACGTTAAAAGATTGGAGCGACTGGGCTTGTATGCCCTTGAGTTTAGAAGACTGAGAGGGGATCTGATTGAGATGTATAAGATTATTAAAGGATTGGACACTCTGGAGGCAGGAAACATGTTTCCACTGATGGGTGAGTCCCGAATCAGAGGACACAGCTTAAAAATAAGGGGTAGGCCATTTAGGACAGAGATGAGGAGAAACTTCTTCACCCAGAGAGTGGTGGGTGTGTGGAATGCTCTGCCCCAGAAGGCAGTGGAGGCCCAATCTCTGGATTCGTTTAAGAAAGAGTTGGATAGAGCTCTCAAGGATAGTGGAATCAAGGGTTATGGAGATAAGGCAGGAACAGGATACTGATTAAGGATGATCAGCCATGATCATATTGAATGGTGGTGCAGGCTCGAAGGGCAGAATGGCCTACTCCTGCATCTTTTGTCTATTGTCTATTGTCTATTCCAATTAAAAGCTTTAATTTTTAAGGAAGATTTATCCTTCTAGATAATCATTTTGAAACTAATAGAATTATGACCGTTAGACCCAAAGTGTTCCCCTACTTTTACTTCAGTCACCTGCCCTGCCTTATTGCCCAAGAGAAGGTCTAGTTTTGCTCCTTCTCTTGTCAGAGCATCCACATATTAATAAAGAAAATTTTCTTGAGCACAACATGATTCTTACTTCTGATGGTTTCTTTGCTGAACCTATCTTCTTGAAGTACAGTGAGGCATCTATGCATAGCGGCAATTAAAAGAGTAATTGCTAAATCTTCCTTGGATGATTGCTGTCCCTCAGTTAGCTCACTGAGTGCCCCAACCAGGGAACTATTCACCTTAAACTGAGGGAGACAGATTCTCTACCTCTGAGACTCAAGCTAATGTCCCTCACACTTCTAGTGGTTTGACTAAGTATAGGCATGGTGTGGGGATGTGAGCAGGTTGCTATCTCCCATGGTGAATCATAGAATCTCTACAGTGTGGAAGCAGACCATTTGGCAAAAGTGAGGACTGCAGATGCTGGAACCAGAGTTTAGACCAGAGTGGTGCTGGAAAAGCGCAGCAAGTCAGGCAGCATCTGAGGAACAGGAAAATCGATGTTTCGGGCAAAAGCCCTTTATCAGGGATAGAGGCAGGAAGCCTCCAGGGTGGAGAGATAAATGGGGGGAACTGGGGAGAAGGTAGCAAAGAGCACAATAGGTGAATAGGGGTGGGGATGGAGGTGATAGGTCAGAGAGGAGGGTGGGGGAAGGTACATGGTTGAAGAGCTTCAGGGCAGAGGAGATGACCTGGGGGTTGCAGTGAGAGAGAGACTCACTAATATTCTTGTGGAGAGAGGACGAGAACTTCTTTAAGGTAGGCATCCTTGCAAGAGGATTCGCAGTAAGGTTAAAATCAACTAGGCAAAAGTGAGGACTGCAGACCGTTTGACCAATTGAGCCAACACTGACCCTCAGAAAAGCAGGCTCCTGCCTGAAACGTCGATTTTCCTGCTCCTCGGATGCTGCCTGACCTGCTGTGCTTTTCCAGCACCGCTCTAATCTAGACTCTAATCTCCAGCATCTGCAGTCCTCACTTTCACCTCAGAAGAGCATTCCACTCAGACCCATTCCCCTACCCAATCCCTGTAACCCTGTATTTCACATTGCCAATCCACCCAACCTGCACGTCTTTGGACTTTGGGAGGAAACTGGATGCAGGCACGGGGAGAATATGCAAATTGTACACAGACCATCTTGCGAAAGTTAAAAATCACACAACACCAGGTTATAGTCCAACAGGTTTATTTGGAAGCACTAGCTTTTGGAGCGTCGCTCCTTCAGCAGGTGGTTGTGGAGGACACAATTGTAAGACACAGAATTTATAGTAAAAGTTTACAGTGTGATGTAACTGAAATTATACAATGCAATTATACAATGGACTATAGGAGAAAGTGAGGTCTGCAGATGCTGGAGATCAGAGCTGAAAATGTGTTGCTGGAAAAGCGCAGCAGGTCAGGCAGCATCCAGGGAACAGGAGAATCGACGTTTTGGGCATAAACCCTTCCTCAGGAATGAGGAAAGTTTGTCAAGCAGGCTAAGATAAAAGGTAGGGAGGAGGGACTTGGGGGAGGGGCGTCGGAAATGTGATAGGTGGAAAGAGGTCAAGGTGAGGGTGATAGGTCAGACTGGGGTGGGGGCGGAGAGGTCGGGAAGAAGATTGCAGGTTAGGAAGGCGGTGCTGAATTCAATGGATTTGACTGAGACAAGGTGGGGGGAGGGGAAATGAGGAAACTGGTGAAATCCG
>NC_057733.1:54522714-54526737 GCF_004010195.1 Chiloscyllium plagiosum | reverse complement strand
TGCTGGTAGGGGAGGGGAGGGAAATATATCCTTGGTGGTGGGGTCCGTTTGGAGGTGGCGGAAATGACGGCGGATGATACGCTGAACATGGAGATTGGTGGGGTGGTAGGTGAGGACCTGTCCTGGTGGCGGTTGGAGGGGCGGGGCTCAAGGGCGGAGGAGCGGGAAGTGGAAGAGATGCGGTGGAGGGCATCGTCGACCACGTTGGGGGGGAAATTGCGACTATAACCTGGTGTTGTGTGATTTTCTTTTCTTCCCTGCTGTATCATTCCATTCTACTGCTGAGAGAAAAGGAGGGAGACTGATACAATGCTCAGTAATGGTTTGAAATTGAGCTGCAACAAGGTTGCATCTCCACATAGAGCTCTTGCTCCACTTGAATTGTTGAGATCATTTTACAGAATGTACTTCATGGCTTCTCAGTTGTACTTATGTTTACTTCTTAAACTAAGAAGCTTTGTGTTACCAATGCAGGACAAACAATACAAAGAATGCAAATTGTAACGTGGTGATTTCCACTTTCAAAATGATGGGGTAGAAGTTCTGTTTTGGCAATAATGCAAATGATGATTGTGTCTGCTGCAGACCATACTTCATTTTCAGTCCCAGAGACTGAGAAATCCTTGAGTACCAGGCAGCATGGTAATGAGTAATCAACAAGATACAGCCCAGGATAGCACAACCACACCAGATAGGAGCTGTCTGTGAGGGACAGGGACAGGGACCGGAGAGGGACACTAACCATACCAACCAGACTAACTGAACTAATCTCACTGACTACACTGACCAAACCAGCCAGACAGACCACAGTGACCAAAGCTAACCTCATTGACTGTGCTGACCAGACTGACCACACTGACCAGACTGACTGCACTGACTGGCTTGTGAGACTCTTGCCCTGCTATATTATTGCAATCTTGAAGACAGCTTCTACTGCGTTTGGATCACTAGTTTGCATTCTACAGTGAGCTAGGCTGAAGTTGAACCATTGTGAAGGTTTGATGGAACAAAAAAATCTAGATAGTGTGAGTTCAAATCTCAAGTCGTTAATGTGGGAATATGAATTCTTACTTTATTTGTTCATGGGAAGGCAGCATCATTGGCAAGGCCAACATTTCTGGTCCATCCATCATTTACCTTGTGCAGGTGATGGTGGACACCCTCCTTGCACCACTGCAGTCTGGATCCTGAGGTTTAGCCACAGTGCTTTAAATGTCTAGAAAATCAATATTCGATCTGGGGAGAAGTGATCATGAAGTATTCGAATTGTGGTAATACTAACTGGCTCATTATTGTCAGTGCCATTCTTACACTGTCTCAGTCTGTCTATGATTCCAGCCCCAGACCAATATGGTTAACCCAGCCTCTAGGAATGGACAATGAATGAAGCTGAACCACACCCTCCTGTACTCAGTGTGGTACACGCAGGACTGACAGACAAGTTGTAGGAATGCTTGGTGCAGTTTTACAAAAGTGTGCCATAGATTCCAGAGTTCCAGCAATAGGCAACTACAACCAGGAAATTTCTTTCCCCACTCCTGCTGCATCAACAAAACACGAAACACAATAGAATCCACTAACGATTTTTCTCTAAATAACAAACTAATGAGGGGCTGGGGGCAAGAGAAATCTTTCCAGTATGTTACTCCCTCCCAGGCAAACTGTTGTAGGAGAATCACACTGCCCATCCCTAAGAAACTGGACATCATGTGGGATACATCCACAAAGGAGGTCATTCAACTGCCAGTGCCTGTTCTCTAAAAGAATTATCCAATTATCCTTTTCTTTCCCCACAGGCCTGGGAAAGTGTTCCTTTTCAAATATTTGTCCAATTCTCTTGAAAGTTCCTGTTGAATTTGCTTCCCCTGACCTTTCAGGCAGCACATTCCAGGTCACAACAACCCAGAGCAAGAAGCATCTTAAAAGTTAGCTTTTCATTGAAATCTTTCACTCAATATCACTGACACATTTCAACCAAACTGTATATTCCTCACCCTGTGTTACTTTTGTTGGTGAGTCCTTTTGGAGTCTCCATATTTAACATTGTTTAGTTGACAGTCAGATAACATGGTGCCTAACCCACCTCATCTCCCCTCTGTTTAGTGTCATGCATGATTCTGAGGCTTATATAATGCAAAATAAAATCCTCCTCTGTGCTTCTCATCAGAATCCATGCTACAGAAATAGATTAAAAACGCCCCCTCCTTCATCACTTTATTGGAGAACTCCTGCTTACAAAATAAAACTAGTAAAATCTGTTCATTTAAAGGCCTATAATTTTGGCTAGCTTTGCCTTGTCATTTGAGTATGTGTCTGAGAGAGATTGTAAAGGAAAGGACACTGTCTGATTCTAAATGACCCAGATTGGGACAGTCTGGTGTACATCTCATCTAAGGGAGATGACTATTATTACCAAGGCAGTACAGCAGCAAAGTGAGGGTGTGGACACCTACTCCTAAACTGCAACATCTAACTAAACATTGCAAAAAAAGAGATCAATGTTTCGCCAATTCTCAGGTTATGGAGTTTTCCAGCATTGGCACTGGAAAAGTACAGCAAGTCAGGTAGCATCCGAGATGTTGGCCTATTACCTGCCCTCGATCTCTTCATTTCCAACTGCCGCCGAGACATTAACCGCCTCAACCTGTCTATTCCCTCTTCCCCACTCCAACCTCTCACCCTCACAACACGCAGCCCTCCACTCCCTCAGCTCCAATCGCAACCTCACCATCAAACCAGCAGATAAAGGGGATGCAGTGGTAGATTGGTGCACTGACCTCTACACTGCTGAAGCCAGATGCCAACTCGAAGACACCTTCTCCTACCGCCCCCTCGATTATGACCCCACTCTCCATCACCAAACTGTCATCTCCCAGACAATACAGAACCCTCAGGAGATCTCCCATCCACAGCTTCCAACCTCATAGTCCGGGAACCCTGCACTGCCCGATTCTACCTCCTTCCCAAGATCCACAAGCCTGACCACCCTGGCCGACCCATTGTCTCAGCCTGCTCCTGCCCCACCAAACGCATCTCCACCTACCTTGACGCTGTCCTATCCCCCCTAGTCCAGGAACTCCCCACATACGTACGAGACACCACCCACGTCCTCCACCTCCTCCAAGACTTCCGTTTCCCCGGCCCCCAACGCCTCATCTTCACCATGGATATCCAATCCCTCTACACCTCCATCCGCTATGACCAGGGCCTCCAAGCCCTCCGTTTCTTCCTCTCCCGATGTCCCCAACAGTACCCTTCCACCGACACTCTCATTCATTTGGCTGAACTTGTCCTCACCATTAACAATTTTTCCTTCAAATTCTCCCACTTCCTCCAGTCCAAAGGGGTAGCCATGGGCACCCATATGGGCCCCAGCTATGCCTGTCTCTTTGTTGGCTACGTAGAACAGTCCATCTTCCATAGTTACACCGGCACTACTCCCCACCTCTTCCTCCGCTATATTGATGGCTGCATTGGCGCCACTTCTTGTTCCCGCGAGGAGGTTGAGCAATTCATCAACTTCACCAACACATTAAATTCACCTGGACCATCTCTGGCACCTCCCTCCCCTTCTTGGACCTCTCCATCTCCATTAATGATGACCGACTTGACACTGACATTTTTTACAAACTCACCGACTCCCACAGCTACCTGGATTATACCTCTTCCCACCCTACCTCCTGCAAAAATGCCATCCGGTATTCCCAATTCCTCCACCTCCGCCTTATCTGCTCCCAGGAGGACCAGTTCTGCCATATCTGCTCCCAGGAGGACCAGTTCCACCACAGAACACACCAGATGGCCTCCTTCTTTAGAGACCGCAATTTCCCTTCCCACGTGGTTAAAGATGCCCTCCAATGCATCTCATCCATATCCTGCCCCTCTGCCCTCAAACCCCACCCCTCCAACCGTAACAAGGACAGAACCCCCCTGGTGCTCACCTTCCCCCCTACCAACCTTCACATAAACCACATCATCCGACGACATTTCCGCCACCTCCAAACGGACCCCACCACCAGGGAT
>NC_057733.1:54517237-54522297 GCF_004010195.1 Chiloscyllium plagiosum | reverse complement strand
TGCTACCTTCCCCTACCCTCCTCTCTAACTTATCACCTCCATCCCATCCCCCATTCACCTATTGTACTCTATGCTACTTTCTCCCCACCCCCACCCCCTTCTCATTTATCTCTCCATTCTGCAGGCGCCCTGCCTCTATTCCTGATGAAGGACTTTTGCCCGAAACATTGATTTTCCTCCTTCTCGGATGCTGCCTGACCTGCTGTGCTTTTCCAGCACTACTCTAATCTAGACTCTGGTTTCCAGCATCTGCAGTCCTTGTTTTTACCTAGTTTTCCAGCATTATCCACTGGGGCAACAACAAACAACATGAAGGAAGACAACTAATTCCATTCATATGGCACTTTTCATAACGCCAGGAGTGAATAACCTTTCAAGTGGTATGAGTTGATAGCACATTAGGAAAAGACCTTGTTCTATAACATAGGACAGTGGGATATTTTACTGATGAGTAAATGAGAACCTTGCTTTGGTATGATTTAAAAGACAGTACCTCTGAAAGTGCAGCATTTTCACTGGAAGTTTTAGCCTGAATAATGTGCTGAATTTCTAACCTCCGTTCATTTTCCAGTGGGCAATGAGCAGTAATGTGACAGAGCTTGTAGAGAATGGCAGGATGCAAAAGCTTGCAATATTCTTAACTGACCTATGTTGGGATATACTTGCTCAGTACCACACCTACTGACTCAAAGGACAAGGTGTGATCAGCTGCCCACAGCAGGCCCATGGCTGTTATATTCCTTGGGCCTAGCCTTCATTTTGAGATGTTTGAATACTTTGGGGAAAGAAACTGGATCTTGTAGATTTTACATCATTTTAAAATGTCCAGTAGGTTTCTGAAACTCATCTGATCCAAGTTGGGTTGGTCTGTTTTTCAGATGTCTCACACAGACATTTGACCACTTCTATATGTAAATTAGAGTGAATGGTCAAAGGTGAAAGACCACACAACACCAGATTATAGTCCAACAGATTTTTTTGGAGGATGCGATATATTGAACAAACCTAGATTGCTGTTAAGTCTTTCATCTTTTCGAATGGGTTGCAGGTTTCGATTTATTAATATGTAAATCCCAGAACTTCTTTCGATTAGGTTAGATTCCCTACAGTATGGAAACAGGCCATTCAGCCCAATAAATCCACACCAACCTCCCTGAAGAGTAACCCACCCAGACCCATTCCTCTCCATTCACACCTGACGAATGCACCTAACACTATGGGCAATTTAGCAAGGCCAATTCACCTAACCTGCACATCTTTGGACTGTGGGAGGAAACCAGAGCATCCGGAGGAAATCCACATAGACACGAGGAGAATGTACAAACTCCACACAGACAGTTGCCCGAGGCTGGAATCAAACCTGGGTCCTCGGTGCTGTGAGGCAGCAGTGCTAACCACTGAGCCACCATGCCACCTCAAAAAAGCAAATTCACCCCAGTAGACTTATATGTGTATATGCATGCATGTGAGGGAGAAAGTGTGTGTGTGTGTGTGCGCATGCACTTGGGAGACAGCCTGTGTATACACACACTCTCAGGCACGCACATGCATACACACCCCACACTCACATCCATGTGCACACCCTCTCACAGGCATATACTCCATCGCACTCACGTGCACACTCTATCAAGCATGCACTCACACACACATGCAAACTCACTCTCACATTCTCTCTCTCTCTCTCTTACACACACACTCTCTCACTCTCTCTCTCCTTCACATGCGCACATACACATATAAGTCCATAGGGTGAATTGCATTTGCAGAATTGTATTTGCAGATACATTCTATTTTGTTCAAAAGGCACACAATCTATAGGCAGTCAATATTTTTTATAATCCATGTGACATTTTATAAATTCCTACTTTGGAAATAGAACCAGTCTGACTCAAGATTGGAATGCTTACAGACTCTAACCTCACACCTTTATTGCATTGTCTGAGCTGAGATGTCACCATTTTTTATGAAACTTTAAGTTATCTCGGGAATGTGACTTGAAAGAAGTTCTGGGATTTACATATTAGTGAATCAAAACCTGCAACCCATTTTAGAAGATGAAAGATTTAACAGCAATCTAAGTTTTGTTCAATATATTGCATCAGTATATGACACTATGGTCTTTTGCTATAAGTTCTGTGTCCTATGATCCTACTTCATGAGCTACCTGACAAAGGAGCAGCGCTCCGAAAGCTTGTACTTCCAAATAAACCTGTTGAACTATAACCTGGTGTTGTGTGATTTTTAATTTTATCCCCCTCAGTCCAACACCAGTTCCACCACATCAAAGATGAAAGAATTATACAAGGGAAAAACCAGCAGGAAAAATACCTAATCAATACAATGCACCATAACAATGAGAAGTGGGAGGAACAGACAACACATTGTTTCAAGAGACAAAGGCAGTTAAACTGAACCGGTTATTTCAGGATGTTTAAGGAAACTACAATTAAAATGAAAGAGATATATTATAAACCCGGGAGAAGTCACATGCAATATGAAAATTACAGAGGAAATGCAAATGATTGAAAGAAGCAGTCTGAAGATCAAGTGGCAAGGAACATAAGATATTTCAGACCTTATAAGAATGGCTAAAGGTAGCATAGGGTCCATGAGAGTTAGTGAGAGGGTACAGTGAACCACAGATAGTCAGACATGTTGTGGAAAATACAGAATGAAGGCACAACTTTGATTTGGTTCTCAGGCAAAAATAGACATTAAAGAATAAAAAAACAGATTTTTGGAATTATTTATTCATGACATATAGGTGTTCCTGGCACGACCTAAATTTAGTGTTCATCTGATTATCTTTTCAGGACTTTCAGGAGGTGCTGAGCTGTCATCTTGAACCACTGCGGTCCATATTATGCAGATACACTGAGATTACTGTTTAGATCCAGCAACAGTGAAGCAACAGGACAATGAGATGTGCCTTAGAGAAGAACTTGCAGATACAAGTGTTCTCATCAATCTGCTGTCTTTGGCCTTCAAGCTGATAGAGGATGTATGTTTGAAAGGTATCAAGGAACCTGCATCCTGTAGCCAATACACACTGGTGCCATTGTATGGAACTAGTGAATTGGGTGCCAACCAAGTGGGATGCTTTGTTCTGGATGGTGTTAAACTTATGGTGTAGTGTTGGAGCTGCAGCAATCCAGGGATTTGAAGAGTGTTCCTATTACCCTCCAGTTCAAATTCTGGTAACCAAAGGATGCTTTTTTCATTTGTGCATGGAATGTTTGCATCATTGGCCCACATTGTTGCCTGTCCCTAATTGTCCCTTGATCAAAAATGGCTTGCTCGGACATTTCAGCGGGCCACTAAGAGACAAGCAGGTCTGGAGTCACTTGTACGACCAACCAGGTCAGGAATACAGACTTGTCAGATTTGTTTGGTGTCAGATTGGATCCCCCAGGGAGGGAGTGGGTTTTTAGGTCTGGTGGTTTGTGGGATTGCGAGTGTCAGGTCTGGTGAGGCTGGAGGACTTTGGGTATACTGTTGTCAGAGTATGGGGAGCTTTTGGGGGTTGAATCTCTTAGTGTGGGCGGAGTAATTGGTGAATTGATGGCTGTCTAATAATTATGCAGGAGTTACAGTACATTTATAATCCTGTAATGTTTCCGAGGTAACCATTAAGTCAGAATGCTCTGAATTCCCTAAGGGGCTTTAATGGAGGGTTGTTGTTAATCAGAATTTTTATCTTCCTGGGCAATTTCCTTGCGATCAGCTGTGTCACAATTTCAACGTTGTGCTGCATGCAATTCCAGTCCGCACTGCTGCACTGACAGCCTGGCCAGTGGAATACCTATGTCATTGTCCCTTCAATGACAGGACTTTTGGGGAAATGTGATGTGGATTGTGTGCCACTTGTGAAGAACAAGGGAAGAAGAATGAAACAAGGGATGGAGAATAAGGACCAAAAATACCCATTAATCAGTAACATTATAAAGAGTTAAAGGAAAATTGAGGCGTAAACGGACACATTGAATAGATAAAACTAGAAGAAAAGCTGAGAGCATCCTTGGTTTTATAAATAGATTTAGAGTACAAAACCAAAGTGGTGATTATATATAAATGGTTGGTTACACCACAGTTAAAATAGAGTGTGCTGTTTTGGTGCCTCACTTTAAGAGGGATGTCAAGGCCATGGAGATGAGAAAGAGATCCACTGAGATAATCTCGGAATGAAGAGATTAGAGAATCAGATCTTTTCATTAGTGTGGAGAAAGTTAAAGGGACATTGGTAAGTATCTTTGTGATGAGGTCAGGATTGGTCCTTTTCAGTCTGAGACTATGGCAAGGGAGGGAACAGAATTTTGGTCAGGACTAACAGTAATGCTTTTACTCTTCCAAATAAAATTAGAGGCAATTTTGACATCAGTATTGGATGTTGGGCAAACAGTGTGACAACCCAGAGGCAATGGAGGGTCGAGGGATATCATGTGTAGTGAGGTAGTTAGCAGCATGAATGAGGAACCTCATACATTTTTGGATTACGTTGTTGAGGGGCAGCAAGTAAATTAGAAATATAAAGGGGTCAAGGATAGATTTCAGTGGGACACCAGAGGTCTGGGAGAGGGAGATATTCCATTCTCGATGATTCTTTGGCTCTGGCTGGTTGATCAGACCTTTTTCTTCCCTCAGTCCACACACTGATCATAATTGGCAAACCCTTCTCTATACACAATACCTCAAGAAACTCCAATTTAAAACCTCATGAAAATTTGGCCTTCTTAACAAATGGGATTTTGCTGATTTAAACTTTGGATACACCTCATCCATAGGAAAGCAAGAATATGACTTAGCTGAGTGTGCTAAGGTAAATTAATTGGGTCATTTGTCAAGTTATAGAGTCATAGAGATGTACAGCATGCAAACAGACCCTTTGGTCCAACCCATCCATGCTGACCAGATATCCCAACCCAATCTAGTCCCACCTGCCAGCACCCGGCCCATATCCCTCCAAACTCTTCCTATTCATGTACCCATCCAAATGCCTTTTAAATGTTGCAATTGTACCAGCCTCCACCACTTCCTCTGGCAGCTCATTCCATACACGTACC
>NC_057733.1:54495901-54516594 GCF_004010195.1 Chiloscyllium plagiosum | reverse complement strand
CCTTACTGAAGTCCATATAGATCACATCTGCTGCTCTGCCCTCATCAACCCTCTTTGTTACTTCTTCAAAAAACTCAATCAAGTTTTTGAGACATGATTTCCCACGCACAAAGCCATGTTGACTATCCCTAATCAGTCCTTGCTTTTCCAAATACATGTACATCCTGTCCCTCAGGATTCCCTCCAACAACTTGCCCACCACCGACATTAGGCTTACTGGTCTATAGTTCCCTGGCTTGTCCTTACCAGCCTTCTTAAACAATGGCACCATGTTAGCCAACCTCCAGTCTTCAGGCACCTCACTTGTGACTATCGATGATACAAATAGCTTAGCAAGAGACCCAGCAATCACTTTTCTAGCTTCCCACAGAGTTCTAGGGTACGCCTGATCAGGTCTTGGGGATTTATCCACCTTTATGCGATAGATTCTGTTTCATTGCAACAGGCCTAACAAAAAAACATGAATTGGAGACTTGAGAGTCAATGGCATGGCTGCCCACAATTTCGGAAAGCACAGCAAGGAAAATGGTATGTTGATCTTTATCGCAATCGTCTAGCTTACAAGAATAAAAAAGATTTATGATGTTGATTTTCCATTTTCACTGTAGCAATGTGCATATATGAATCTTTAGTTTTAAATGCTCCTGAAGGACAGAGAAGGTGTGTGAAACTGTCAAAATATTTAAATAGCTTTTACAAACAGAAAACTAAAACCTACCTGCTCTGGTCCATGAGAGTAGAAAACAACCTTTTCAATAATTTCAATAGATATTTTCATATTCTAGTAACATTGTGTGCTAACATTATAGAACTGTTTGCAACCTACAGCTATCAGTGTGTGTGTGTGCGCGGCGTGTGTGTGTATATGCACGTGTGTGTGCCTGTCTCTGCCTGTATCTGTGTGTGTGAGTGTATGTCTGTATGTTTGTGTGCAAGTGTGTGTGCGTGTGGAGTAAGGGAGGCGAGGTGGAGTTTGTAAATTCATTGACAGATCAAAGAGGTTGCTAAAGGATTAGCTGTCTTTGCTGTGGATTATGAACACAAATATATTTGTTTGTTTATAAGATTACCTGGGATTTAAATATACTGAATGAACTTTTATGAATAATGTATTCTATATATAGTAATGTCTGTGACAGATATTTAGAACTCTATTTTATTTTATCTCAACAAAGCTTGTGAAGTTAACAATGGTAGATATTGGGTGAGTTGGTATGGAGGTGTAAGGGCAAGGCTTTGTGGGCCATGAATTTGCTTCAAATTGGCATAGGAACTATAATGGGCTTCTGGGGATGGGTTGGGTTGGCATGAGTTGACATGTATAGACATTGGGAATGGGTGAGAGGCGTGGTGTGAGAGGTGAGGATGAGAGGACCTAATGTTTAAGAAAAAAATTGTAATGAAGTACCAGGGAATTGAGGTGATCCACCTCAGCACTTGGCAGTGTCAATGGATCTGTGTCCAGGGGAGATAGACCTGACTGCATCCTCGGCCTGCCTCTGGAACAAAGAACCTGCCTTTAGGGGCACTTTGTCCTGAGGTGGGAGTGTGACAAGTCATGAAATCCTGCCACCTGACCCAGAAGTGAAAGTCCAGGCCTTTTGTTACTGAACATTTTAATAAATTTTGCAATCCAGTGAAATCTGCTGTATCTATTCTCATTTCTTCTAGTATTACTTCTTAATAAGCTCAATAGTATTGTTGCCTCACCGACAGTGTGTTAGAGTGAGTTATTCAAGAAAACCAGAAAACTGGGTGGTATCTCATAGAATTTCATCAAGTTTCCTGGTGTACAAGGGTTTTATTATCCACTCCATCATGCTGAGTTTCTAGGGAGAGAGAGTTTACTTCATGCCCATGAGCAAAAAGATGTCTTTGAAAATTCAAGTTACAACAGACCAATTGTCCATGGAACATTTATATAGCTACAGGGAATACCTAGAACCAGGAAACAGCCTGCATTTTAATCAACTCCTCAAGAAACTTCCAACAAATTCTCCATGCTGTAGTTGAGCTTTGTATAATATTCCAATAAACCTTTCTCTGACTTTTATTTCTATAGCTTTCATTTAGATTTAAAGGGAAATAAATATTTCAAAGGCTTAAAATTCAAAAGCTCCAGTTAATGTTATTCACATCGTCTCCATCGTTGTTAGCATAATAAAGGTCTTCAGCATAATAAGGCCAACCGACACTATCCCTGCCATCTGTCTAAGACTGAACTAGCTACTTGCAATTTTCTAAGTTCAGCTTCCACACCATATTTCCTCCATCACTGAGACCATCTACTTCCATCTCTGTATAATTGTTCAACTCCGTTCCTATATTTCAGCTTCATCTGCTTTTGAAACCCTCACTCATAATTATACTTGATTATTCCAATGCACTCCTGGACATCCCATCTTCCACTCTCATTAACTCAAGTTAATTTAAAACACAACTACATGCAATGATATGAATTAGGAGTTGGCCATTTGGCCCCTTGTGGCTGATCTGACTTTGGTCTCTATTTTCCTGTCTATTGACCATAACTTATACCAAGTCCCATTCACCCATCATTCCTCTGTACATTCAACTGTTACTAGGCTAGAAGCCAATGTAGATCAATGTTAAGATTCTCATTCTTGTTTTGCAATTGCTATGGTCTTCCTCTTCCTTATTCCCACCTTTCCATAATCTTCTCCAGCCCCACCTACTAAGATCCCTGTGCTTCAACCTGACCTTTTGTTCACTCCTGATTTTCATCACCACTATTAGCAGCTATACCTTCAGCTGTCTGGTCCCTGTGCTCATATAATTCCACATGGAATATCTCCCCTTCACTACCTATCTCTTCTCCTTTAATATGCTCCCTGAAACAATCTCTTTGAGCAGGGTTTTGGTCTCTGTGCTAATATTTCCTTATGTGACTTGGTATCAGGTATTACTGATCATTGTTCCAGTGTAGTACCTTCGCATATTTAAACATATTAAGGGTGCTACAGAAATTCAAATTGCTGCAAAGTTAATGGTCAGAAAACCCGGTGAATTTTGTCACAGATATGTAATCCTCCTCACTCGATATCCCTGTCAGTTAGCTCAATTGGCTTGGTGGCTAGACTGTGATGCATTCAAGGAGGCAAATTAAAGAATGGCTCTAAGGCTAAACATCCAGAATTCAAAGGCATTCCATCAGCCAGCAGCTACCACAAAACACACCCCTATCAAGATCTATGGCAAGCCACTGGACAATCTGGATCAACACCTGTACCTTGAAGTCTCCTTCAGTGAAGGCTGACATTGACGATGAAATTCAACATTGCTTCCAGTATGCCAGCACAACCCTAGGCACTTTAAGGAATAGAATTTAATGACAAAGATTTCAAACCTGATACAAGCTCATGGTGTACAGGGTAGCAGTGTTAGGAGTTCTCCTGTATACTTCAGAGACATTGACAATATACAGAGACATCCCAAATCTATTGTTCTCTATCTGAACATGTCAGAGACACTCACAGTGGCTGGGTCCTTTGCAAATGCTTCCTCTCCAAATTGGGCTGCCTTGGGCTAGAGATTCCCATGAATCGATGGGGGACATCTCAAATCTATTGAGGAATATCAGCAGCAATGGCTTTGTAAATTCCTGCAATTCCACAGGCTGGATTGATGTCCTGATTTCAGTCCTTTCTCATGCCAACAGCCACGGTGTAGAGGCATGGGTTATAGTCGTAAGTTGTGGTGGGTGGGCCAATCATCCATGTACCTGACATAAAACTTCCAAAACAAGCTCTTTACTTCTAGCTTTATCCCAATAACCAGTCACCTGGAGGGGAGGGGAAATGATTCAAAGGCGTTTTTGAATCCTTCTTGAATAATTGCAATATTCATGGGAATATCTAGCCCAAGGCTAGACTTGGAGAAGAAACATTTGCAAAGAAGCTAGCCACTGTGAATGTCTTTGACATGCTCAGATAGAGAACAAGCGGAAACAGCAGAAGGAGTGTGCAAAATCCTGATCATCTCATTTAGCTGTTTCAGCAAACAGTACCTTGCTCACCAGTGGGCAGGGATGTGATCCAGCATCAGACTTCAGTCTAATATAAACTTCAGTGACTTCAGGACCCACAACACCGAGCAGTAAGAAATTCTTCTTGATCTGGAGTGACTACCTAAGAACAAAATGATAACACCTACTGTTTGGGTTTAATCCCTGTCCTTGTCCTTGCCTTCCTTACACCTGATGTAGAATAGAGCCGTCAAGCAATATAACCAGTTGTCCCCCTCAGTGTCAATTTTTTTTTCGAGGGCTTCTTGTGGGTGCAGCTGTATAAAACTCTGGTGCAGCTGCACTTGGAGTATTGTGTACTCTGTCACCACATTATAGGAAGGATGTGGAAGCATTGGAAAGGGTTCAGAGGAGATTTACCATGATATTGCCTGGTATGGAGGCAAGTTCTTATGAGGAATGGTTGAGGGACTTGAGGCTGTTTTTGTTAGAGAGAAGAAGGTTAAGAGGTGACTTAATAGAGATATACAAGGTGATCAAAGGATTAGATAGGGTGGACAGTGAGAGCCTTTTTTCTCAGATGGTGATGGCGAGCATGAGGGGACATAGCTTTAAATTGAGGGGTGATAGATATAGGACAGATTTCAGAGGTAGTTTCTTTACTCACAGAGTAGTAAGGACATGGAACACCCTGCCTGCAACAGTAGTAGACTTGCCAACTTTAAGGGCATTTAAATGGTCAATGGATAAACATATGAACGAGTTTGCAATAGTGTAGGATTGATAGGCTTCAGAGTGGTTTCACAGGTCAGCGCAACATCGAGGGCTGAAGGGCCTATACTTCACTGTAATGTTCTTTGTGGGATTTTCTTGAGGGCTAGTTTTTGATTTTTGGTTTATAGGGGCTCCTCTTTCGTTCTCACTAACTCTTTCATAGGAAGATGTCATCATGTAGTAACCTGTTTTGTGTTTTTTTTAGTGTTTCTTCATTAGATAGCTAAAATAGTACAACTACCAAATACATATAAATTAAATCTTTTAAGTTGAAAACTATAAATAAGATGTTTTTGTTAATTTATTATCAACAGGTATCCTGTACTATATTTCCAAAATAAAAATTCTCAGTACTTTATTTTGGGAATTTAATAAATAAAGTACAAAATTAAGATTTAAGTTCCAACTGAGAAAGAAAATGAGGGAAGACTTATTGCTGTCAGAAAACAAGTTGCAAATGAAAATGGAAAGGTAGTATGATTATAGCCAAGCCTGCATATTTGGCGCACAGCTTTCAAGCTCATTAATGTTTATGTAGCAAATCTAGGAGACAAACCAAATCATACATTCACTTACGTGTCAACTTCCATGACAAAAATCAAAGGAGCATTAGATGGAATGATGCCAGGATGGGCAATAGCTGAAACTTAGATCCATCAGCAACCACCATCCACCTCTCCCCCCTCTCCACCTCAATCAACTAGATGAAACAAAATGATTGTAGATTTCAAAGAACAATCTGCAAATCAGAACAGCCTGGCAAGCACTTTTATGGTCCCACCAGGGCCTGTTCCAACCCAGTTAAAGTTTCTTTGATGCTGTAGAATTGGCCGGAATAGCTCTTTCAACCACAAGTTCCCTCCTTCCTGTCTTTGCTACTTCCCAAATCCTAGATTCTCAGCTGAATCTTAAATTCTTTTGGTGAAGTGAGTGTTGTGTTGAGCTTTTTGGATCGTGTTTCACTATGAAGCCTGGCCTGTTTTCTTGCCGTATCTTACAAAACTTGCCTTATTAACTAACTACCATATCCTGTGGCATTGCTCACATCCGATTCCAGCCCATTTTTATCTCAAGCTGTTCCTGAAACAACTCACTAGGATATCCCAGAGTTCTCTGTCACCCTCTATGGCCACATCACCTTCCAGTGTCTGTTGTGCACCAGGACAAGCACTGTCAGAGTGGAGTTGCCCTGCACTATTTCTAACATTTCACCTGACATGGCAGATGGGGGCAGTCGGTGCCCCACTTTGTTGGCAGGGACCTGGATATCTTGCTGGATGGCGTGGCACAGAGGTGGGATTTCCTCTTCCTCCAGGACCTGCAGTGGAGACTACATCAGCAGACCATGCCAGTCTGGTGTGAGGTTGTCACCCAGGTTCGACCAGTCTCTCTATCTGGAGGAATGCGCCCAGTTCTGTTGGGTGAAAATTAATGTCCTTCTCCACTCCACTCCAGCAGCATAAATATCTTTTATGAGGTACCTCACACTCTATTTCTGCCACTATACCTCCCTCTCACCAAGACTCATGCTCTACTACTGTCATATTGCATGCAAAACCTTCACTCATGTCTAATGTACAGCACCCCAAACAGTGACCACAATCTGGACTAAGTATACAAGAAGGAATATTAGGTGTTTGCGATAAAGGAACAGCAATATTCATGGGTGAAATTAATCCACATATAACCTGGAAAATTAGATTGTCAATAACAGTCTGAATAAAGGGTTTATAGAATACTTTGGAGATAGTTACTTCGTTACTGATTACATTAGATTAAATTAAATTCCCTACAGTATTCGGCCCAACAAGTCCACGCTGACCCTTTGAAGAGTAACCCACCCAGACCCATTCCCCTACATTTACCCCTGACTAATGTACCTAACACTAAGGGCAATTTAGCATGGCCAATTCACTGACCTGCACATCTTTGGATTGTGGGAGGAACCCCGTCCGCCCGGAGGAATCCCATGCAGACACGGGGAGAATGTGCAAACTCCACACAGTCACCCGAGGCTGGAATCGAACCCAGGTTCCTGGTGCTGTGAGCCACCGTGCTGCCCTACTGATAACAGGGTTAATTGATGACCTCAGAATAAAGGCATCCCAAGGTAGCAGAAACCACAACATGATTGGATTTTATGTCTCGTTTGAAAAGGAGAAGATTGGGTCTGAGGCTTGTATTTTATTCTAAATAAGAGGAACCATATTAGAGCTGAGCTAGCAGACCTGAACTGACGATATTAAGCTAGCGGATCAAGCATTAGAGAAGCTTTGGCAGACATTTAAGGAGATATTTGAGAATACTGAGAATAAGTATATTCCTACTAAAATGAAAAATTGTAAACAGAATCTATGGTCACCATCTATGGTCAACTAAAGAAGTTAGGGAAAGCATCAAACTTAAAAAAAAGGCACATAACTGCACAAAGATGAGTGGTAGGTCAGATTATTGCCATATAAAGAATGGCAGAGAATAGCTAAAAGATTAATCAAGAAGAAAAATTAGTGCATAAGAGGAAGCTAGCTAGGAATGTAAAAACAGATAGCAGACATTTCTACAGGATTTAAAAAAGGAAAAGAACAAATCGAGAGATAAGAAAGGGATGATCACCTTATTGGGATTGTATTATAGACCCCCTAATAGTCAGCAGGAAATTGAGAAACAAATTTTAACGGGATTTCAGTTATCTATAGGAATAATAGAGTGGTTATGATAGGGGATTTTAACTTTCCAAACATAGACTGGGACTGCCATATTGTTAAGGGTTTTGATGGAGAGGAATTTGTTAAGTGTGTACAAGACAATTTTCTGATTCAGTATGTGTATGTACCGACAAGAGAAGGTGCAAAACTTGACCTACTCTTGGGAAATAAGGCAGGGCAGGTGACTGAGGTGTCAGTGGGGGAGCACTTTGGGGCCAGTGACCATAATTCTATTAGTTTTAAAGTAGTGATGGAGAAGGAATAGGGATGGAATGAGTATGATAGCAAGAAATGATCTTTAATCAGAAGGTGTACTATCTGTATGAGTGGAGTTAAGAAACAAAAAGGGAAAGTAGACAGTGGCAGGAGTAATCCACAGGCTCTCTAACAGCAGCTATAAAGTGAGACAGAGAATAAACCAGGAAATAATGAAGGCATGTAACAAAGGCAGTACATTAATCATGGATGACTTTCATTTTCATATAGATTGGGATAGTCAGATTGGCAAAGGTATCCATGAGGAAGAGTATTCATGAAACTTTCCGAGAACAATATGTTATGGCTCCAAGCAGGGATCAGTTCATTTGGATTTGTGATGTGTAATGAGTCAGGTTAAATAAATGATGTCAGAGTAAAAGATACCTTTGGAAACAGTGACCATAGCTTGGCAGAATTTAGCATCCAGTTTGAGAGTGAAAAACTTGGGTCAGAAGCAACTGCGCAAAGATTAAATAGGGTAATTACAAAGGAATGAGGACACAGCTGGCTGGAGTGGACTGGAGTGGAAAGAAGTTTAGCCAGGTTTGTTCCTGGGATAGTGGGACTATCCAATGAAGAAGAATTGGGAAAACTGGGCCTGTAGTCTTTAGAGTTCAAAAAATGGAGGTGATCTCATTGAAATGTACAAAATGATGAAAGGGATAGGTAGAGTAGGTGCTGTTAAGATATACCCCTAGTTGGGAGTGTAGAACCACAGGGCACAATTTCAAAATAAGCCACTGAGCACCAAGATTGGAATATATTTCCTTTAACTCAGTGAGTTGTGAATCTTTGGAATTCTTGACTCCAGAGGCGTTGGCATCTCACTCACTCACTATATTTAAAGTAAAGGTTGGCAACTTTCTGAGTACCATTGACGTAAAGAGATATGAAGAAAGTGTAGGGAATAGGCACTGAAATGGATGATCAGCCATGATTGTACTAAATAGCAGAGCAGGCTTGATGGGCTGAATGGCCTACCTGTTTCTGTCAAATGTCTTTTGGAATTCCATGTATGGCATTTGAACAGCTTTGCCCTAATCAACCTTCTCTGTTACCTTTTGAAAAGACTCTACTCACCAAGGAACTCATTATTGACTTTCAGCGGGATGTTACTCATGCCCCCTATACATTAACAGCACAGAGGTGGAACGAGTGGAGAGTGTCAAGCTCCTGGGAGTGGTCATCCATAACAAGCTTTCTTGGACTCTTCATATGGATGCATTGGTTACAAAGGCCAAACAATGGCTCTTCTTCCTCAGGCAACTGAGGAAATTTGGCATGACGGCGAATACCCTTGGCAACTTTTATAGGTGGGAGAAAGTGAGGACTGCAGATGCTGGAGACCAGAGTTGAAAAGTGTGGTGCTGGAAAGGCACAGCAGGCCAGGTAGCATCCGAGGAGCAGGAGAATCGACATTTCGGGCATAAGCCTTTCCTGAAGAAGGGCTTTTGCCCGAAACGTCGATTCTCCTGCTCCTCGGATGCTATCTGGCCTGCTGCGCCTTTTCAGCACCACACTTTTCAACTTTTATAGGTGCGCCATCGAGAGTATTCAGTCTGGATGTATCACTACCTGGTATGGCAGCTGTATCATTCAAGATCAGAGACAGTTACAGAGAGTGGTGAACTCGGCCCGGACAATCACAAAGTCCAACTTCCCGTCTATAGAATCCAACTACTAGGCCCGCTGTCAAGGAAAGACTGCCAGCATTCTCAAAGATCCATTCCACCCTGGCAAAGCTTTTCTACAACCTCTACCATCAGGGAGAAGGTACAGAAGCCTGAACACACTCACCAGCTGGTTTTGAAACAGTTTCTACCCTACTGTTGTTAGAATACTGAATGAACTCACAAGGTCTTAGCATTTGCCTGTACCTATGTTTTTTTGTTTTTGCTGCTATTTACCTAATATTTACTTATCTATGCTGTTTAACTCTGTGATCTGCCTGTATTGCTCGCGAGACAAAGCTTTTCACTGTGCCTTGGCACACGTGACAATAAATTCAATTCAATTCAATATTCCCTCAGGAAATCCAAGTTGGCTCTCCTTAAATAATCCACGTTTGTCAATGTGATTATTAATTCTGTCCTGAATACTGTTTCTAGAACTTTTCTGAACACTCAAGTTAAAATGACTGATCTGTTGTTGCTGAGCTTAACCTTGCACCCTGTTTTGAACAGGGTCGTAATGTTTGCAACTCTCCAGCGCTCTGGCACCTCCTCTGAGTCTAAGGAACAGCTAAGCCAGCTGTTTCATGTTATACGTGGATGGCATTCACCAATAAGGGAACACTACTGTGAAACCAAAGAGATGTTCTGCCCATCACACAGGGGAGTAATGTGATATATGAAGTTCAGTGCCAGTGGAATGCCAGATATATAGGCAGATGGATCATGTCAAACAGCATATCCCTCTGGCTGTTCACAATCAATGAGGTACTGATCACACCCAATCAGCCCGAACCTACAAATATCACAGCAGTGTCTAACATTGAATGTGATTCAGTGATAAGATTATTTAGCAAATGTTTAGAGTGTGTACAGAATTACACTGCTATTGATTTAGCATTGTCAGTCGGGCTCTCCATGTGGATCTTCATACATTGGAAGCTGCATATGTTAATACTCTGGGCTATGCTTTTTGAGGGCAGAAACAATGTGCATGCATTGTCCCTGTGTAACTCAATAAAATAGTTGACAGCCATTCACTGGTTAATTTCTTGGGGTAATGCCTTGACCAATCAGATGCAACCTGCCTGGTTTAAAATTTAAACATAACTTAGCAGTTAATTGCCAGTCATAGTTAACTGCTACATTCTCCACGGCAAAACCTCTACCAGAGTAAACATGCTAACCAATCTCCTCTCATATTATACCAATGTTGATTTCCCTTTAATTTGGAACTTCTTGTGAATTATCCTGAAGGATACAAGACAGAAAATAAAATGTGTCTTTTTTAACAATACTGAAGTTCTACACAAGAAAACAAAACTTGACTGAGTGATAGGAAGCTGAAAATGTGTTACTGGAAAAGCGCAGCAGGTCAGGCAGCATCCAAGGAACAGGAGAATTGACGTTTCGGGCATAAGCCCTTCTTCAGGAATGAGGAAAGTGTGTCCAGCAGGCTAAGATAAAAGGTAGGGAGGAGGGACTTGGGGGAGGGGCGTTGGAAATGCGATAGGTGGAAGGAGGTCAAGGTGAGGGTGATAGGCCGGAGTGGGGTGGGGGCGGAGAGGCCCCACTCCGGCCTATCATCCTCACCTTGACCTCCCTCCACCTATCGCAATTCCAACGCCCCTCCCCCAAGTCCCTCCTCCCTACCTTTTATCTTAGCCTGCTGGACTTTCCTCATTCCTGAAGAAGGTCTTATGCCCGAAACGTCGATTCTCCTGTTCCTTGGATGCTGTCTGACCTGCTGCGCTTTTCCAGCAACACATTTTCAGCTCTGACCTCCAGCATCTGCAGTCCTCACTTTCTCCCTGAGTGATAAGAAACTGAATAATGGTTAATGGATAACTTTTGGGCTGATAAAATGTTTTTCAGTGAAGTTACCCTGCATCTGTTTGAACATAGAAGAGTACAGCACAGGAACAGGGCTTTCAGCCCTCTCTGTCTGTGCCAATCACAATGCCATTCTAAACTCTCAACTGCCTCCACATGGCCCAAGTCCCTCTATTTCTCAACTAAATGCTTATTAAACATTGCTATTATATATGCTTCTACCACCTCCCCTGGCAGCATGTTCCAGGCACATACCATCCTCTGTGTAAAAAATACTTGCCTTGCACATCAAAGGATTCTGGGTAATCCAAGATGGAAGATTGTTGGAAAATATTGTGGCTGTAAGACCTGCTCCTTTTTTGAGGTATTTTCAGTGCCCTCTCTGGTGCCAGTACATCCTTTCTCACAGTACTCCAGGTGTGGCCTCACCAGCACCCTGTATAGCTGCAAGATAACCTCCCTGCTTTTCATCTCAATCCCTTTAGCAATGAAGGACAAAATTCCATTTACCTTCTTAATTGCCTGTTGCACCTGCAGACCAACCTTCTGTGATTCATGCACAAGGATGCCCAGGTCCCTCTGCACAGCAGCATGCTGTGATTGTTTACCATTCAAACAATAGTCATTTTTACTGTTATTCCTACCAAAATGGATGCCTTCATATTTATTAATATTGTATCTGCCAGACATTTGCCTGCTCACTTAAACTATCTATGTCCCTTTGCAAAGTTTCACAGTCTTCTGCACACTTTGCCTTACCACTCATCTTAATGTCATCGTCAAACTTTGACACATTATACATAGTCTCCATCTCCAAATCATCTCTGTAAATTGTGAATAATTGTGGTCCCAACACTAATCCATGAGGCAGACCACTAGTCTCTGGTTGCCAACCACAAAAGCACTAATTTATCCCCATTCTTTGCTTCCTGTTAGCTCACCAATCCTCTTTCCGTGCTAATACACAATCTTCAACGCCATGCATCTTTATCTTATCTAGCAGTGTTTTTGCGGCACCTTGGATTGTCTTTTGAAAATCTAGATACACCATATCTACTGGGTCTCCATTGTCCACCCTGCTTGTAATGTCTTCAAAGAATTCCAGTAGATTAGTTAATCATGGCCTGCCCTTCATGAACCCATGCTGTGTCTGACTAACGGGACATTTTCTATTGAGATGCTTTGCTTGATAATAGACTCAAGCATTTTCCCCACTACAGATGTTCAGCTAACTGATCTATTAATTCCCCATTTTTGTTCATCTTCTATTTTAAACAGATGTCAGATTTGGATTTACCTCAAACAGCCACTAATTTCTCCAGTTCCTGCCTAACACGGAAACAATTAGCTTCTCCCCAAGTTAGTACTTTCACCTGCCAACTAGTCTTATCTTTATCCATAGCTATCTTCAAACATGTGGAATTATGATCACTGTGTCCAAAATGCTCCACACTGAAGCTTCAATCACCCAGTCCGGCTCATTCCCCAGTACAAGATTTAGCATGACCCCTTCCCTACTTGAACTGTCTACATATTGTTTCAATAATCCTAACAAATTCTGCCCCATCTAAGCCCCCGGCACTAAGGGAGTCCCAGTCAATATTAAAATCACCCACAAAAAACCCATGGTAATCCATATTGCAGCTATATAAAGCTCTTGTTAGGCAGCATTTGGAGTATTGTGTGCAGTTTTGGTTGCCACAATACCAGAAACGTGGAAGCATTGAGGAGAGAGTGCAGAGAAGGTTCACCAGGATGTTGCCTAATCTCAAAGGTATTGGCTATGGGGAAAGGTTAAAAAGACTAGGATTGCTTTCACTGGAAAGGCAGCGGATGAGATGAGACCTGATAGAGGTCTACAAAATTGAGAGGCATAAATAGAATGGATATTCAGATGCTTTTTCCCAGGGTTGAAGTTTCAATTACAAGGGGGCTCAGGTTCAGGGTGAGAAGGGGAAAATTTAAGGGAGATGTGCGAGGCAAATGTTTTATGCAGAGCGTGGTAGGAGCCTGGAGTGCACTGCCAGAAGAGGTGGTGGAGGCAGACACATTGGCGACATTTAAGAGGCATTTGGATGGTTACATGAATAGGAGGAATACAGACTGAATAAGGGCAGAATGTTTGTATTTTAGTTTAGATTAGATTAGATTAGATTACAGTGTGGAAACAGGCCCTTTGGCCCAACAAGTCCACACCGCCCCGCCGAAGCGCAACCCACCCATACATTTACCCCTTACCTAACACTATGGGCAATTTAGCGTGGCCAATTCACCTGACCTGCACATCTTTGGACTGTGGGAGGAAACCGGAGCACCCGGAGGAAACCCACGCCGACACGGGGAGTACGTGCAAACTCCACACAGTCAGTCGCCTGAGGCGGGAATTGAACCCGGGTCTCTGGCGCTGTGAGGCAGCAGTGCTAACCGCAGTGCCACCGTGCCGCCCACTTTAGTTAGGGCATGATGATCAACTCTGGCTTGGAGGGCCAAAGGGCCTGTTCCTGTGCTTTACTTCTCTTTGTTCTTCTTTGTTCTCATAACAACACTGTATTTGTATCTTTCTTATTCATGAATTCTACCCATATGACCTCATTGGTTGCACCCTCCAAGATGTCCTCTCTTATTGCAGCTGTGACGTTTTCCTTAATCAATATTACAACTCCCCATCTCTTTTATACGCCTCTCTATCATGCCTGAAATATCTAAATATGGACCTCAGAGAAAGTGAGGACTGCAGATGCTGGAAATCACAGTCAATAGCGTGGTGCTGGAAAAGCATAGCAGGTCAGGTAGCATCCGAGGTTCAGAAGAATTGCTGTTTTGAGCAAAAGCCGTTCATCAGGAATTTGGGCATAAGCTCTTCATCAATATGGACCTCTGTCTGCTCACACCCGCCATTCAGAATATCTTGTGCCCGCTCAGAGACATCCTTGACTCTGGCACCAGGGAGGCAACACACCATTCTGGAGTCTTTCTCATGTCCATAGTAACACCTATTTGTGTTCCTAACTATAGAGTCCCCTATCACTACAGCTTGCCTACACACTGACCCTCCCTGCAGTTCAACATAGCCAATCATGGTGCCACTGATCTGTGTGCTACTGTTGTTTTCCATTGAGAGAACATCCCACCCAGCAGTATCCAAAATGGTATCCCCGTTGGAAAGGGTAATAGCCACAGGGGAATCCTGCACTGCCTGCTTTGCTCCTCCTGGTGGTCTGGCTGAACCTTTGGTGTGACCATAACCCTCAAACGCCTATCGATAAAGCCTTAAGTCTCCTGGTTGCTCCTCAGTGAGTCTGACTGCTGCTGTAACTGATCGATACAGTCTGAGGTGGACATTGTTCCTGCAGACATTGTTGTCAGGAACATTTGACCTCCCTGATCTCCCGTATATCACTAGAGGAGCAGACCACTCCAGTAATTGCCATTACTATCTCTAGAGTAACTATTGGATTAAAGGAGAGGGAAAGACCATACCTCACTGTAATTCACTGCTGCCCGTCCCCTTCAGCAAGCTCAACACAGAACAAAGCCTGCACTTTGACCTCAACAATAGGACTCCTCAGATCTGAGGCTCTGCTGTTTCTATGACACAACCAAATTTTCTCACAGCCCCACTCTTTTTTTGGCTTGAGGAGGAGGGAAACACTTGGGACCTTTGCCTTTTCTGATATAGTATTCATGAACTAGAAGTTGGCACACAGGAAACAATTTCAAAGTTTGGAGATGATACAAAACGTGGAATCATTGGAAAAAATGAGAAGGACAGTGTAGAACTTCTAATCAACATTGTCAAGTTGGTGGAGTGGGAGGATAGGTAGCACTTGAAGTTCAATGCCAAGAAGTGTGAGATGATGTGTTTTGATGGCAGGAACATGGAATGACAGGGACATATTATTAATAGTAGCATAGATTACAAGTGCAAGGAAGTTATGCTGAACTTATGTAAGACACATTCCAGGGATGAGGAACTTCAGTTTTGAAGTTAGATTGGAAAAGTTGAGACAAGAAGGCTTAGATGAGACAAGGTAGAAGTTTACAAAATTGTGAGGATCTGAGCAGTTTAGATGGGTAATGCTCCCACTTATAGAAGGATCCACAGATTGGAAAGTAATTTGCAAAAGAAACAAATACAATGTGAAAAGTCACACCACTCAGTGAGTAGTTAGGGTCTGGAATGCTCTACCTGGAAATGTGGTGGAAGCAGGTTCAAACAATACACCCAAGAGAACACTGAATAATTATTTGGGCAAAAGCAATGTGCAGGGTAACAGAGAAGACGGACAATAGCACTAAATTATAAAGTTCATTCAGAGACCAGGTGTCAACCAGATGGGCCAAATGGGCTCTCTCTGGGCTTTAACAGTTCAGTGATTCTGGTATTTTCAGAGATATTAAATCAAGTTAGTTCAGTTGATGACTGGGCACATTTCTCAAAAATGCTTCTTTGTGTGAGCTAAACCTATTTGCAGCTGTGTGAAAGTTGACCAAGTTCCCAATCTTCAATATATTAAGGATTATTTAGAAAATAGAAAGAAAAAGCAGAAACATTTTATCTTGATGCTACCTGATTGCACTGATTCGTGGGAGATTCTATGGTTGTGTTCATGTACTTTAGAGGAAATGTAAGCCTAATTTCAGCAGCACAATTTCAAGCCCATTTTAGGCGTAATGGAAACTCAATCCCAGGGCCCTGTTAATGTTTGCTCAGGTGATGCAACCGTGAGTTGCCAGGCAACTGAGCCTCACCATCTGGTAAACGTTATGTGTGACCTCCAATAATAGCAAGCAATTCCGGCAGGTAAAGCCAGGCTGACGGGGTAATTAATTAACAATTCTTCCAGGGATTGGGAGGCAACACTGCAAGCTGAAAACAAATGCCTCATTTACATGAAGAGCACAGGCCACAGCTGCATGCTGAAATCATTACTGCCTTCTGAAAGGACAGCACACATTAACTGGGACAAAGCAGCACATCACGCAGTACCCAGGCAGCATCTCAGCACCAAGGTGTGGCCAGACTTGCTGAATCACATGTCTTAACAAACCCCCTCACTGCCCTTCACCCTTCCCACCTCCCTTACACAGGTCTCAGTAACTGGTAGAATATAGAGCAATCTAATATCATTGGGGTATAAAACATGGACTGGGTCTGAGCTTCACTGGGGTTGGGTCCACCTAGAGGAACAGAAGCTGGAATGAATTGGCCATCTTGGATCTGAACAATAGTACAGTATTTGCTTTACACAGCAGTTTTCAATTTAAACAAAATCATGAAGGGTTTTGTTAGAGTAAATAAGGGGAAACTTTTTTCCATTGATTGGGATCAGTAACCAGTGGACTCGGATATATGTTGGCTGGTAAAAGAATCAGACAGCAGGAGTGATTGTTTTGTAGTGTGTTCTAATCTGGACTGTGCCACTGGAGCAAATTCAATGGTAACTTTCAAAAGGCAACTTGATAAATACTTAAAGGGAAGCAGGATTCAGAGCTGTGGGAAAAGAGCAGGGAGAGTGTGATTAATTGGATAGCTCTTTCAAAGAGCCAGCATGGATGTAATTGACCAAGTGGCCTTCTTTTGCATTCTGTGGTTTATAAAATAACAACCGAAACTAGTCCTCTGCTCCTCTTTCCCTGCTCCCAGTCACAAAACTGAAGTTGATAGAGACAAGTCCCCTACATCCCTCACACCTGCAGCTGGAATGGAAAGGTCTGGCCTTAGTCAAGGGTCTGGACATGTGAGCAGGGAGGGGTTTGATAATGATCCTTACCTTTGGAGTTGGTCTAGAGAACTTGTTTTGTTGAAAGCTCAATGCCCCACATTTTCATATGTGTAGGTTTGGAGTAAATAAGTCAGAAGGAAGGTTTTCACCTGGGGAGAGCAGAGTATGGAACAGATTCCCTGGGAAGATGATCAGTGCAGTGGGTGTAAGTCAAGTTAAGGAACAATTGGCTGCAATTGTGAAGAATGTGATGGGTTTAGTGAGGAGATGTTGAGTTTTGTAATTATCTGTCCTGTTAGTATGAGAATTTGAAATCAGTTTTAATAAAAAGCTGGTCTGAGTAAAACTGTTGATTTTGGATCAAGAATGAAAGGGCGCAGATTTAAAGTACAATCATTTCTCCAATAGTGCAATAGTTCCATTCCTGTGCAATCCCAAGCTATACAAAAATCGCACATTACAAATAACACAAAGTGTTGGTGATCTAATTGCATAATAGCCAAAACACATTTTACAAGTTCGCGTTTTAGAAGCAGCATTCTCAAATCACCAATTTGTGTTACAGCCAATTCATGTTAACAAAAGATCCATTATAGCAGAACTGACCATAATTCATAAAGGAAGCAAAAGTGCTCTGAGGAAATTCCTTTTCACAGAGTGAGAGGTTAGGTTATGGAATCACTGTCTGAAAGCATGGTAGTGGCAGATTTAATTGAGGCTTTCAAAAGGGAATTAGACTGTTATATGAAAAGTAATAGTGTCCTGGGTTACTAGGAGAAGGCAGGAGACTGGTGAGCTGCTTATTTGGAGAGCTGGCATAGACATTACAGGCCCTCTGGTCTTTTTCTGCACTGTAACAATTCTGTGATTATGTAATGATCACCAATAACTTTTAGAAAAGGTATCACCCTTAACTTCCCCATGTCTGTAATCCCACACCAATGGCATTGATTTTGATCTTAATCATTACTTGTATCAAACTACTCAAGATGGCGACCCATCACCACTTCACTTAACCTCTAGAACTGGTCAGTAAATGCTAACCTTGCTGGTGATGTCCATATCCTGAGAATAAACAGAGAATGAGTGAGATTGAGTAAAATTTAAATGAATAGTTCAAACGGAAGAGATCAGGCTTTAGAAGTCAAACCTTTTTCCTGATTGGTAATTCTGCTTACAGAGAATTCATGGGGCAACCAATCAGATCATTCAGCCCAATGGGTATTTGCCAGCATTTATTGTTTGAACAAATTTTCTGGCACTCCTATGTCTAATCCTATCAGAATTTCATTCTAAAATAAAACAAAAAACTGTGGATGTTGAAAATCTGAAACAAAAACAGAAACTGTTGGAGAAACTCAGCAGGTCTCAGCATCTGTGGGCAGAAAGCAGAGTTAGTTCTGGTGAAGAGTCATTGGACTCGAAACGTTAACTCTGCTTTTTTCTCACAGATGCTGCCATACCTGTTGAGTTTCTCCATTTTTCTTTTTGTTTCAGCATTTCATTCTAGTCCGTTCTCTCTCATCCCTTTAAAAGTATTCACCTTGACCTCTTCCTGTGATTGTTCCACATTCTAATCATTATCTGAGCAAAGACGTTTTTCTCTTGACTTCATTTTTGGGATTGACTAGTGATTATCTTACATTTATGACTTCTAGTTTTTAACTTCCCCATTGAAACATTTTCTCGATAAAATCCCCTTGTCAGTTTGAAAATCTGTCATGTCACTGCATCAGCCTTGAGCCCAGGGTGGTCAGTCTTTCCCCTCATCTTTGGTATCACAAAAGTCTGTCCTCAGACAGTGGGAATGTGACAGACTCTGCTTTATTGAGAGCATCAACAAAGCGTGCTCTTGCATAAGGTTCAGCCAGGCTTAAATTGAATTTGTTTGCAGCAGACTGGAGCTGCAACATAAACAGTTCTCCATTCAGGGACCTTTCAATCCTGCTTTGCGGTGCATGATGTCAATGTTGGCATGGCAACACTTTTCAAAGCTTATCTGTATTTCTGCTGCATATGATCAACCTTGAGTCCTATTTTCTTTCACACCAAAGTGCTGCACTGCACCTCATTAACCTGACTGAAAGGGGAGTCGCTTGTTTACACAGTGCAGAGAAAATAACAAGAATGAATGAACTCAATGAAAAAGTATCAACATTAACAAATTCTCCCATTTACTTCAGAAGAATTTTTTGCAACATGTACTAATTACAATTACTCTGTTCACTTTTTTTAAACTAGCTTCCTTCAGCAGCAGAAGTTCTATTGAAGCTGAATAGTTTTATACAAATCTTTCTGTTGATTTTCTGTCAGAGTATTTCAAAACATATTCTACTTTTAATACATTGTGAACAGTCCATCAAAGCAGTTACGCTGTCGCAGGAAAACATCCCTGGCAAAACTCTGAAAGTCAGAGAACAGAAGGCCGCTGAGCTCGCTCACTCACACAGTTACCCCTGCTGAGCTCGCTCACTCACTCTCACAGTTACCCCCGCTGAGCTCGCTCACTCACTCTCACAGTTACCCATTCTGAGTTTCAATGTGGCCCAATTATCATCAGGCCTTTGTTATGTCAATAAAGTAAACCAGAGGAACATTTTACCTGCTTTTGTTAATGGGCAAACCTGATAGCCCATACAGTGTCACAGTGCCACGTTGCAGTTGGAAAATTCAATCCAAAAACCTGCGAGTTGTTATCAAAGTATAGCCGTTACCTATCACCTCTCAAAACAAAAAGCAAAATACCAGGGATGGTGAAAATTTGAAAACCAAAGTGGAAAGTTTTCCCAAACACTAGACTAGTAGCTTTTATGAATGGATTAGAGTTTATGACCAGAATATTCCAGAACTTTTCACAATGGGTTAGGAGGCAGGGTGTGAGGCAAGTTGGCATTGGAGGGCATTGAGAGAAAGTCAGACATCTTCCTATGGCCTTGGCATTTTGCCAGAGTGGAAATGTTGGCAACTTCAATGCTGGGAATGCCATTTGAGCTAATTACTCAGGGAGCTGATAGCCTTGTGGTATTTATCACTGGACTGTTAATTCAAAGACCCAGGTAGTATTCTGGGGACCTCGGTTCAAATCCTGCCACAGCAGATGGTGGAATTTGAATTCACTTAAAATAAAATCTGGAATTAATAGCCTAATGATGATCATGAATCCATTGTCAGGAAAAACCCATCTGGTTCACTAATGCCCTTTAGGGAAGGAAATCTGCCATCCTTAACCAATCTGGCTACATGTGACTCCAGACCCATGCAAATGTGGTTAACTGTTAAATACCCTCTGAGCAATAAATGCAGGCTTAGCCAGTGACACCCTCATCTTGTGAATAAATAAAAACAATTAAGGTTTTGAGTAGGTTTGATAGCAAGTGTGGGACTATGTGGATGTGTGGGCATGTGAGTGAGTACAAGTGTATGAATGTGAATGTGTAGAGTGTGGGACAGTACACGTGAGTGAAGTGAGTGTCACAGGCTGGCCAGTATTGAGTTCATGTGGTGAGTCCAGTTAAGTTTCTGGTCAATGATAACCCCTTAAGGTATTGATAGCAGGGGATTCAGTAACAATAATACCATTGAATGTCAAGGAGTGGTGATTAGATTTTCTGTTATTGGAGATGGTTGTTGCCAGGCATTTATGCGGCGCGAATGTTACTTGTCACTTCTTGTTTTATTTAAACATGGACTGCCTCAGTATCTGAGGAATTGTGGATGGTGCTGAACGTTGTGCAATCATCGG
>NC_057733.1:54494763-54495401 GCF_004010195.1 Chiloscyllium plagiosum | reverse complement strand
ATACTGTCTCAGATCAATGCAACATCCCACTACACTCACTGATCAACGCTACAACCGCACTACTCTGTCATTGGTCAATATTACACACTACTACACTGTAACTGATCAATACTACACCACCACTACCCTGTCACTGATCAATACTACACCCCACTACACTGTTACTGATCAATATTACACACCACTACACTGTAACTGATCAATACTACACCACCATTACCCTGTCACTGATCAATACTACACCACCACTACACTGTCTCTGATCAATATTACACACACTATTGTGTTACTGATAATATACTACACCCCACTACACTGTCACTGATCAATATTACACACCACTACACTGTCACTGATCAATACTACACCCCACTACACTGTCACTGATCTATATTACACCCCAATACACTGTCACTGATCAATACTACGCCCCCACTACACTGTCACTGATCAATACCACACCCCCAGTACACTATCTCTCATCAATACTACACCCCACTACACTGATTCGGAGATGCCGGTGTTGGACTGGGGTGTACAAAGTTAAAAGTCACACAACACCAGGTTATAGTCCAACAGGTTTAATTGGAAGCACGCTAGCTTTCGGAGCGATGCTCCTTCATCAGGTGATAGTGGAG
>NC_057733.1:54486933-54494303 GCF_004010195.1 Chiloscyllium plagiosum | reverse complement strand
AAAAAAAGGTTTTGTGATTTACACATGAAACAAGTGAAACTATCACTGTATTCTAACAGATGAAAGGTTTAACAGACAATCAATTTTTCAATGTATAATTTCAATTACATCACACTGTAAATTTTTGCTATAAATTCTGTGTTACGATCGAGCCCTCCACTACCACCTGATGAAGGAGCGTCACTCCGAAAGCTTGTGTGCTTCCAATTGAACCTGTTGGACTATAGCTGGGAATTTGTGTAGCAGATGTTTTGTCCCCTGTCTAAGTGACATCCTCAGGGGACAGGGGACGAAACGTCTGCAACACAAATTCCCAGCTTGGTGAACAGAACCACAACAATGAGCACCTGAGCTACAAATCTTCTCCCAAACTGTTGGACTATAACCTGGTGTTGTGTGACTTTTAACTTTGTACACCCCACTACACTGTCACTGATCAATACTACGTCCCATTACACAGTCACTGATCAATATCACACTGCCACTGCACTGTCACTGATCAATATTACACCCACTACACAGTCTCTGATCAATATTACACCCCACTACACTGTCATTGACCAATACCACACCTCCAATATACTGTCTCTGATCAATACTACATCTAACTACACTGACACTGATCAATATTACACCTCCACTACACGATCACTGATCAAAAGCACACTCCCACTACACTGTCACTGTTCAATACTACACCCCACTACACTGTCACTGACCAATACTACACCCCACTACACTGTCACTGACCAATATTACACACCCACAACAGTGTCTCTGTTCAATACCACACCTGCACTATACTGTCTCTGATCAATACCAGACCTGGACTATACGGTCTCTGATCAATACTACACCCCACTACACTGTCACTGATCAATATTACACCCCACCATATAGTTTCGGATCAATACAACACCCCCACCACCCTGTCACTGATCAATATTACGCCCCTACCACACTGTCACTGGTCAATACTACACCCCCACTACCCTGTCACTGATCAATATTGCACACTGTCTCTCATCAATACTACACTCCCACTACACTGTCACTGATCAATACTACACACCCACTACACTGTCACTGATCAAAACTACATCCCCACTATACTGTAACCGGTCAATACTACTCCCCCACCACCTTGTCACTGATCAATATTACGCCCCTACTACACTGTCACTGGTCAATACTACACCCGCGCTACACTGTCACTGATCAATATTGCACACTGTCTCTCACCAATACTACACTCCCACTACACTGTCAGTGATCAATACTACACCCCACTACACTGTAACCGATCAATACTACTCCTCCACTACCCTGTCACTGATCAATACCACACCCCTACTACACTGTTCACTAGTCAATACTACACCCACTACACTGTCACTAATCAATATTATACTCCACTACACTGTCACTGATCAATATTATACCCCACTACACTGCCACTGGTCAATATTACACACCCACAACACTGTCACTGAACAATTCCATACCCGCACTATAGTGTCTCTGATCAATACTATACCCGACTACACTGTCACTGATCAATATTTCACGCCAATACACTGTCACTGATCAATACTACACCCCACTACACTGCCACTGATCAATGCCACACCTGCACTACACTATCTCTGATCAACACTACATCTAACTACACTGATACTGACCAATATTACACCTCTACTGCACTGTCACTGATCAATACCACACTCCCAGTACACTCTCTCTGATCAATACGACACACCATTACACTGACACTGATCAATACCACACCCCCACTACACTGTCACTGATCAATACCACACCACCACAACACTGTCACTGGTCAATACTACACCCCACTACACTGAGACTGATCAATGCCACACCCCCACTACACTGTCACTGACCAATACTACACCCCACTACACTGATCAATATTACACACCCACAACACTGTCACTGAACAATACCACAACCCCACTACACTGTCTCTGATCAATATTACACCCCACTACACGGTCACTGATCAATATTACACCTCACTACACTGTCTCTGATCAATATTACACCCCACTACACGGTCACTGATCAATATTACACCTCACTACACTGTCTCTGATCAATATTACACCCCACTACATTGTCACTGATCAATCCTACACCCTACTACACTGTCACTGATCAATACCACACCCCCACTACACTGTCACTGATTAATATTACACGCCACTACACCGTCACTGATCAATACTACATCCCACTACAGTGTCACTGATCAATATTACACCCACTACACTGTCACTGATCAATATTACACACACACAACACTGTCTCTGATCAATACCACACCCGCACCATACTGTTTCTGATCAATACTGCATTCCTATTACACTGTCACTGATCAATACTACACCCCACTACATTGTAACTGATCAATACTATACCCCCACTACACTGTCAGTGATCAATAGTAAAACCCCACTACACTATAACTGATCAATACTACAGGGTAAAAACAATGACTGCAGAAATTGGAATCCAGATTCTGGATTAGTGGTGCTGGAAAAGCACAGCAGTTCAGGCAGCATCCACTCCAACAACACTGTCAGTGATGAACAATACAGCCCACTACACTGTCACTGATCAATACTACACCCCCACTACAGTGTCATTGATCAATATTACACGCTGCTGCACTGTCTTTGATCAATACTACATCTAACTACACTGACACTGATTAATATTACATGCTACTACACTGTCTTTGATCAATACAACACCCCTATTACACTGTCACTGATCAATACTACACCCGTACTACACTGTCACTGATCAATATTGCACACGGTCTCTCATCAATAGTACACCCCACTACATTATAACTAATCAATACTACATCCCCACTACACTGTCAGTGATCAACAGTACAACCCCACTACACTGTAACTAATCAATACTACATCCCCACTACACTGTCAGTGATCAATAGTACAACCCCACTACACTATAACTGATCAATACTACACCCCAACAACCCTGTCGGTGATCAATAATACAGCCCACTACACTGTCACTGATCAATACTACACTCCCACTACACTGTCACTGATCAATATTACACTAAAACTACACTGTCTCTAATCAGTACTACTACTATTGATCAGTGACAGTGTAGTGGGGTGTAGTATTGATCAGTGACAATGTAGTGGGGGTGTGGTATTGACCAGTGACCGCATGGTGGAGATGTAATATTGATCAGTGTCAGTATAGTTAGATGTAGTATTGATCAGAAACAGTGTAGTGGGGGTGTGGTATTGATCAGTGACAGTGTAGTGGGGTGTAATATAGATCAGTGACAGTGTAGTGGGGTATAGTACTGATCAGTGATAGTGTAGTGTGTGTAATATTGATCAGAGACAGTGTAGTGGGTGTAATATTGATCAGTGACACTGTAGTGGGGGTGTCACTGATCAATATACTGTCATTGATCTATATTACACCCCACTACACTGTCATTAATCCATATTACACCCCACTACACTGTCACTGAGCAATACCACACCCCCACTACACTGTCTCTGTTCAATACTACATCTAACTACACTGACACTGATTAATATTACACGCCACTACACTGTCTTTGATCAATACTACACTCCCATTACACTGCTACTGATCAATACAGCACCCCACTACACTGTCTCTGATCAATATTACACACCCACAACACTGTCACTGATCAATACTACAGCCCAATATACTGCCACTGTTCAATACCACACTGCGCTACGCAATCTCTGATCAATACTACATCCCACTACACTGTCACTGATCAATATTACACATCCATTACACTGTCACTGATCAATACTACACCCCCACTACACTGTCATTGATCTATATTACACCCCACTACACTGTCATTGATCCATATTATACCCGACTACATTGTCTCTGATCAAGACTACATCTAACTATACTGACACTTACCAATATTACATCTCCACCACACGGTCACTGATCAATACTACACTCCCACTACACTGCTACTGATGAATGCAGCACCCCACTACACTGTCTCTGATCAATATTACACACCCACAACACTGTCACTGATCAATACTACAGCCCAATATACTGCCACTGTTCAATACCACACTGCGCTACGCTATCTCTGATCAATACTACATCCCACTACACTGTCACTGATCAATATTACACATCCATTACACTTTCACTGATCAATACTACAACCGCACTACACTGTCAGTGATTAATATTACACCCCACTACACTGTAACTGATCAATACTACACCTCCACTACACTGTCACTGATCAATACCACACCCCCACTACAATGTCACTAATCAATATTACACTCACTACACTGTCGATAATCAGTAGTACTCCCCATTACACTGTCACTGATCAATATTACACCCCACTACACTGTCTCTGATCAATATTACACACATTACACTATCACTGATCAATACTACACCCCACTACACTGTCACTGATCAATACTACATCTAACTACACTGACACTGATCAATATTACAACTCCACCATACGGTCAGTGATCAATACCACACCCCCACTACATTGTCACTAATCAATACTACACCCCACTACACTGTCATTGATCAATACTACACCCCACTACACTGTCACTGAGCAAGTGACTAGGTGGGATTGAGGTTCACAAAGAAGAGATATTAGAAACCCTGCAGAGTGTGAAAATAGATAAGTCCCCTGGGCCAGATGGGATTTATCCTCGGATCCGCAAGGAGGAGATTGCCGAGCCTTTGGCATTGATCTTTAAAGCATCATTGTCTACAGGAATAGTGCCAGAAGACTGGAGGATAGCAAATGTGGTTCCCCTGTTCAAGAAGGGGAGTAGAGACAATTATAGACCACTGGTAATTATAGACCAGTGAGCCTTAATTCAGTTGTTGGTAAAGTGTTGGAAAAGGTTATAAGATTTAGGATTTATAATCATCTAGAAAAGAATAATTTGATTATGGATAGCCAGCACGGTTTTGTGAAGGGTAGGTCGTGCCTCACACATCTAACTACACTGACACTGATTAATATTACACGCCACTACACTGTCTTTGATCAATACTACACTCCCATTACACTGCTACTGATCAATACAGCACCCCACTACACTGTCTCTGATCAATATTACACACCCACTACACTGTTACTGATCAATAATACACCCCACTACACTGTCACTGATCAATATTACACCTCATTATACTCTCTCTGATCAATATTACACACCCACTACACTGTTACTGATCAATAATACACCCCACTACACTGTCACTGATCAATACTACACCTCACTACACTGTCTCTGATCAATACTACAACCCACTGCACTGTCACTGATCAATATTACACAACCACAATACTGTCTCTGATCAATACCACACCTGCACCATATTGTCTCTGATCAATACCAGACCTGGACTATATAGTCTCTGATCAATACTACACCCGCAATACACTGTCACCGATCAATATTGCACACTATCTCTGATCAATACTACACCCCACTACACTGTCACAGATCAATACTACATCTAACTGCAATGACACTGATCGATATTACACCCCACTACACGGTCACCGATCAATACCACAACCCCCACTACACTGTCACTGATCAATACTACATCTAACTACACTGCCACTGATCAATATTACACCATCACTACATGGTCACTGATCAATACCACACCCCCACTACTCTGTCACTGATCAATATTATACACCCCACTACACTGTCACTGAACAATTCCACAACCCCACTACGCTGTCCCTGATCAATATTACACCCCACTACACTGTCCCTGATCAATATTACGCCCCACTACACTGTCAGTGATCAATATTACACCTCACTACACTGTCATTGATTAATACTATACCCCACTACACTGTCACTGATCAATATTATACACCCACAACACTGTCACTGAACAATTCCACAACCTCACTACGCTGTCCCTGATCAATATTACACCTCACTACACTGTCCCTGATCAATATTACGCCCCACTACACTGTCACTGATCAATACTACACCCCATTACACTGTCAGTGATCAATATTACCCCACTACACTGTCACTGATCAATACTACACCTCACTACACTGCTGGAGAAGCAGTTTAGGCAGTTTCTGTGGAGGGAAACCACATTAAATTGCCAAATCAGTGAGCTTTCATCATAACTGAGAAAATGTAGCAATGTCTCAATGTCTCAGAGTAGGGGTGGTGACAGGAAGAACAAATGTAAGCTCTGTGATAGGGTGGCAGGCAGAGGAGGTGAATTCATAAAAGATTTCATGATACAGTAGCCAAAGAAAGTGGAGTGGATATAGTGAAGAAACAACAATTGTGTCTAAATGAGGCATGAAGCCGAAATAAAAACCATCTGAATGCAGCATGAAGGCTTAAAGAAACAAGGCAAGACTCACACAGCATAACAATTATCTAGGGCAAGGGAAAAACATGTTGAACAAACCAAAGCCAGAGTTATGGTTTAACATTGGTCAATTTGCTGATGAGTCTCGAAAGCCAGTGGCGGTATGAGTCGATACATAAGGTGTTATTCCTGAAGTTTGTGTTGAGCTTCAGTGGAACACTGACCATGGATAGAAATGGGAGTAATGTGGACAAGCAACTGGACTTTCTGGTTCATACTTCTGGACTAAACAAAGATGTTTTCAAAGCAGTCACCCAGTTTGTATTTGCTCTTCTAATTGTAGAGAAGACCACGACATGAACATCAATGAAAGAAGTGCAAGTAAATTGCTTTTTTCATTTAGAAAGAGGATACTGGACCTTGGATGGTGAGATAAAAGGACAGGTGTCCAATCTCCTATGTTTACACAGGATGTTGCTGAAGGAAGGAAGGAGATTTAAGGGATGATTAAGGACTGGCTCTGTACATGAGAAATCATGTCTCACAAACTTGATTGAGTTTTTTGAAGCAGTAATAAAGAGGATGATGAGGGCCGAGCAGTGGATGTGATCTATATGGACTTCAGTAAGGTGTTCAACAAGGTTCCCCATGGGAGACTGTTTAGCAAGGTTAGATCTCATGGAATACAGGGAGAACTAGCCATTTGGATACAGAACTGGCTCAAAGGTAGAGACAGAGGGTGGTGGTGGAGGGTTGTTTTTCAGACTGGAGGCCTGTGACCAGTGGAGTGCTACAAGGATCGGTGCTGGGTCCTCTACTTTTTGTCGTTTACATAAATGATTTGGATGCGAGCATAAGAGGTACAGTTAGTAAGTTTGTAGATGACACCAAAATTGGAGGTGTAGTGGACAGCGAAGAGGGTTACCTCA
>NC_057733.1:54478767-54486432 GCF_004010195.1 Chiloscyllium plagiosum | reverse complement strand
AGAGACCTAAGGGGCAACCTTTTCACACAGAGAGTGGTACGTGTGTGGAATGAGCTGCCAGAGGAAATGGTGGAGGCTGGTACAATTGCAACATTTAAGAGGCATTTGGATGGGTATATGAATAGGAAGGGTTTGGAGGGATATGGGCTGGGTGCTGGCAGGTGGGACTAGATTGGGTTGGGATAAGTGGTCGGCATGGACGGGTTGGACCAAAGGGTCTGTTTCCATGCTGTACATCTCTATGACTCTATTACTGGACTAAGGTGTCACTCAAGGAATGATCCTGACAGAATGCTGCTGCAGGACAGGCTGTGTTGTTTGATTGTGGCATAGTTGGAATCTAACAGGAAATCACCAAGGATGCTTGCAATAACCATCAAATCCAATATTAAGCCTGTTGTATTCCAGGTATCACCAGACTCTGCAAAATCTGTCTTTCTTCCATATATTTTCCATCCAGAACCAGCCCACAAGGAAGTTCCATTTCAACCTCATTCACAAGAGCAAATCCTGAATGTGGAACTTCACTAGGAGAATGATTTGATATGATATCTTTCTCATGATGACAGTCCTCTTTAAAATAATATTGATCATTAACAGTAATGCTGTACACATTTAAAGTGAAGTTTTAGTGTTGTAAGATAGCTCAAGATGCTTCACAGGAGGTTATTCAAGCAAACCCTGACAAAATTCATCCAAGGAAATATTTGTATGTGATCAAAAGCTTAGTCTGAGGGATATGTTTTCAGAAACATCTTAAAGGGGATGCTGGTGGAGAGCAATCAACGTTTACTGAGGGTATTCTGAGCCTGGAACCCACACTGGCAGCTGACAGCAGACACCCAATGCTAAAGTGATTAAATTCAGGGATTCACGAGAGGGCAGAAATGGAGAGAAGCAGAAGATGGAGGGTGTAGATTACAAAACTCGAGAAGGGAAGATCACAGAGGGATAGAGAGTGTTGATAATGATGTTTCTTTCTGAGAGAGACCTTGGTCGCAAAATCTTTTCTTTAATCATTTGTCTTTCCATTCGTCTCTCTGCAGGCTGCTATTATCAACACTAATCTGTTGATTGTTCTGTTGCCTGTCTGAGTCAGGCCAAGCTCTTAGTGCAGTCTACAACAGATGTTGTAGATGTAAAACAGCACCGTTCCAAATAAATGATGCGTTTGAACAGCAGTCCACTTTATGTCTCTCTAGGCTCTTATGTGTCAAGGGATAAGCGTATAAAACAAACTAATAAGTTAGACACTTCAAGCCAGTGCAGTGGGTTTGCTGACTGGGTCAGCACAGGCCTTGAGAGCTTCCAGTAGCTTACTCTGACTGAGATTGATTCACCCCTGCTCCTGCTCTTGGTCAACCTGCTCCACAATTACTCATTCAGTGAGCTGGAGCCTGCTGCATGGGTCTCTCATTGAAGGAGCACCACAACTCTTACACAAGGTATGTACTTAATGTTGTTATTGACACCTCACATGAAAGAAGACTGCATTCTTTACAGCATTCTTTACAGATTGATCATCCTTTAAATCTGCCAAAAAGTAAACCTCCATTCATTTATGTTTTTTCATTGAACAATCTGCCATCATGAATTGAAATTAAATATTCAGTAGCCTCATCAGTGGCAATTAATCCTTTAATAGCCTCTAAAAGCAATTGATCAAAATATTAACTTAGCAAGAACCCCATCTCCTGTGGAGTTAAGTAGTTTTGTGGCTTATGAAACTCAACCAGGCATTCATAACTGTAATAACAGCTCTTGTGAAATGTCAACAATAAAATTAGTTGAAACTTTAGGAACAGATGAAAATCTAAGCTGCTTCAGATGACCTGTCCATCTACATACTTCAGCAGTGTGTTTTTTGCTTTAAAACCCTGGCTGACAGCTGCAGTTTTATTTTTATGTTTATAGGGCTAGGTGTTTATATATCTTCAGGTAATAACACCTAACAGACCTTATCTATTCTTTAAGAGTGTTTACCACTTCTCTTAAATTTGAGACTCCCACACAACTCGTTAATGTCTTTTAAACGCTGAACAGTTGGCTCTGGTTGAACTCAGCATGCATTTCCAATGGATTCCTGATGAAGGGCTTTTGCCCGAAACGTTGATTTTCCTGCTCCTTGGATGCTGCCTGACCCGCTGTGCTTTTCCAGCACCACACTATTAACTCTAATCTCCAGCATCTGCAGTTCTCATTTTCACTTATGCATTTCCAATGGCCTGCTGAGTTTTGATGTGTGATTCCTGCTCACCTCTTCCCTGCTCACAAAACTGGGATCTGCTGCAACTTGCACCTCCACATTCAGATCCCTCCCTCCATTTTAAAGGCCCCAAGGATTGTCCTGTCTCTGTGACCTTTCTGTTTCTGCCTCTGTGTGGCACTTGTTATTTTTATGCTGTCTTCCTTTCTGTGTCTTCCTCTGTGTTTCTGTTATTATCTGGCTGTCAGTGTGTCTTAGCGCATCCATGTTTGTCTACCCCCCCCACTTCCTGTCTCTCTCTGTATATTTCTTTTTGAGTTCACCCCTCCCCCCATCTTGATCTCTCTCTCTCTCTATGTCTGACTGTCTCTTTGTCTGTGCCTCCATGCCTCAGTACATTTCTGTTTCTGTTTCTAACTCTGTCTCTCTGTGCCTGTCCCATTCTTCTCCGTGAAAGGTCATTGATTTTCACATGTAAACATTAGTATTAAACTGGAGAGGAGTACAGTACATTGTGGAGACTATGAGAGCTAGGGACTGACATTAATTACAAAGTTGTGCTGTGAGTGAACTTCTTAACTCTTAGTTGACCACTGCAATACCCACAGCAAATCAAACACTGTCAGTACCGAAGGGAAAAGCATGGTGGTTTTTTTATTATGTTGTCTTTTAATAAATCTTTCTTGTGGATCAATAAAAAAGCAAAGGGAAATCTGAGAAGTAGGAGATAGTTGGTTTAATTAGGTATAGATCCTGATTGCCACATTCAAGCCAGTTATATCTCCCTGTCCATGTTATAGAGTCGTAGAGACGTACAGCACAGAAACAGATCCTTCAGTCCAACTCGTCCATGCCAACCAGATATCCCGATCTAATCTAGTCCCATTTGCCAGCACCTGACCCATATCCCTGTAAACCCTTCCTATTCATATACTGTATCCATCCAGATGCCTTTTAAATAAAGCAATTGTACTAGCCTCCACCACTTCCTATGGCAACTCGTGGATTGTACTCTCACTCACCCCGAGTCAGAAGATTGTGACTCCAGGTCTTACTCCAGGAATATAATCTGGGGGATCTTTCAGATTGGATATTAAACTGGCAGCCTGTTTGCCTCTCTCAGGGGAATGACAAAAACCTCATGGCATTGTGATGTGGATGTGCCAGTGTTGGACTAGGGTGGGTAAAGTTAAAAATCACACAACACCAAGTTATAGTCCAACAGGTTTATTTGGAAGCATTAGCTTTCAGAGCAAGAAGCAGTGCTCCAAAAGCTTGTAATTTCAATCAACCTGTTGGACTATAACTTAGTGTTGCGTGATTTTTAACTCATGCCATTAGTTCAAAGAAGAACATAAGAGATTTCCCAAAGTGTTCTAGTCAATATTTATCCCTCAATCAGCATCGTTATAAACAGATCCTCTGATTCTCACATTATTGTTTGAGAGTGTTTGCTGTGTGTACATTGACTGTTATGTTTCCTCTGTTACAAAAGCGACTACACTTGTAAAAGTATTTAATTGGCTGTAAAATGCTTAGGGATGCCTTGAGGTCAGAATAGGTGTTTTATAAATGCAAGTTTTTCTGTCTGTGTTACATGTTGACTGCTCTGTTGCATATTGGCAGCACAATCTGTTCCTATTGTTGACATGTGTTGCTGTAATTGTGAACATCACTGAAGAACAAAAGGTGAAACTGAGGGTGACACACACACACACACACACATCCCTGATCTGTTTACCAGTATCAGTTAGAGCAGGAACAGAGTTGCAAGTGAGCTAGTGGATTTTGGGAAGGATATCTGAAGGAAAGTGATTAGCACCAGGTAATCTGTGGGTTTATCAAAGAACAGAATGCTCGGGCGTAACTGGCTCATTTCCATCACCAGACCTGAGCTCAAGTCATTGCAAAATACCCTGACCAAAAAAAAGGAATTATTTACATAACCCTCCTAAAGCTGCATGTGACCTGTGTTAAAGATTTGGAGGGTCTGGAAGGGGATTAAGCAGAGAATGTGTCGCCAGGAGTGGTTTAACAGGTGTACTGATGCTAACGGTTACTCATTAACACCTCTGCCAGCTCCTTGTTCACTGTTCCTTGCATCTGTTGACTTTACCCTTCAGCCATCAACAGACTTGGATCATTTTAGGGCTGGTTTCTGAGCTCTCCTTGCCCAAGGATTCTAATCTTAACTCAGAGTAAGTCCTATTCCTCCAGTGCTCACTAACCTGCATTGGCTCCAGGTCAATGCAATGCCTTGACTTTACAATTCTAATTGTTGTTCTTCAAGTCCTTCCATGACCTCACTTTTCCTTCTCTCTGGAATTTCTACAACTGTAAAGAGTTAATGATGAGGGGCAGGTGACTGAGCTGTCAGTGGGGGAGCACTTTGGGGCCAGCGACAATAATTCTGTTAGTTTTAAAATAATGATGGAAAAGGATAGACCAGATCTAAAAGTTGAAGTTATAAATTGGAGGAAGGCTAATTTTGACGATATTAGGCAAGAACTTTCAAAACCTGATTGGGGGCAGATGTTCGCAGATAAATGGACAGCTGGAAAATAGGAAGCCTTCAGAAATGAGATAACGAGAATCCAGAGACAGTATATTCTGTCAGGGTGAATGGAAAGGCTGGTAGGTATAGGGAATGCTGCATGACTAAAGAAATTGGGGATTTGGTTAAGAAAAAGGAGGAAGCATATGTTAGTTATAGACAAGATAGATCAAATATATCCTTAGAAGAGTATAAAGGCAGTAGGAATATACTTCAGAGGGAAATCAGGAGGGCAAAAAGGGGATGTGAGATAGCTTTGGCACATAGAATTAAGGAGAATCCAAAGGGTTTTCCTAAATATATTAAGGACAAAAGGGTAACTAGGGAGAGAATAGGGCCACTCAAAGATCAGCAAGGCGGCCTTTGTGTGGAGCCGCAAGAGATGGGGCAGATACTAAAAAAGTATTTTGCATGAGTGTTTACTGTGGAAAAGGACATGGAAGAGATAGAATGCAGGGAAATAGATGGTGACACCTTGAAAAATGTCCATATCACAGAGGAGGAAGTGCTGGATGTCTTGAAACACATAAAGGTGGATAAATCCCCAGGGCCTGATCAGATGTACCCTGGAACTCTGTGGGAAGCTAGAGAAGTGATTGCTGGGCCCCTTGCTGAGATATTTGTATCATCGATAGTCACAGGTGAGGTTGACTAATGTGGTGCCACTATTTAAGAAGGGCGGTAAAGACAAGCCAGGGAACTATAGACCAGTGAGCCTGACGTCGGTGGTGGGCAAGTTGTTGGAGGGAATCCTGAGGGACAGGATGTACATGTATTTGGAAAGGCAGTGACTGATTAGGGATAGAAGCATGGCTTTGTGCGTGGAAAATCATGACTCACAAACTTGATTGACTTTTTTGAAGGAGTAATAAAGAGGATTGATGAGGGCTGAGCGGTGGATGTGATCTATATGGACTTCAGTAAGGTGTTCAACAAGGTTCCCCATGGGAGACTGGTTAGCAAAGTTAAATCTCATGGAACATAGGGAGAACTAGCCATTTGGATACAGAACTAGCTCAAAGAGTAGAATACAGAGGGTAGTGGTGGAGGGTTGTTTTTCAGACTGGAGGCCTGTAACCAGTGGAGTGCCACAAGGATCGGTGCTGGGCCCTCTACTTTTCGTCATTTCTACAAATGATTTCGATGTGAGCATAAGAGGTATAGTTAATAAGTTTGCAGATGGCACCAAAATTGGAGGTGTAGTGGGCAGCGAAGAAGGTTACCTCAGATTACAACGGGATCGTGACCAGATGGGCCAATGGGCTGAGAAGTGGCAGATGGAGTTTAATTCAGATAAATGCGAGATGCTGCATTTTGGGAAAACAAATCTTAGCAGGACTTTTACACTTAATGGTAAGGTCCTAGGGAGTGTTGCTGAACAAAGAGACCTTGGAGTGCAGGTTCATAGCCCCTTGAAAGTGGAGTCACAGGTCGATAGGATAGTGAAGAAGGAGTTTGGTATGCTTTCTTTTATTGATCAGAATATTGAGTACAGGAGTTGGGAGGTCATGTTGCAGCTGTACAGGACATTGGTTAGACCACTGTTGGAATATTGCGTGCAATTCTGGTCTCCTTCCTATCGGAAGATTGTTGTGAAACTTGAAAGGGTTCAGAAAAGATATACAAGAAAGTTGCCAGGGTTGGAGGATTTGAGCTATAGGGAGAGGCTGAACATGCTGGGGCTGTTTTCCCTGGAGCGCCAGAGGCTGAGGAGTGACCTTATAGAGGTTTACAAAATTATGAGGGGCACGAATAGGATAAATAAACAAAGACTCTTTCCTGGGATGGGGGAGTCCACAACCCAAGGGCGTAGGTTTAGGGTGCGAGGGGAAAGAAATAAAAGAGACCTAAGGAGAAGAGTGCTGAGAGGGCTGCTTGAATAGATAATCAGGTGCTGAAAGTAGGATATTCAAGGACCCTGAAGAAGAGAGATTCATGGCAAGATTCTCCAAGATCAAATTTACAGTTGATAGTTAAAAAAAACTTCCAGACCTGGTAAAAGATGTGTAGCCGTGAGAATGAGTCAGGAACTCTGTGGGGCTGCAGGATGAGTCGCCCTAAGGCTAAATTGTGAAGCAGCGCTCTGTGGGAGTGCTCCTGAATCAGAGGTCAGTTGATAACCCAACATATATTGGATGGTCTGTTACATTTTAAAAACCCTGCTGGACAAGGGGTGATATTAAAATGGTTCTGAATTCCAGCTAGAAAAGCAAGAAACTCAGATTGAGTGTGCAACCAAAGTGAGCAGATGCCATGAGGTATTCCTACAGGAGGGGATATCAAGAGCCATTGAAACAACTTCAAACAAGATTGTAGACCTGGAAACATAATTAAAATTAGAATCAAATTGAACAGTGGGCGCCACTGAGAAGCAACTGAGGAGGATTTTGGGAGAAGTCAGCTTAGTCACCATAATAAAGAAGGGGATCACGAAAGACCTGTGTCAAAAAACAATCAAGGATAGGGCTGAAAACTGGGGCTAGCTGGGTAACTCTTTTGGAAGCTGGTACTGACACAATGAGTCAAATGGCCTTCTATTGTAAAGGGCTTAAAAATATGTTGCTGGAAAAGCGCAGCAGGTCAGGCAGCATCAAAGGAACAGGAAAATCGACGTTTCGGGCATAAGCCCTTCTTCAGGAATGAGGAGGGTGTGCCAAGCAGGCTAAGATAAAAGTTAGGGAGGAGGGACTTGGGGGAAGGGCGTTGGGACTACGGTAGGTGGAAGGAGGTTAAGGTGAGGGTGATAGGCCGGAGTGGGGGTGGGCGCGGAGAGGTCGGGAAGAAGATTTCAGGTCAAGAAGGCGGTGCTGAATCTGAGGGTTGGGACTGAGAAAAGGAGAAATGAGGAAGCTGGAGAAATCTGCATTCATCCCTTGTGGTTGGAGGGGTCCTAGGCGGAAGATGA
>NC_057733.1:54463377-54477660 GCF_004010195.1 Chiloscyllium plagiosum | reverse complement strand
CACCTTTTCTCAGTCCCAACCCTCAGACTCAGCACCGCCTTCTTGACCTGCAATCTTCTTCCCGACCTCTCCACCCCCACACCCTCTCCGGCCTCTCACCCTCACCTTAACCTCCTTCCACCTATCGTATTCCCAATGCCCCTCCCCCAAGTCCCTCCTCCCTATTTTTTATCTTAGCCTGCTTGGCACGCCCTCCTCATTCCTGAAGAAGGGCTTATGCCCGAAATATCGATTCTTCTGTTCCTTTGATGCTGCCTGACCTGCTGCTTTTATCTTAGCCTGCTTGGCACGCCCTCCTCATTCCTGAAGAAGGGCTTATGCCCGAAATATCGATTCTTCTGTTCCTTTGATGCTGCCTGACCTGCTGCGCTTTTCCAGCAACACATTTATAAGCTCTGATCTCCAGCATCTGCAGTTCTCACTTTCTCCTTCTATTGTAAAGGGGCAATTTTGTAGTCTAGGTAGGCATGGTCAAATGAAAGAAGGAAGTTAGGCCACAGATTAGACAGGAGATCCATTAATTAAATTGTAAAGGTGGAAAACATTTATTCAATTTGCAAGACTCAGCCAGGAAATGCTGTGAGGCAGCAGCGATTCTTAGAATCACTACAGAGACCCGGAGTTATCTAGGGAAATTCATTAAAGGAAGGGGATTCATCTTAGAGTGCACATTTGGGGATTTATTCAATAAGGCAGTTAAGAAATATTAATTGGTATTAAAGCTGTGATTAGTGGGATTCATTCAATCAAGATGCTAATGAAATGGGAAATGTTCATTAAAGCTGTGATTAGCAGAATTCATTCTCAGAAGCTATGCAGAAGGTACGAATCATCCATTTTATTCATGGCAGGCAGTAAACCCCTATTTCAGTCTCAGAAGGTAGGAATCTTTCATTTTACAGGAGTATCTTCCATGACAGCTAGACACATTTGCGACATTGTTATAGTGCACAATTAAAAGCCTTTAAAGCAAGGAAGATAAATAATCACACTAGGAAGATATAGCATGAGAAATAAAATTGCCAGGAAGATTTAATTTCAGAGATGGGTCAAATAGGACACTGAATTGAGCATCTTGAAGAAAACAATTCTAGAGATACAGATTTGCATCCAAGCTGGATACTAAATTAGAAGTTGAACAAGTAAATAAATGTTTGTATTTGATTGTCCATAAGACTATAAGGACCAGAATTAGTTTATTCAGCCCATAGAACATAGAACAGGACAGCACAGCAACAGGCCCTTGTGCCATTCTCAACTTGTCTAAACTGCCTTCACATGGTCTCTATCCCTCTATACCCTGCCTATTCATGTGTCTGTCTCAGTGTCTCTTAAACACAACTATCCTATCTTCTACCACTTTCCCTGGCAGTGCATTCCAGATACCTACCACCCTTGCCTCACACATCTCCTTTAAACTTGCCCCATCTCTCTTTAAATCTATGCCCCGAGTACTTGACATTTCCACTCTGGGGAAAAGACTCTGACTATCCACCCTATGCCTCTCATAATTTTATATACTTCTATCAAGTTGCCTTCAGCCTCTGACATTCTAGTGAAAACAATTTAAGTTTGTCCAACCTCTCCTTCTCATTAGTGCAGTCCAATCCAGGCACCATCCTGGTAAACCATTTTTGAATCCTCTGCAAAGCCTCCACATCCTTCCAATAGTGTGGTGACTGGAATTGCACACAATACTCCAAATGTGGCCCAACTAAAATTTTATACAACTGCAACATGACTTGCCAACTTTGATACGCAGTTTTGTGGTTCTGTTCGCCAAGCTGGGAATTTGTGTTGCAGACATTTTGTCCCCTGTCTAGGTGACATCCTCAGTGCTTGGGAGCCTCCTGTGAAGGAGGCTTCACTGGAGGCTCCCAAGCACTGAGGATGTCACCTAGACAGGGGACGAAACGTCTGAAACACAAATTTCCAGCTCTGCGAACTGAACCACAACAACGAGCACCTGAGCTACAAATCTTTTCACAAACTTTAATACGCAGTGCCCTGACCAATGCAGTCAAGCATGCTGGATGCCTTCTTTACCACCTAATCCACTTTCAGGAAGCTATGGACTTGTACTCCAAGATACTCTGTATATTAATAGTCCTAAGGTTCCTACCTTTTACTGTATACTTTGCTCTTGCATTTGACTTCCCAAAATGCATCACTTCACACTTGTCCAAATGAAACTCGGTCTGCCATTTCTCTGCCCAACTTTCCAACTCATCTATATCCTTCTGTAAACTTTGACAACCTTCCTCACTATCCGCAGTTCCTCCAATTTTCATGTTGTCTGCAAAGTTACGAATTAGACCACCTACATTTTCATTCAGATCATTTCAGACAGAAGTCCCAATACTGATCCTTGTGGAACACCGCTAGTCTCAGACCTCCAGTCAGAAAAACACCCCTCCACAACTACCCTCTGTTCTCTGTGGCCAAACCAATTTGTATCCAATTTACCAACTCCCTATGGATCCTAAATGATTTAATCTTCTGGACTAGTCTACCATGAGGGATCTTGTCAAATATCGAACTGGAAAAACATTGCATTCTTTTCTCCTACCTTTTTGTCTTGGTTGCAGTAATATTAATGGTGGCATCAGTGAGAGTGGGCTGTATGCAGAATGGTGGACAAAGATGGCGGTGTAGGCCCAGGGAATGGCAAGGCTGAGTAAATGTTGAAGGAGGATGCACACAGTAGTGGTGGCAGAAACACCAGGACAAGGCAGACGCGGCTCCAGCTCGGCCTGGGGTGTCCTGGCGAGCAAGGAGCAGATTCCTGGTTTAACCCTCACAGTCCAGGCTGGCAGGCTGAGCCGAGGTTCCAGGTTCACAGTAGGCCCTGGTGCCTGATGGTGATGCCAGTGAGTTTGGTCCCTTGCATTAGCGAGGTTGGCCTAGCATGAACTCATGGTGTTAGTGGCATTGGTGGAGGTGAGATGGTGCTGGAGCATGGTGACTCTTTGTTCCAGCGGTGGTGGCACTGTTAGTGGTTTAGCAGCAGGGACTCAAGGCATTGGGGTGGAGGAGCCTGGAGCTAGAAGCGGGACCTGTTCCAAACTCCATCTAACTTTAATCTGACTTTAAACTATAAACTGAACTTTATTGTTTTGCTTTTCTGGCTCTATGTTTTGCATTTTGGTTTATTTATTTTTTGTGTTTTAATATGGCGCCAGAGAATGGCGATAATAAACAACATTTTTCAGTGTATTTGTAATAAATGCATGTGACAATAAATAAATCTAATCAAATGTTTTAATAAAATCCATGTGGACAACACACAATGCCCTACCCTTATCAATTATCTTTGTCATTTCTCCAAAGAACTCAATCAAGTTTGTGAGACAAGACCTCCCCTACAGAAAACCATTCTAATAAGTTCATTTTTTTCCAAATGTGAGTAATCCTGTCCCTTAGAATCATCTCCAATAATTTCCCAACCACTGATGTAAGGCTCACCAGCCTGTAATTGCCTGGATTATCCCTATTCCCCTTCTTAAACAAAGAAACAACATTGGCTATCCTCCAGTCTCTGGGATCTCGCCTGTGGCTAAAGAAGTTACAAAGATCTCTGTCAATACCTCAGCAATCTTCTCCCTGGTTCATTCAGTTTCTGGGATTGATCCCATCAGACCCTGAAGATTCATCTACTTTAATGTTTGTGAAGACGCACAACACCTCCTCCTTCTTAATATCAAATATGCCTTCGAAAAGCAATATACCCCTCCCTAATCTTATCCATGTCCTTCTCCTTGGTGAATGCAGGTGTAAAGTACTCATTAAGGACCTCACCCATATCCTATGATTCCAGATATAAATTCCTCCTTTGTTTTTGAGTGGACCTATCATTTCCCTAGCTATCTCTTGCTCCTAATAACGAAATGAAATACTGTGGGATTCTCCTGAATTTCACGGTCCCTTTTAACACTCCTAATTCCTTGTTTAAATTCTTTCCTGCTTCTTTTATATTCTTCAAGAGCCATGACTGATGTCAGTTTTTAAAATCTTACATGTGCTTCCTTTTTCTTTTTGACTAATATTTCTTGACATCCAGGGTTTCCGAATTTTGCTATTCCTTATCTTTCATCCTCACATGAACATGCTGCTCCTGAAATCTGATCAACTGCCCTTTAAATGATTCCCATATGTCAGAAGTAGATTTACCCTCAAACAACCACGCACAGTCTAATTTCTCCATTCAGTCTGCTTTGCCATTCGATTGTGACTCAATGCCATTCTCCTGTTTTCTCCCTGTAACAGGATTCTCTTACTAATCACGAACCTATCTCTGTCTTAAGTCCAGTCAATGACGTGGCCTCCACATCTTTCTGTGGCAATGAGTTCCACAGATTCATCACCCTCTGTAAGTTTCAATAGATCCCACTCTCATCCTTCTAACCCGTGATTGATTTGGAACCCTAGTTGGTGATTTTGTAGCTCACCAAAAAACAAAAGAAGCAACAGACACCTTTGATTAAATTCTGCAAACTTTTGATAATTACATTCACATTAAAACAAATAAATTTTTTAAACAGAAAAGATTTAATAGAAGAATTCATCAAAAAGGGGAATTCATAGACAATGTAATTATTAATTTATACAGATTAATGGAAACTTTTGACTTATAGAGCTTTAAAATCAGAATTCATATTGTTAGAGAAGTGCTGCTTAGAGCCGAGAACAGTGAGACTACATGGTTTAGAAATACCTTTGGCTCGTCTTTATTGAAGGAACAGTCAGGGAACAAAAGGCAAAGAACAGCAAGTGAAAGAAAGCTTGGTCAGTGTACAACCATGGAATCACAGAAACCCTACAATCTGAGAAAAGGCTATTTGACCCATTGAATCCACACTGACCCTCCAAATGGCATCCATCCGGACCCCCATGGCTAACCCACACATCCCTGGACACGGTGGGCAATTTAGCATGGCCAGTCCACCTAACCTACACATCTTTGCAAGGAAACCCACACAGACACTAGGACAATGTACAAACTCCACATAGACAGTTACCCAAGGTTGGAATTGAACTCAGGTTCCCGGCACTGCAAGGCAGCATTGCTAACCACTGAGTTACTGTACTGCCTTACCAGTCATGACTTCTTAGACTCATGGTGGAACCCAAGCAAAATAAAGAATACATTAAGATTTACTATGTTGCTGTAAGAAATTATTTTCATACAAGTGACAGCTAGTTGGAAACCTACAATTGTACTAAATTGGTATAAATGTTTTCCAGTCCAACTCTGACATATCTTCTGACTTCCCATTTCTTCCCCTGCTGCCTCAATTTCCTCCTTTAAGACTCTCCTTTAAACCTAACTCTTTGGTCACCTGACCTAATCTCTCTCTCTTTATGTGACCCAGTAACCAGCTTGGTTTTATAACGAAGTGCTGACATTTCAATGTGTTCATGGGACTGTATATCTATGATTGAGACTTCCATATAACTACCAAATGATAAAATACAGCAGCCCATTGGGCTCATTGATTGTGTGCTCACTCTTTCCCCAAAGCTCTGTAAATTTATCCTTATCAAATATTTATCCAAATTCCTTTTGAAAATTCCTGTTGAATCTGCTTCCATGCCTTTCAGGCACTGTAGTCCAGATCCTTACATACCATTACACACTCTTATCTCCTCTCTTGTTATGTTATACATCTGACGACTGACTGTCCTGTCAATGGAAATAGTTTCTACTTATCCATTAAAATCTCTCTTATTTTTGAATATTTCATTAAATCTCAGCTTTCTTGATTTTTCTGAGAAAATTCCAGCATCTCTGGTCTTATCAAATAGCTTGAGATCCATCATCCCTGATCTGCGATGGAAGCTAGGTCTATTTTGGATTCACTTTGATGTAACTGTGTGTATATTCACACTGACTCATTGGTATTTAATGTTCACTTGTGGAATTCCAATACAGTTACAACATTGACATAGAAACTGTCAGCAATTTTGAGGAGACAGCTCTAAAATGTCAATTAAAATTACATTGAAGCTTCCTCCAAGATTCTAAGAGACGTTTGTGGGGGGGTGGTGGGGGTGGTGGGGTGATCCCCATTGTCACATATTCTGTGTAAGCATTGCCTCACCACACTTTTATTGTCATTTTTCTCAATAAGTAGATGAGTATTTCTAAAGCTCCTTTCAGCTCAGATTATCCAAAGAGCAGACCAAATGATGTACTTTTAAAGTCGTCATTGTTGAATTGAAATTAAAGTAGAAATCACTGTTCTACCTGTCCCAGGAGTGTTTGATTGGGGACAGTGTAAAGAAGCTTTATTCTGTGTCTAACCCAGTGCCCCTGTGCTGACCATGTCCCGAGCGTGTTTAACTGGGGACAATGTAGAGGGAATTTTATAAATCTACAAAATCTATCTACAATCTACAAATTTCAGATCTGAATGACTGACTCCATTCCTCTCCTTGATAACTAGCTGAGAGGCTGATTGAGATTTAGTGTCATATTTGACGGCTGAGATGAGCTAAGATCACATATTAACACTGTCACAAAGGCCATCTATTTCCACAACCATCTCTTGAAGGAGCAGCGCTCTGAAAGTTAGTGCTTCCAATTAAACCTGTTGGACTATAACCTGGTGATTTTTAACTTTGTCCACCTCAGTCCAACACAGGTATCTCCAAATCTATTTCCACATGAATGGTATCACCTGATTCTCCCCTCTCTCAGCTCAGTAGCTTTTGAATTCCTAATTTGTATCGTTGTGACTTTAAGCTTCATTGTTGTAATGCACTAGGAGAAAGTGAGGACTGAAGATACTGGAGATCAGAGTCAACAAATATGGAACTGAAAAAGCACAACAGGACAGGCAGCTTCTGAGCAGCAGGAGAGTTGGTGTTTCGGGCATTCCTGATGAAGGGCTTATGCCTCTTTTGACTTTTTAGCTCTGTTGTAATGCACTGACTGCTAGCTGAACTTTCATATTACACCTTTCAGCCTTCTGAAATCGGAGTCATCTAAAACTCTGTCCTCATGTCCTGTTCACAGATTGCCATAGTGCATGCTAACCTGATTGGTTCCTTGTTAAGCAGCAACTTGATTTAAAAATTTGTGTATTCAAATCTGTCCAATGCCTTGTATCGTCACTTTCCCCACCGCAGTAATGCCCTCATGAGCAACAACCCGCTGCAAGGTATCCGTATTCTTCAAATCTTGGCATTTTGAGTATCACCAAAATCTAATTGCTCCATTACAGGGTGCCTAATCCTTCAGCTCCTTGGGTCCTAAGCTCTGGAATTCTCTCCCTAAAACACTCTGTTTCATCATGTCTCATTCCTCCAATAATAGTTTCCTTCAAGAATGTGTTACTGACCAAACCTTAATTTCCCCCGATGGGGCTCACTGTCAAACTTTGCTTTATAATGCACCTATGAATAACTTTGGGAGTTTTATTATCTTAAAGACACTACATAAATGCAGGTTGTTACTTTGTATTTCTGTCAAAAATCTCGCTTTGTTTTCTAATTTAAGTTGATGAATAATCTTAGTTATTGAATTCCCTGGAAACGAGAGCATATACAGACTGCAAATTATTTGGTTTATGCTTTGCAACCCGGAGGCCTAACAGATCTGTTGTCACCAGATCGAATTGTAGAACCATACACCTAACACGGCTCCTCTTCATCGCTGTCCGGTGCAGAGCTGACAGGTCACTTCCATCTGGCACAGGATAACCCGGGTGTATCTCATTTAGATAGCTCTTTCAAAACTTTGGCACAGGAATGATGGACCAAATGGCCTCTTAAGCAGTTAATAACAGAATTCATATAACAATAGGGCTCTTGTAAAGCTGCTCATTGTGTAGCAAGAAAAAGTTGGTTGGCAATGAGGGATACGGCCTGAGGGAAACACAAATGATAGCGAATAGAGCTATAGCTTAGGCAGGTATTGAGTTTTTGTTTAGTGGGGCTGCCTTTACTCCGGATGCTGCCTGACCTGCTGTGCTTTTCCAGCAGCACACTCTCAACGCTATATTTCAGGCAGACCAAGGGAGACCAAGAGAGATCTAAAAATTGAAGTTCTAAATTGGAGGAAGGTTAATTTTGATGATATGAGGCAAGAACTTTCAAAAGCTGATTGGGGGCAGATTTTTGCAGGTAAAGGGGCGGCTGGAAAATGGGAAGCCTTCAGACATGAGATAACGAGAATCCAGAGACAGTATATTCCTGTTAGGGTGAAAGGAAAGGTTAGTATATGTAGGGAATGCTGGATAACTAAAGAAATTGAGAGTTTGGTTAAGAAAAAGAAGGTATAGACAGAAGAGATCGAGTGAATGCTTAGAAGAGCATAAAGGCAGTAGGAGTATACTTGAGAGGGAAATCAGGAGGACAAAAAGGGGACATGAGATAGCTTTGGCAAATAGAGTTAAGGAGAATCCAAAGGGTTTTTACAAATACATTAAAGACAAAAGGGTAACTAGGGAGAGAATAGGCACCCTCAAAGATCAACAAAGCAGCCTTTGTGTGGAGCCGCAGGAGATGGGGGAGATACTAAACGAATAGTTTGCATGAGTGTTTACTGTGGAGAAGGACACGGAAGATATAGAATGTTGGGAAATAGATGGTGACATCTTGAAAAATGTCCATATTACAGAGGAGGAGTTGCTGGATGTCTTGAAAAGGCATAAAGATGGAAAGATCCCCAGGACCTAATCAGGTGAACTCTAGAACTTTGTGGGAAGCTAGCAAAGTGATTGCAGGGGCCCTTGCTTGGATATTTTGTATCATCGATAGTCACAGGTAAGGAGATGGAAGACTGGAGTTTGGCTCATGTAGTACAACTATTTAAGAAAGGTGGTAAGGACAAGCCAGGGAACTATAGACCAGTCTGCCTGATGTCAGTGGTGGTCAAGTTGTTGGAGGGAATCCTGAGGGACAGGATTTGCACGTATTTGGAAAGGCAAGGACTGATTAGTGATAGTCAACATGGTTTTGTGCATGGAAAATCATGTCTCACAAACTTGAGTTTTTTGAAGAAGTAGCAAAGGCGATTGATGAGGGCAGAGAGTGGTGGTGGAGGGTTGCTTTTCAGACTGGAGGCCTGTGAGCAGTGGTGTGCCACAAGGATCGGTGCTGGGTCCACTACTTTTCGTCATTTATATAAATGATTTGGATGCGAGCATAAGAGGTATAGTTAGTAAGTTTGCAAATGACACCAAAATTGGAGGGGTAGTGGACAGCGAAGAAAGTTCCTCAGATTAGAACAGGATCTTGATCAGATGGGCCAGTGAGCTGAGAAGTGGCAGAGGAGTTTAATTTAGATAAATGCGAGGTGCCGCATTTTGGAAAACAAATCTTAGCGGGACTTTTACACTTAATGGTAAGGTCCTAGGGAGTGTTGCTGAACAGAGAGACCTTGGAATGCAGGTTCACAGCTCCTTGAAAGTGGAGTCGCAGGTAGATAGGACAGTGAAGAATGCATTTGGTATGCTTTCATCTAGCCATGCTTCGCTACCTGTAACTATCGCACAGATTCATGACTCAAAGAAACTTTTCTCTTCCAGTGTTACACGGTCAGGGTGTCTGGAGATTCCTTTGGGCCTTGCCATTTCCCTGCAGTTGAATTTTAACTGGCTGGAAAATCCTTTGTCCTCAAGCTTCGTGGCTCCCAATCAGGTGTATTTCTGACATGCCTTAGAATCATACAGTTAGAAAGATGTACAGCATGAAAACAGACCCTTCAGTCTAACTTGTCCATGCTGACCAGATATCCTAACCCAATCTAGTCCCATGGGTTAGGATATCTGGTCAGCATGGACAAGTTAGACTGAAGGGTCTGTTTCCATGCTGTACATCTTTCTAACTGTATGATTCTAAGGCATGTCAGAAATACACCTGATTGGGAGCCACGAAGCTTGAGGACAAAGGATTTTCCAGCCAGTTAAAATTCAACTGCAGGGAAATGGCAAGGCCCAAAGGAATCTCCAGACACCCTGACCGTGTAACACTGGAAGAGAAAAGTTTCTTTGAGTCATGAATCTGTGCGATAGTTACAGGTAGCGAAGCATGGCTAGATCCACTCGGTTTACCCCCAGCATTGTTGTCTGGGCTCTTTTCCTGTACCCAGGCACAGTTTACAGTCTCAGCTTTTGTGAAATTAACATCAGCCGAGGCAACAAGCAGGACTGAAATTACAGCAATTAATTCAGGAGCACGGCTGCTGTTCAATATCCAGTGAGGTTACTTAGGTGACATGTGTACGTAAGCTCATCATTTCTGGAGACTGTGATTTTAGATTACATTACAGTGTGGAAATAGGCCCTTCGGCCCAACAAGTCCACACCGACCCACCGAAATCTTTGGACTGTAGGAGGAAACCGGAGCACCCGGAGGAAACCCACGCAGACACGGGGAAAATGTGTAAACTCCACACAGAAAGTCACCTGAGGTGGGAAATGAACTCGGGTCTCTGGCGCTGTGAGGCAGCAGTGCTAACCACTGTGCCACCGTGCCGCCCACCTCCTTGTGTTTCTCCTTGTGTGCCGGACCCGTATCCCAGTGAAAGTCAGTGTGTGTGGGACTGTATCCCAGTGAGAGTCAGTGTGTGTAAGACACAGTGACATGTTTCCTGGATACCTATGTACCTTTGGTCACATTTTGTTTAAATTGGGGCCTCTGGCCAATATAATTTGGAATGTATCTAGATGGCCTGTGTGGATTATCAGTCTTGAATCAGTCTTGAAATTCATTCCAAATTGAACCATAATCTTCTCTGAGTTACCTCAAACTTTGCACATGCTGGGAAAAAGGACACTTTGGGCAAGGGACCTGTTTGTATTTTCCCTTTCACGAATACTCAAGAACAGGGATTAAAAGCCCGTTTCAACCCTGGTCCGTATGTGGTAGTGGGTAAAGGTCCGTACTGTGAGAAGGTCAGTTCTAAGGGAGTGCCGCACTGTTGGACAGTCAGTACTGACAGAGTGTGGCACTGTTGGAGGGTCAGTACTTAAGGGAGTGCCGCACTGCGGAAGGGTCAGTGCTGAGTGAGTGCCGCACTGTTGGAGGGTCAGCGCTGAAGGATTGCAGTATTGTGGGAAGGTCAGTACAAAGGGAGTGCTGCACTGTTGGAGGGTCAGTACTGAGGGAGTGCTGCGCTGTCAGAGGGTCAGTGCTGAGAGATTGCCGCACTTTCAGAGGGTCAGTGCTGAGGGAGTGCCGTACTGTCGGATGGTTAGTGCTGAGGGAATGCCGCAGTGTTGGAGGGTCAGTGCTGAGGGAGCGCTGCACTGTCGGAGGGTCAGTGCTGAGGGAGTGCTGCACTGTCGGAGGCTCAATGCTGAGGGAGTGCCACACTGTCGGCGGGTCAGTGCTGAGGGAGTGCCGCACTGTCAGAGGGTCAGTTCTGAGGGAGTGGGTACTGGCGGAGGGTCAGTGCTGAGGGCATGCCACACTGTCGGCGGGTCAGTGCTGAGGGAGTGCCACACTGTCAGAGGGTCAGTGCTGAGGGAGTGGGCACTGTCAGAGGGTCAGTGCTGAGGGAGTGCCGCACTATCAGAGGGTCAGTGCTGATGGAGTGGGCACTGTCGGAGGGTCAGTGCTGAGGGAGTGCCGCACTGGTGGAGGGACAGTGCTAAGGGAATGATGCACTGTTGTTGGGTCAGTGCTGAGGGAGTGCTGCACTGTTGGAGGGTCAGTATTGAAGGAGCAGGTGCTGTTGGAGGGTCAGTGCTGAGGGGGTGCCGCACTGTCGGAGAGTCAATATTGAAGGAGCAGGTGCTGTTGGAGGGTCAGTGCTGAGGGAGTGCTGCACTGTCGGAGGGTCAGTGCTGAGGGAGCGCCGCACTGTAGGAGAGTCAGTGCTGAAGGAGCGCCGCACTGTCGGAGGGGCAGTATTGAAGGAGCAGGCACTGCTGGGGGGTCAGTGCTGAGGGAGTGCTGCACTGTCGGAGGGTCAGTGCTGAGGGAGTGCTGCACTGTCGGTCAGTGCCGAGGGAGTGCTGCACTGTCGGAGGGTGAGTATTGAAGGGGCAGGTACTGTTGGAGGGTCAGTGCTGAGGGAGCGCCGCACTGTCGGAGAGTCAGTACTGAGAGTGTGCTGCACTGTCGGAGGGTCAGTATTGAAGGAGCAAGCACTGTTGGAGGGTCACTGCTGAGGGGGCATCCTTACATGTTGAATACCTTTCAACTTTAGGAAATACTCAAATTCCCTGCTAGTAATGATGGTCCGTTACCTATGACCAACACTTCCAGGAGCCCATGTATTACAAAAGATGTACGTAGTTTTTCTACCATGATCCCCATGTTTAATTAATGAACTCTCTGCACATGCAGCCACTTTGATGGACATCCCCAATGACTCCATCTGTGTAATCCAAGATGGAGGATGGGAAAAATTTCTGGCTGTAAGAGCTGCTCCTTTTTTTGAGGTATTTTAGGTGCTGGAGGTGATTTCCTCGAATTCCAGGAGCTGCAATTACTGTTTTATATGCTGTTGCATTGTTTTGGAACTTTGGCAAAAAAGAAGTCAAAATAACAGCAGTTTTAAAAGGGAGAAGAACAGACAAATGAAGCACTTAATGAGGTCATTGCAGGACAGAGAGAGAGAGAGAGAACCTGCACAGTTACTGCCTTTGCTGTTTGAATTCATGTATCGCTGGACATCGGAGTGCATCGAGGAAAATGATCAAACAGTGAATTTCACAACTGATCTTGGAGGAACTGTTGGGCGAAGTTCACAGCACAGAATCAGATAAGTTAATCGTTGATTTAAGTGTGGCCTACAGAGAATCTGCAGTAGTGAGTAGAGTGGGTTCTTTCTTGATTATATGTTTTTGGAGATATGTCTCTTGATTAAACTTAAAACATAAGCCATAACTGTTAATTTAACCTGAGGGAGGGTTTGTAGAGGAATAAGAAGGTGTTATTTTCTGGGTCTGTAGATTGTGAAGGAGCAAAAATGGCCTTTAATAGAGTGATATGTACTTCTTGTCAGATGTGGGAGTTTAAAGAGAGTTTAAAGGTTATTGCAGATTATATCTGTCATAAATGCTGTTGGCTCAAATCTTATCAGATCGAATGGATCGGTTGGAGAGACAGTTAGAAGCAATGAGGAATTTGCAACAGCAACAGTATGTGATGGATGGCAGTTATAGGAAGGGGGGAAAGTCTCAGATACAGTCACATAGATGGGTTAACTCCAGGAAGGGTAAGAGAGGTAGGCAGCTAGTGCAGGAGTCTTTTGTGGAAATACCCATTTCAAACAAGTATGCTGTTTTGGAAAATGTAGGGAGTGATGGATTCTCAGAGGAACGTAGCACGAACAGCCAAGTTTCTGGTATTGAGACTGGCTCTAATGTAACGAGGGATACGTCTTGTTCCAAGAGATCAATTGTGTTAGGGGATTCTGTAGTCCGAGGTACAGACAGACGTTTCTGTGGCCAGCAGATAAAAAGCAGAATGGTGTGTTGTTTCCCTGGTGCTAGGATCAAGGATGTCTCAGAGAGGGTGCAGAATGTTCTCACGGGGGAGAGGGGCCAGCAAGAGGTCATTGTCCACATTGGAACCAATGACATAAGAAAGGAAAAGGTTGAGATTCTGAAGGGAGATTACAGAGAGTTAGGCAAAAATTTAAAAAAGAAGTCCTCAAGGATAGTAATATCTGGATTACTCCCAGTGCTACAAGCTAGTGAGGGCAGGAATAGGAGGATAGAGCAAATGAATACTTGGCTGAGGAGCTGGTGTATGGGAGAAGGATTCACATTTTTGGATCATTGGAATACCTTTTGGGGCAGAAGTGAACTGTACAAGAAGGATGGATTGCACCTAAATTGGAAAGGGGCTAATATGCTGGCAGGGAAATTTGCTCGAGCTGCTTGGGAGGATTTAAACTAGTAAGGTGGGGGGGGTGGGACCCAGGGAGATAGTGAGGAAAGAGATCAATCTGAGAGTGGTATAGTTGAGAACAGAAGTGAGTCAAACAGTCAGGGCAGGCAGGGACAAGGTAGGACTAATAAATTTAACTGCATTTATTTCAAAACAAGGGGCCTAACAGGGAAGGCAGATGAACTCAGGGCATGGTTAGGAACATGGGACTGGGATATCATAGCAATTATGGAAACATGGCTCAGGGATGGACAGGACTGGAAGCTTAATGATCCAGGATACAAATGCTACAGGAAGGATAGAAAGGGAGGCAAGAGAGGAGGGGGAGTGGCATTTTTGATAAAGGATAGTATTACAGCTGTGCTGAGGGAGGATATTCCCGGAAATACATCCAGGGAAGTTATTTGGGTGGAACTGAGAAATAAGAAAGGG
>NC_057733.1:54456131-54462746 GCF_004010195.1 Chiloscyllium plagiosum | reverse complement strand
AAATAATGATGGAAAAGGATAGACCAGATCTAAAAGTTGAAGTTCTAAATTGGAGAAAGGCCAATTTTGACGGTATTAGGCAAGAACGTTCGAAAGCTGATTGGGGGCAGATGTTCACAGGTAAAGGGACAGCCGGAAAATGGGAAACCTTCAGAAATGGGATAACGAGAATCCAGAGAAAGTATATTCCTGTTAGGGTGAAAGGAAAGGCTGGAACATATAGGGAATGCTGGATGACTAAAGAAATTGAGGGTTTGGTTAAGAAAAAGAAGAAAGCATATGCCAGGTACAGACAGGATAGATCGAGTGAATCCTTAGCAGAGTATAAAGGAAGTAGGAGTATACTTAAGAGGGGAATCAGGAGATCAAAAAGGGGACATGAGATAGCTTTGGCAAATAGAATTAAGGAGAACCAAAGGGTTTTTACAAATACATGAAGGACAAAAGGGTAACTAGGGAGAGAATAGGCCCCTCAAAGATCACAAGGTGGCCTTTGTGTGGAGCGCAGAAAATGGGGGAGATACTAAATGAGCATTTTGCATCAGTATTTACTGTGGGAAAAGATATAGAAGATATAGACTGTAGAGAAATAGATGGTGACATCTTGCAAAATGTCCAGATTACAGAGGAGGAAGTGCTGAAAGTCTTAAAACACATAAAGGTGGATAAATCCCCAGGACCTGATCAGGTGTACCCTAGAACTCTGTGGGAAGCTAGAGAAGTGATTGCTGGGCCTCTTGCTGAGATATTTGTATCATCGATAGTCACAGGTGAGGTGCTGGAAAACTGGAGGTTGGCTACGTGGTGCCACTGTTTAGGAAGTGTGGTAAGGACAAGCCAGGGAACTATAGACCAGTGAGCCTGACCTCTGTGGTGAGCAGGTTGTTGGAGGGAATCCTGAAGGACAGGATGTACATTTATTTGGAAAGGCAAGGACTGATTAGGGATAGTCAACATGGCTCTGTGTGTGGATAATCATGTCTCACAAACTTGATTGAATTTTTTGAAGAAGTAACAAAGAGGATTGATGAGGGAAGAGCAGTAGATGTGATCTATATGCACTTCAGTCAGGCGTTCGACAAGGTTCCCCATAGGAGACTGGTGAGCAAGGTTAGATCTCACGGAATACAGGGAGAACTAGCCATTTGGATACAGAACTGGCTCAAAGGTAGAAGACAGAGGGTGGTGGTGCAGGGTTGTTTTTCAGACTGGATGCCTGTGACCAGTGGTGTGCCACAAGGATCGGTGCTGGGTCCTATACTTTTCGTCATTTACATAAACGATTTGGATGCAAGTATAAGAGGTACAGTTACTAAGTTTGCAGATGACACCAAAATTGCAGGTGTAGTGGACAGCGAAGAGGGTTACCTCAGATTATAACAGGGTCTTGATCAGATGGACCAATGGTCTGAGAAGTGGCAGATGGAGTTTAATTCAGATAAATGTGAGGTGCTGCATTTTGGGAAAGCAAATCTTAGCAGGACTTATACACTTAATGGTAAGGTCCTAGGGAGTATTGCTGAAGAAAGAAACCTCGGAGTGCAGGTTCATAGCTCCCTGAAAGTGGAGTTGCATAGCTCTTTATGCACATGCTGAGTCTTTATTATGGTGGTGAGGTTCAAGTTAACCCTTAAATCCATAATAATGGTTGAACCTCTAATTTAAAAAAAACTCTTTGAAAAATACTAACTATTACTTTGATTTATAATGTTACTTCATTTGTTTATTTTGATGGCTTGAACACCCGTTCTTTCCACCTAGGGAGTGTTGCTGAACAGAAATCTTGGAGTGCAGGTTCATAGCTCCTTGAAAGTGGAGTCGCAGGGAGAAAGGATAGCGAAGAAGGTGTTTGGTATGCTTTCCTTTATTGGTCAAAGTATTGAATATAGGAGTTGGGAGGTCATGTTGCGGCTGTACAGGACATTGGTTAGGCTACTGTTAGAATATTGCATGCAAATCTGGTCTCCTTCCTTTCGGAAAGATGTTGTGAAACTTGAAAGGGTTCAGAAAAGATTTACAAGGATGTTGCCAGGGTTAGAGGATTTGAGCTATAGGGAGAGGCTGAACAGGCTGGAGCATCAGAGGCTGAGGGGTGACATTATAGAGGTTTACAAAATGATGAGGAGCATGGGTAAGGTAAATAGGCAAAGTCTTTTCCCTGGGATCGGGGAGTCCAGAACTAGAGGGCATAGGTTTAGGGTGAGAGGGGAAAGATATAAACGAGACCTACGGGTGGTACATGTATGGAATGAGCCGCCAGAGGATGTGGTGGAGGCTGGTACAATTGCAACATTTAAGAGGCATTTGGATGGGTATATGAATAGGAAGGGTTTGGAGGGATATGGGCCAGGTGCTGGCAGGTGGGATGAGATTGCGTTGGGATATCGGGTCGGCATGGTCGGATTGGACTGAAGGGTCTGTTTCCATGCTGTACATCTCTATGACTCTATGGCTGTATGACTCAGGACATTGAGTCCATGGAAGGACCTGAATAGTTGATGTGTAACTGAGTCCAGGGTTTTCCCGGCCATTCCCACGAATGTGAGGGAGCTGCTGGGTAACGTTTGTCCTTGCTAAGGCTGGGCACTGCCCCACCAATGTCTGCATCCAATCCTGGTCACTGGAAATAACTCCTTCAGGGACATCCTGGGGTTTCCAAAATGAAGATATTGGTGAGAAGCTAAGTATCTGGCAGCTACCTTAGCTCGGGACAATAATAAGAAGCCATCCTTTGGTGGTATTTGTGATCTGGTCTGTCCAGGTCAAAAAAGGGTTTCTATTCTGGTTGTGACAGCCCTTTGGTTTCCCCCATCACCACCAGCTCTCTCAATTTTGCCAGGACCAGACCTTTCTGCATCCAAAATCTAATATTGTCAGTTGTGACTGGAAGTGTGACCAGGAAATTGATTTTGATTGTTTATTTTTGATTTTGATTGATTTATTGTCATGTGAACCTAAGCACAGTGAAAAGCTTTGTTTATGAGCAGTACAGGCAGATCATAGTAAGCAAGGGCATACAAATTATAGGGTGAAAAAACACTGAGGCAGAGGCATGCAAATTACATTGCACAGGGCTTGTGCTTGGCAAGATCAACATTAGCAAGATCAGCATTATTTGAAGTTAGAGAGTCCAGCAGGAAAGAAGGTGTTCTTGAACCTGCTGGGCTCTTCCACTAACCGTACCACAAGAGGTGTATCTGCCAGCAGGAGGCAGCTCAATGCACCCACATTTGCTGCTTGGCCTCCTGGGCGGTGTTCCAACTTGTAATTATACGCACTTAGTACTAAAGTCCACCACTGAATTCAGCCTGAAATTATAGCAGCTTTGCCTTGTCCTCTTTAAGTAAACCCAGCAGGAGTTTGTGGTCTGTTATTACAAATTTACATCCGTAAAGGTATTAGTGGAACTTTCTGACTCCAGATATGACCACCATCTCTATCTGAGCATATTTATGGTCTGCATTAGCCAAGGTCTTGGATACACTATTGGAGGTTCCTCTCCGTTGGGCCACTCTGATGAAGGGCTTTTGCCCGAAACATATCGATTTTCCTGCTCCTCAGATGCTGCCTGACCTGCTGTGCTTTTCCAGCACCAGTCTACTCTTGACTCTGATTTCCAGCATCTGCAGTCCTCACTTTCACCTATGAGCTAATAATACATTGGTGATGTAAGGGGAGGCATCGCAAGTCAATACCAGATCTCTTTTGGGATCATAGTGTGCCAACACCTCAGAGGATAATAGCTCTTTCTTCACTTGCTTGAAAGCTTGGGCGTGCAAATATTTCAAAGGCTGACCCTTTAAGAGTTTAGAGGGTCCAGGATGGGGGAGCCCAAGTTATGTATAATTACCGTAATAGTTCACCAGCCCAAGGAAAGACCTGTGCTCTGGTACAGACAGAGGCGCCAGCGCATTTCAATTGCAGTCACTTCACCTTCCAACGGGTGTAACCTGGTCTGGGCAACTCTGTTGCCCAAGTAGGTCATTTGGGCTGCCTGGAACACATGTAATTCCTTTCTAAGGCATACACCAGCCTGGGAGAAACGTCTAAGGACTATGTCCAAGTTTTCTAAGTGCTCCTTTTGCTCTTCCCTGTGATTAGCACATCTACAGAAATGGTGACTTGGGGTTGACCTTGTAAAATGTTCTCCATTGTCCACTGAAAAATCGTACAATCTGACGATACCCCAAATGACAGTCTCAAATGTTGGTACATACTGTAATGGGTATTAATTGTAGTATACGTCTGGGAATCCTCATCTAACCGCAATTACAGCTCCACATGGCTCATGGCCAGTTTCATGATGGACAGAACCCTCACCGGTTTTGTGTGTAAATCCTCTTTGCAAAGGTTGGGTATTTATCCAGCTGCAAAGGCGAACTGACTCATCAGGCTTCAAAATAGGCACAATTGGTGCTGTCCATTCCTTATGTCTGAAACTTTGACTCTCTTGCTCCTCAGATGCTGCCTGACCGGCTGTGCTTTTCCAGTGCCCCACCTTTTGACTCTGATCTCCAGCATCTGCAGTCCTCACTTTCTTCATTCTGCAAACTGTGCTAGTTTGCTGATTCCTTCACTCTCCAGCCTCCTGACTTTTGCCTCTATTTTTGTCCATAAGGCAAATGGCACCGGACCTTACAGAATCATGGAATTGCTTCCTGGTCAACATGTAAGGTGACCTTTGTTCCATGGATAGTCCCTAGATCTTACTGAAAAACCTTCGGGTATTTAATTAGGACTTCATTGAGACAACTATTTTCTAATGAAAAATGTTGAGCCAATCCAGGTGAACCTTACTCACCCATCAAGCTTAGGCCCGAGTCTTTTACTACAATTAGTGGGAACTGAACCAGCTGCTTCTCATCAGAGACTAGAACCAAAGTTGTACCCTTAACCTGTAAAGGTTCCCCGGTATAGGTTCTCTGTCTAGCTGAGGTTTTGTGCAAGCTTAATGGTTTGAGTCCAGAGCGAATTTTGTTAAAGGTTGGTTCAGTGGTCATTGAAATGGTCACACCAGTATTGACCTCCATGAGAACTGGGTGACCATTTAACCAGATGCTTATTTTGATTAGTTCTGATTTGAATGTTGCTAAGCAATTTAACTGTTCCATATCAGATGTAGGTGGACTTTTCAGAACAAAGGACAAAGAACAAAGAAAATTACAGCACAGGAACAGGCCCTTCGGCCCTCCAAGCCTGTGCCGATCCAGATCCTCCATCTAAACTTGTCGCCTATTTCCTAAGGACCTGTATCCCTCTGCTCCATGTCTGTTCATTTATCTGTCTAGATACATCTTAAATAATGCTATTGTGCCTGGCTCTACCACCTCCACTGGCAACACATTCCAGGCACCCACCACCCTCTGTGTAAAGAACTTTCCACACATATTTCCCTTAAACCTTTCCCCTCTCACCCTGAACTTGTGACCCCGAGTAATTGAGTCCCCCACTTTGGGAAAAAGCTTCTTGCTATCCACCCTGTCTCTACCTCTCATGATTTTGTAGATTTCAATCAGGTCCCCCCTCAACCTCTGTCTTTCTAATGGAAATAACCCTAATCTACTCAACCTCTCTTCATAGCTAGTGCCCTCCATACCAGACAACATCCTGGTGAACCTCCTCTGCAACCTCTCCAAAGCATCCACATCCTTTTAGTAATGTGGCGACCACACTGTATGCAGTACTCCAAATGTGGCCAAACCAAAGATCTATTCAACTGTAACATGACTTCTGTTACCTCAGTTTAGGCCCAGTGGGATTCTTTCACTGTCTCGAGTCCACATACCAGCAGCAACTACAATGTCATGCCAACCTAGATCCTGAAGAAAATTTTAACCGTTTGGCTGAGGCTTGGCTTTGTTTTGGGGTTTTGCTGTGAGCTGACCTAGAGTCCCTCTGTTCAGGGTGTGTTCTGAGTGAAGCTCTGCAATTGCCTTCACTCAAGTGGTGTTACCCAAGCTCAGTCGGACTGGCAAAGGTTCCACTTCCATTGGAAAACAATGCAATCGATATGCTCCACTTGCTGCATTTTCCAATGGTAAAGCCAGTTGTGGTGCCTGTTTAAGTCCAGTTGGGTATAAGCTAGCATATGCTTTTGCATGGTTGCATTATTAATTCCCACATACATTTAATTAAGGGTTAAACCAAAGTCACATGACTCTGCCAGTTGTCTTAACCTAATCCAAAATCCTGATACAGATTCCCCTGATTCTTGAATTGCTGAGTAAAACGGATAGCATCTCAGAATTAGAGGAGGATTGAAGTCATAATATTCCTTCACTAAATCAGTCAGTTTTTAGTATCTGGTGCCTCAGGGAAAGATAAGCGCCCAGTAATCAAAAAAATCTGGGGTCCTCAAGCTGTCAGGAGATTTACTTGTTGCTTTTCATCTGCCCCAATGTCACTTGCCCAGAAAAAAAAGCTTTCTTTCCACATAGTGGGCTCAGTCTTCAACACAAGGATCAGATGTGTCAGCTTCTGATGTCAGAAATGTTTACCCCAACTCAAGAAGATTGTGATGAGTGAGTTTCATCAGAAGGGTGCTTCATTCTGGAGGCTGCCTGACCTACTGCGCTTTTCCAGCAACACATTTTCAGCTCTGATCTCCAGCATCTG
>NC_057733.1:54453640-54456111 GCF_004010195.1 Chiloscyllium plagiosum | reverse complement strand
CCTGTTCCCTGGATGCTGCCTGACCTGCTGCGCTTTTCCAGCAACACATTTTCACCACTGAAATAACTCCACAGAGGTTGGTATCGTGTCACCAAGTCACCCTTTACTTACACATGGAGAGTACTTGACACTGATTCAGTTCTTCAGAGTCAGCTCTCAGAGTGAACAGAACCTCTGACATTCCTGTTTATAGCTGTCAGCCAGGGGTCCCTGATTGGACCAGATTAACAGCTTCAGTCAGGGAGCTGATATATATAACTTCAGAGGAAGGGTCACTTAACCTGAAACATTAACTCTAATTTCTCTCTACAGATGCTGCCTGACCTGCTGAGCTTTTCCAGCAACTTCTATTTTTGTTTTTGATTTACAGCATCCATAGTTCTTTTGGTTATGATTTCATATTCTATAATGTCCAGCTGGTTGACCTCATTGCAAACACTACACACCTGACCTTCAACTCATTCCATTTACCAGCACTTGACCCCTCGCCTTGAATGTTATGACATGCCAGGAACTTTTTAAAGGATATGAGGCAACTCACCTCTACCACCCTCCCAGGCAGCAAATTCAGTCTTCACCCTCTGGGTAAAAACATTTTTCCTTACATTCCCCCAATACCTCCTGGCCCCCACCTTGAACCTGTGACCCCTCGTGACTAACCCTTCAACTAAGGGGACAGCTGATCTTTATCCACCTTCTCCATGCCCCTCATCACCTTGTAAGCCTCAATCAGATCATCCTTTAACCTTCTCTGCTCTAACGAAAACAACCCAACACTATCCAATCTCTTCTCATAACTTACATTTTCCTGGTGAATCTCCTCTGCACCCCATCCAGTGCAATCACATCCTTCCTGTAACATAGCAACAGGAACTGTACATAGTATTCCAGCTGTGGTCTCACCAAAGCCCTGTATAGCTCCAATATAATCTCCCTGGTTTTATAATCTATACCTCAAATGTGCCCCAAATGATGTTTCCACCACCCTGCTAACATTCAGAGATCTAGGAACAAACACACCAAGGTCCCTTTGTTCTACAGAACTTCCTAGTGCCATGCCATTCATTGAACGCTTTCTTATCAAATTGGTTCTTCCAAAGTGTATCACCTCCCAGTCATCTATGGTCATTTATATAAATAATGAATAATAGGCGACCCAGCACAGATCCTCATAGTATGGCATTGGACACTGGCTTCCTGTCACTAAAGCAGCCTTCTGTCATCACCCTGTCTCCTACAACTGAGCCAGTTTTGAATCCGCTATCAAATTACCCTGTATCCGTTGGGCATTTGTCTTCTTGAGAAGTCTTCTATGTGGGATCTTGTCAATAATTAAGTTAGTAGTTAGATTAATATATAGGTTAGATTAGGAGTAGTTAGGTTAATAAATACATTGCCTGGAAATATGGTGGTGTCTTGTTCACTTAAGGCATTCAGGAGGGCATTGGATGATTGGTTGAATAAATATAATTTGCCAGGGTAAGTGGAATAAAGCAGGAGATTGGTAGGAGGTAATGTTGCTCCGTTAGCAAGCTGGTGTAGGCATAGAGTCATAGAGATGTACAGCACGGAAACAGACCCTTCGGTCCAACCCGTCCATGCCGACCAGATATCCCGACCCAATCTAATCCCACCTGCCAGCACACGGCCCATATTCCTCCAAACCCTTCCTATTCATATACTCATCCAAATGCCTCTTAAATGTTGCAATTGTGGGGGATCCAAGATGGCGGCGACCCAGCAAGTCTGAGTCTATAGTGCTCTTCCCAAGACTTGGGTAAAGTGGGTCACCCACCCCATCACACTCACCAAATCATTCATAATAGCTGTTCAATTTAATTAGTTGCTTAGTATTACATTTAAACAGTCTAATATTTAGTAAAAATGACCAAAGGGAGGGGAGCCCGCAGCTCTCAGCAAGCAGGAACCCCTCCCCCACCCTCTCCAGCTGCAGCAGAGGCGTCCATAGCCGCCCCGGGGGACTTACCTACAGTGACAAGTCTTGTGGAGATGATCTCCAAGCTGGATGCGAAGATCGACGCTTTTATCGAGGGTCCCGAAGTCGATGGGACTCACTCTCAGCCGCGCTGCAGAAGCACGACCGAAACAGTAAAGAAATCGAGCGCCGAGTCGGAGGGGCGGAGTTAAAGGCCACGACCTCAGAAACTACAGCGCAATCGGCCGTGGATCGATTATGTGTATGTATATATATATATATATATATAAAAGCTGGGGTATTTGGTTAATGTTGGTGGGGGGAGGTGGTTACCTTATTCAATTTTACCTCTGTCTTTAGGAGTGGGGTTGTTTCTCCCTTGTTATTTTGTATTAGTATATTTAATTATTATTTGTTGAGGTTGTAATTTTATAGTTAAAATGTTTATATATGGTATTAACATTACCAAATATATCCAGGTGTTAGTATGGGTGGGGGTAGGGTACTCACTGTTAACTCTAGCTTTGTATTATAT